>NC_058130.1:203867636-203922593 GCF_016433145.1 Gracilinanus agilis
AGAGAGAGAGAGAGGGAGGAAGGAAGGAAGGAAGGAAGGAAGGAAGGAAGGAAGGAAGGAAGGAAGGAAGGAAGGAAGGAAGGAAAGAGTGAGAGAAAAGAAATCAATATACTCAGAAGATGAAACCTTTGTTTATTCATCTTTTGCTCATTATACAAGTAAATATCAAAATAAGGATTTGAATCCAGGTCCTCTGAGTTTATAGCTGTTGCTCTTTCACATTTTCCTAAGTGCCAAACCTCTGGCCATTCCCACGGAACCTCAGCATCCTGTCAATTAATCCCTTCCCTAAAGCCCCTTCAATCAGTTATCAAATACATAGCAGGTAGACCAGATGTGGCCCACAATATTCCGGGTACAATGAAAACCAAATTTAAAGTGGGAAATATTTAATAAAATAAATAAAAACACAATAAACATAAATAATATATATTAAAACTAAGCCAATGTGGGCAGCTAGGTGGTTCAGTGGATTCAGAACCAGGCCTGGAGAAAGGAGGTCCTGGGCTCAAATCTTTCCTCAGACAATTGCTTAGCTGTGTGACCCTGGGCAAGGCACTTATCCCCCATCGCCTAGCTCTTACCACTCTTCTGCTTTGGAACCAATACACAGCACTGATTCTAAGATGGAAGGTGAGGGTTTAAAAAAAAGACTAAGTCAATTTATGGCCTGCAGGGATCCTTATGTACCAATTAATGCCCCAATTTCTATCTGAGTTTGATACTGCTCTCCTAACCACCAAATATAGACTAAGCTACTCGTAGATGAGACAGACCATACTCTTAGAATTAAATAATGTTAGAGTCGAAAAAGACCCCTGAAATGATTCAGTCTAATCTCTTCAGAGGATGACATTCTGGGGCAGCATGGTTACAATTCCATTGGGATGTAGATTTGAATTTTGGCTCTTCCTATGTGGCCTTAGGGAAATTATTTATTCTCCAGGCCTCAGTTTCCTCCTTTGTAAAATAAGGGGGAAAGGGATTGGATGAGATGACCTCTGAGGTCCTTACAGTAATACTCTGGCAGTAATATTTCTTAATGACCTACTCTGAGTTGAGTACTACTGGGGACCCAAAGATGGCCTTCTTCCAAAGAGTCTGCTCCCAGTTGATGCCATGACCAACCTTGATCCCAGAGGATCAGAGATGAAGACTATTGCCTACCTTCTGACAAAAGAGGGGGACTAAGTATGGACAAAGAGACCTTTTGGAACAAGAGATCAAAGTGTGTATTCAGCCCCATCGGGGACATTGTTTTGTTTTGTTTTGTTATTTTATTTATCTATTTACTGGTTACATTGAAATACACAATTAACTCCTTCCCCTCTTAAGAGAAGGCATCATTTGACAAAAAGATCTATAAAACCATGTCTTATTGTATTTTTCAATTCTTTCTCTGAAGGTGGACATACACAAGTCGTTCTTCAAATGATATTTCTATTACTGTGTATAATGTTCTCTTGGTTCTGCTTGTTTCACTTTCTATGATTTCCTGTAGGTTTTTCCATCCTTTTCCAAAAATAACACCCATCATTTCTTATGGTACAGTAGCTTTCCATCATAATCATATGCCACAACTTGTTCAGCCATTCCCCAATTGATGGGCATCCCTTCAATGTCCAGTTCTTTGCCACCATAAAAAGAGCTGCTATCAATATTTTAGAACACAAAGTTTCTTTTCCATTTTCCTTGATCACCTTAGGAAACAAACCTAATAGTGGTACTTCAGGGTCAAAAGGGATTCGTGGTTTTATAACTCTTTGGACATAATTCCAGATAGCTCTTCAAAATGGTTGGATCAGTTCAGTTCCACCAGTAATGTATTGGTGTACCCATTTGTCTATATCCCCTTCATTTGTTATTTTGCTCTTTTATGATTTTAGCCAACCTGATCGATAGGTGTGAGATGATATCTCAGAGTCGCATTTCTCTAATCAATAATGATTTAGGGCATATTTTCATATAGTTATATAGAAATTTGATTTCTTTATCCCAAAACTGTCTGTTCGTACTTTTTGACTATTTAACAACTGGAAAGTGGCTCATATTCCCATAAATTTGACAAAGTTCTATAGATATTTTAGATAGGAGACCTTCTATCAAAGAAACTGTCTATAAATATTTTCCCAAACTTATTGCTTTTCTTTTTTAAGCCCTTACCTTCTGTATTAGAATCAATACTATGTATTGGTTCCAAGGCAGAAGAGTGGTAAAGGCTTAGGCAATGGGTGGTTAAGTGACTTGCCCAGGTCACATAGCTAGAAAGTATCTGAGTCCAGATTTGAACCCGGATCTCCCATCTGTTATAGGGAAATTGAGGGAAAGCAAGAAATGTTCTGGAATCTTCCCTGTCTCTGCTTTGCAACATTTCCTGCTTTCCCTCAATTTCCCTATAACACATCTCTAGGTCTGACTCTCAATCCACTGAGCCACCTAGCTGCCCCTTATTGCATTCCTTCTAATCTTGGCTACATTCTTTTTATTTGTGCAAAATCTTTCCATTTAATGTATTCCAATTGATTTATTTTCTATCTCACAGTGCTTTCTATCTGATATTTATTCATAAATTCTTCTCCTACCCATAAATATGTTCCTTGTTCTTCTACTTTGCTTATTGATCTCCCTTTATGACTCAGTCATAGATCCCTTTTGATACTGGTTTTAAGGGGTTTGTTTTACCTTTTCCTTTTTAGAGGAAGAAGGGGGAAATGGATGAGAGAGAAAAGAAAATTTTGTTCATTGAAAAATAAAATGAAATCTATCAAAAAAAATGGTCCCATCATGCTGTAAAGTGTCCTGTCCAGGATTATCTAGCTAGCCAAGCAGCCAAGTCGACACCTGAACCCAACACCTCTGACTGCCCGGTCCAACTGTTGTTCCCATTCTAGTAGGTGAATGAAAGAAAGAGAGGCAGAGGCACCATTGGTTTCCATTTTTATTCTTTCAACATCTTGAAGCAGCTTATGACCAGCATAGTTCTGTTTATATATATACATATAAAAGAAAGCATTCAGATCAAGGGCATTTTCCCTGGACATTTAAGAAAAAGGTACCTCTGACTGTCCCCAAGGACAGAGGCAAAGATGGGGCTGCTCAGCCCATTTGGGCTTTGGGAAAGTCAGGTTTGCAAAAGGAAAGAGGGAAGCGAAGCTGGCATCCATGAGCAGGCCTGGCAGCGTAGGGCCCTCCTACTCCTAGGACTGGTGGGGAAACCACCTTCCTGTCACGTCTGGCTCATCTGATTTTGAGATCTTTCAGGGCGGACTCCAAGCTCTGAAATGAGAAAACAGATGGGGTTGGTCCGTACATCACAGGAGAGCACCCTTGCAACACTGTCATCCTGGGGGTAGGAAATGAGGGGCCCTGGGCCAAGGGCAGGAAAATCCATTTTCTTTTGTTTGACAAACAAGATTAGTGGTTAGAGCAGTCCTTGCACATAGAAACCCTCAGGTCTGGCCTCAGCAAAGTGCACTCTGCTCGGTGTCCTCACACCGTCTTTTTCAGGTACCTGTTCCTTCCCCTGACATTGTGTTAACCACCCTCTTGTCATTCAGTTCTCTGTCAACTGATCTCCTACCTGGGGACCCTTAAACTAAAGGATGTGGAGAGCCACCCTCAGGAGACAGAATGTTAGACTTGAAGTCAGGAAGTCCTGGGTTCAAATCCCACCTTGGACACTAATTGGTGGTGTGAGCCTGGGCAATAAATTTAACGTCACTGAGATTCAGCCTCTTCATCTGTAGAATGGGGATGATCATAGTGAACACCTCACATGATAACTGTGAGGAGCAAATGAAATAATGTACAAGAAATTCCTTGTAAACCTTAAAGTACTATTTGTGGTTTCCATCATTTCAGTCCTGTCTGACTCTTTGTGACCCCAGGTGGGGTTTTCTTGACAGATACCAGAGTGGTTTGCCATCTCCTTCTCCAGCTCATTTTCCAGATGAGGAAACTGAGGCAAACAGGATGAACGGACTTGTCCAGAGTCTCCTAACTAGCAAATATCTGAGAGTAGATTTAAACTCAGAAAGATGAGCACCACCTAAATATCAGCTATTATCTACCTCCAGAGAAAGAATCGTTGGAGTCCGATGGATGCGGACCAAAGCAGACTATCTTTCACATCAGTGGATTTATTGGGGCATTTGCTTTTGTGTGAGTGCACTCCTGTAACAAAGACCACTATGGAAGTGAGTTTTGCATGATCATACATGTATGGCCCAGATCAAACTGCTTACCATCTCCTAGAGTGGGGAGAGAAGGAAGGGAAGGAGACGGTGTGGATCTTATAATTTTGGAAAATGTATGTTATTATTACACGTAACTGGAAAAATAAAATGTCTTTGAATTTAAAAAAAGGAAATTAATAAATGTCAGTTATTATGATGTGACCAGCATGGATTACTTGCACAAGACCCATCCCAGGGGTATGCCCAAGCCCTCAGAAAAGCTAAACTTAATGGAAAAACCAGCCAACCCACCAAAACCTAGATGCACCTCATAAACTCCAGGAGCCACAGCAGCTCCGCCCTACCTCAAGGAACACCTCTCTCATACAAAGCTCCCCCACTCTTTCTGGTTAGCTCTTTTGCCAACTACCCAAAACAAGGGAGATTTTAAAGGAAGAAACTCTCGGTTTCCCAGGTCTTGGGACATGAACCCCAAAGGGCAATCAGAAACTCCAGTTGCGGTCTATATATCCTGATGTTCTCTGCACGGAGTGGGTTTGAGAGAACTGACTGAGGCTGAGAAATCCACAGGTGCCATTTCCCCATGCCTAGCACGTCCTGGACTCACCTTCACGTCCCAGATGCTCATCCCTCCATCCATCCCAGTGGTGCAGAACTGGGAGCACTTGGCTTTCCCCCCAGTGAGGACAGAGATCTGACTGCAAAGAAAAATGAAAAGATTGAGGGCAATTCTGTCCAGTCAGAGAGTTCTGCACACTGGCCCAAGGACAGGGGCCTGTCCTGAAGTTGAAGTTCCTTTTTTAAAAACACATTTACCTCCTGTCTTAGTATTAATTCTAAGACAGAAGAGCAGCAAGGGCCAGGCAATCAGGGTTAAGTGACTTGCCCAGGGTCATACAGCTAGGAAGTGTCTGAGGCTAGATCCAAAGCCAGGTCCTCCTGACTCTAGACCTGGCACTCTTTCCAGAGATACCCTAGCTCCTTCCCAAGATCACAACCATTTTCTCTTCCTCCCTCCATCTCCCTATACCAGTGATGACAAACCTATAGCACGGATGCCAAAAATGGCACACAGCACGCTCTCTGTGGCCACACAGCTGCCTCCCGCCCACCCTACTCCCCAATTCATTATTAGAAAGGCAGAGGGACTCGGTCAGAGCTGCTCCCCTCCCCCTCTCTACACTTGCTGAGGGCATTCCTCACTTCCCCCACCCCTCTGCCCAGCAGCCCAATGGAATAGCTTTCTCCCTCCCCTGTGTGGGGTAAAGTGGGGGAGGGGCACAGCACATGGTCTGGGGAGGGCAGGGTCCAGCATTCCATCTCTTAAAGGTTCCCCTTCGCTGCCCTAGACTCTCCCTATGCCCCAGTACTCTCTCAGTCTACACTCAGCAGTTGCCTAACTCATTAAAGTTCCTGCTCTTCCTATCAAGATTGGGCCCTCAGAGACTTTAGGACAGAAACACAACAGATGGATCCTGGAAAAACATCCCTGGTTCTGCAGGCCACTTAAGAGTCCCAAGTTTGCCCACTTTTCCCTTTCCTTTTTTCTATCTAAGCTCTTGGAATGTGCCTCTAGGCACCCAGTTGTACCTGCAACTACTCCCAAGCTAGTAGCCTAGCAAGGTCCATTTTGCCTCCAGTGAGTCAGGGAAAAGCTCCAAGAAGGAGGAAGTTAGGATTGATAACAGACTCATAGGACTTGTATTCATAAGTGTATTTCTTTTCTCTGCAATCAGATTTGTGCAATCCTAGAAGGTCAGACACTCGGTCCAGCCCCATCACACACCACAATTTATCCAACATTAATAATGCCTAAACTCTGGTCAAGGTTTGGTTCCATCAATCTATGTGAAAGCATATTTTCTCTCCCTCTCTGTCTCTGTCTCTGCCTCACTCTGTCTCTCTGTCTCTCCCTCTCCCTCTGCCTCTCTCTGTCTCTCCCTCTCTCTGTCTCTGTCTCCCTCCCTCCCAATTCCCCCCTTCCCTTCTTTCTTTGTACTTTCGTTTTGCTTTGTTTTGTTTTAGGCAAGACCTGTGAGTTTACCCATTTCAGGAACTCCCTGTGTGAAAATCCTTTCCGCCAACGTAGCCACAACTCTCTGTGACTTCTCACCTTGGAGGGCAGACTAGGGGCTCTCAGAGGTCAAATAACTCATCTATGGCCAAAGAGTGGCCAGAGGTGACAGAGGCATGACCGGAACCAGATCTTCCTGTCCCTGTCTGCCCCTTTCTCCACTAGGCCATGTTGTTTCATTCTTGCTTAAAACAAAACCAAAACAAAACAAAACTCATATATTTAAATAGTACCAGGTTCTATCTGACCACTCTGCTTAATTTAAAAAAATTAATGAGGGCTCGGTGGATTGAAAGTCAGGTCTGGAGTTGGGAGGTGCTGGATTAATCTGACCTCAGACACTTCCTAGCTGTGTGACCCTGGGCAAGTCACAACTCAATTGCCTAACCTTTACTGCTCTTCTACCTTAGAATCAATGGGTAAGGGTTTAAAAAAAAAAAAACTAACAGAGCCAGCAGTTGTATGGATTTCTGATGATATGGTCCACTACTGAAAAACATGGATGGCCCTGATCTAACTAGGAAGGCAAGGATCTTGTCTTGAATTGTGAATCCCCAAATACCCTAAACTCATTCATTGATTGACTTCCAAAAGGTCCCTACGTACTCCCAAGGGCCCAATACCTATCTCTCTGTCCAGCCCTGCCTCCCGCCCCTGGAACCAGCCCTCCCGTGCGGACCATCCCTGCTTCTCCAGCCCCAGCTGTACGCCTCTCGATGACCCCACTCTGGGGCTGGGCATTCCTATACCTGACACTGTTCTTGTGCAGTGTGTCCAGGCCAGCAGAGGTATCAGAACTGGCCCGCTTGTCCAGGCTCTGGAAGCGTTCCCGGGCGGTCATCCCACGCTGGGAATTCTGCTTGGGTACATCGAGCCGCCCCCCGAAGCTCAGCACCCCGGAAACCCCATCGTAGGTAAAGAGCATGGGAAAGCAGTCATGCCCCTGGGGGAGAGAGAGCCAGAGTTAATATTTGGCAGAGAGAGAGAGAAGGATGGGCACAGGGGAAAAAGAGCCTTTGTCCGGGGTCCGGCCTCAGCTGGCTCGGTCCCTTGCTAGCTGCATAACTCTCAGCTTCAGTGTTCTCATTTGTAAAATGGGAATTATAGAGGGTGGCTGGGTGGTACGGTACATAGAGCGCCAGGCCTGAAGTCAAGAGGTCCTGGGTTCAGATCTGGTCTCAAGAGTCTTCCAAGCTGTATGACCTTGGGCAAGTCACTGAATTCCATTTGTCTAGCTCCTGCCCTTCTGCCTTAGAGCTGTTACTAGGACAGAAAGTAAAGGTTTAAGAAAAGAAAGGAAAGCAATGTGAGTCCAAGTTACAGAAATTCATGTTCTTTACTCCACTAATTCCATTAATAGGAAGATGTCTTGAAAGAGTCATCAATAAGTAAAACAAAAAATGAGATATCTGTTCAAAGATTTTTATAGCGTCCTTAATTGTCAGGGTAAAAAAAAAAAAACCTGCCAACGGTTTAACTATCCAGGAAAAGCAAGAAAGGAAACAAGCATTCATTAAATGACCTCCATGTGCCAGATCCTGCTAAGCCCTTTACAAATACCATCTCATGTGATACTCACAATAACCCCAGGCCAGTGATGGTGAACCTTTCAGAGACTGAGTGCCCAAACTCTACCCTCATGCCGCATGTGAGCCTCCCGCCTTACCCCAGACAGGGGAGGGAGGAAGCTCTTCCACTGGGCTGCTGGGCAGAGGGGTGGGTGATGAGAGAAATGTCCTCAGGCATGGGGGAGAGGGGGAGGGGAGCAGCACTCGTGCCATAGGTTCACCAACACAGCCCTAGGAGATAGGTGCTATTATTATCCTCATTTTATAGTTGAGGAAACTGAGGCAGAGTGACATTGAATGACTCACCCAGGGACACACAGTTATTAAGTGTCTAAAATTGGATTTGAAGTTGGGTCTTCCTTACTCCAAGCCTAATACTCTCTCCACTATGCCACCCAGTCATCTATTATAAAAGAATAGTAAAATAAACATTATAATACGATTATATTATTGGATGGAAGTAGATATTAGAGAGAGAGAGATAATACAAATAAAAGTATAATACAATTAAAATTAATGAGCCTGGGGGCAGCTAAGTGGCTCAGTGGGTAGAGAGCTAGCCCTGGAGATGGGAGGTTCTGAGTTCAAATCTATCCTCAGATACTACTTTGCTGTGTGACCTTGGGCAAGTAATTTAATTCCATTTGCCTAGCCCTGACCGTTCTTTTGCCTTGAAACCAACACTTCGTATCAATTCTAAGAGAGAAGATAAGGTTTTGTAAAAATAAAGATGAATGACTAAGAGATAAAAACCAACAGGTACTTTTTGTGAAATCATACAAAATTGGGGGTGGGAGAGGTAGGGGGTGGGGAAGGACCAGATGAACAGAGTGTACTATAAAAGAAAAAAGTGACATGTAACTATGGGAAAATATTCAAAATAAAAATTAAAATATTAAAAAAAAAGTGAATGGGAATGATTGGACAAAGACACGGTCCTCACGAAGCCTGAGAGTGACCGAAAAGCACCTCTCTGAATGTAAAGAATTACAAATGCCAAGAAGAAAGAACCAAGTGAACCGACGTAGCTATCCTTGCTTACCGCTGCCACCAGGCTGTTCTCGGTGATGAAGGTGAGCGCCAGGAGGGGCAGGGTCTCCGAGGCCAGGGAGGCCACGCTAGGGGAGAAGAGAGGGGAGGACGTCAGGAGGGCTCCTACTTCTTCAACCCTGCAGGCACCCATTTTCCCATCTGTAAAGTCGGGGCCGTGACAAATCCGCCCACCAAAAACCTCAGGGATGTTGGGAGGATGAATGAAGAATGAAGGGCTTTTGGAGGCTTGGAGTACTCCACGAATCTCTGACTATTTAAGCATCTGACCTTTTCCCTGCCCATGGGGGATGGGAAGAAGAAAAAATAAATGAGCACAACCCAGCCACTGCTGGCTAGCAGAGACTATGGCAACAACAACAACAACAAACCCCAGAATAGGACAGACAGAATAAGGACTGGCAGAGATTTCAACAGCCTAGAATGATAGGTCAGATCCCATAATAAAACATTTCATAGGAATAAATATGAAGCCCTGTGAGGAGTTCAGAAAACCAATAGCCCAGAGCAAGATGAAGGAGGCAAGCCTAGAGAACAATCCAGGTGAAAAAAGATAAAATGGGGGCAGCTAGGTAGTTCGGTGGATAGAGAGTCAGGCCTGGAGAGGGGAGGTTCAGATCTGGCCTCAGACACTTCCTAGCTGTGTGACCCTGGGCAAGTCACTTAACCTCCATTGCCTACCCTAACTGCTCTTCTGCCTTGGAACAACCTTGGGAGACTCAAACTCTATTCAATCCAGAAGTAAGAAAAGGATTTTATTTGTAGAAGAGGTTTTCAGGAGAGTATAATAGTCGAGGCTGGTGAAATGACCTTGGGGCTGGTAGAGTATTCTGGGAGATGGTGGGATAGTAGCCCCCATGGGGAGTAGCCCCAGAGCCCTGGACTGAAGGAGTAGCAGCTCTCCAGGTGTGGAGTAGCAGCCTTGGAGCTAATAAAATAGCCTGGGAGCTGGTGGAGCAGCCCCCTGGGTGGATCAGGGTTTGCATATTTATTGAGAGCCCTGGACTGCCAGAGCCCTGGGTGCTCGTATCCCATGTTTCCCCCCACTGCCCCCCAAGCCATCCTTTGTCTCGCTACTCTTCTGAAATGCCTTCGTCAAAGATGGGAACATTACTAAGGTAAATACAGAACAATGCAAATGGCTATTAGAATGGCCTAATAATTCTGAATAAGGAAAATACGGGCCCAAAGCCGTGGCACAGAGCAGCCTGGCAGTTCTGAACTAAGGGACAGAACAGTACAGTTACGAGTCATTAACAATACAGAATGGCTAACCAATTAATAATACTGATTTGGCAGTTTATGCTTAGCTAGTGCTAACTGGTGAGAAATACAAAATTTCAGAGCCTGAGGGTCCTGCTCCCTTCACTCCCTTCACTGCCCATTGCTCACCTCCATCAGAACCAGTGCTTAGTATTGATTCTAAGACAGAAAGTAAGGGTTTAAAAAGAAGAAGAGAGGAGAGGAGAGGAGGGGAAAAGAGGAGGAGAGGACAGGGGAGGGGAGAGGAAAAGAGAAGAGAAGAGAAGAGAAGAGAAGAGAAGAGAAGAGAAGAGAAGAGAAGAGAAGAGAAGAGGAGAAGGAGAAGGAGAAGGAGAAGGAGAAGGAGAAGGAGAAGGAGAAGGAGAAGGAGAAGGAGAAGGAGAAGGAGAAGGAGAAGGAGAAGGAGAAGGAGAAGGAGAAGGAGAAGGAGAAGGAGAAGGAGAAGGAGAAGGAGAAGGAGAAGGAGGAAAGAATACAATAATCTTAGTGGATTGCTAATTCAGCAACATGTAAACCAAACCAAAATTCAGATGTAATCTTTGGCCATGGTAAGAAGCTTAGTGCCCATAGCCAGAAAAGTCAGAGTTGCAATGGCCTCTGCTTTAGTCATACTGCATCTGGAATATGGTGGCCACTTCTGGCTGTGACATCTTGGGAAGGATATTGTCAAACTAGTGTGCTTGGAGGAAAAAAACCCGGACAGGGAGATAACTTAAAAATCCACAATAGAAGGATCAGCTGAATGGCCTGGAGATGCCTAACCTAAAGAAGAGAAGGCTTTGGAAGTGCATCATTTCTTCAGATACCCAGTGCCTTCCTTCCTTCCATGCAGAAGCAGGAACAGATTGTGTGGCCCCAGGGCACAGAATTCTAGGCACAGCATAGAAATTTTCAGAGATATAGATATCCACTTTATACAGGTCTCCATGACCTAAGTGGGGTTTTAAGCTGTTAAAGCTCAAAATTATTGAAGTTTAAGGCTTAAAACTATTATAATTTTAAGCTACTAAAGCTCAAGCATCACTAAGAGTTCTGGGACACCCTGTAAAAGTGAACATTTCCTGTCACAAAGAGCATGGGCTACCTCAAGAGATGGATAAGAGCAAATCTTCAAGCAGAGGATGGGTGCCCAGATTTGGGGATTTTGTCAAAGGGGGCTCTTATGGCTCAGGATCTTCTACAGACTTGGACTTTGGGATCTGGGTTCCAAACGTCCACCAGTCTCTCCAAGAGGGCGAGATGGGTCTAAGGGAGCGGTGGGACCCCTCCCGGCTACCTCTACAAGCTTCCCACTTACGCCATCTTTTTGTTGGCATCAGCCAGGCACACGGTGCTGTCGTGGCTCACCCAGGCCATGCGGTTGCCGCTGTCGGAGAAGCAGACGCTGTGGACCCAGCCGCAGCTGCTGCTCGACTCAAACATCAGCTCGCCAAAGGGCATTTTGGAGCCCCACGGGGTGGGTGAGGGCCTCTCTTCCACCTCCTTGATATAAGCTGAGAAGATTCTGAGAGAAGGAAAAGAAAACCAGAATGAGTGGGGGGCTTTATGGGGAGGGCGAGGGAGAGGCGCCTGGTTGGACAGGGGGGTATCAGCCCTTTTTATGTCTCCCAGTAAAGCCCACTGGGGAGAGGCAGAGGATGGATGTGCTGGACAAAGCACACCAAGTGTTCTCCAGCCCCCAACATTCATACCCCAAAGCAAAATCAGCCTGAATCAGGGATTCTTAATCTTTCTGTGTGTATCATGGACCCCCTTTGGCAGTCTGGTGCAGTTTCTGAACCCCATTCATGGAATAATGATTTTAAATGCACGAAATAAAATACATGGGATGACAAAGGAAATAAAATGTATTGAAATACAATTGCACATGGCAGTTAGGTGGCTCAGTGAATTGAGAGCCAGACCTTGGCTATATTTAAATCTGACCTCAGATACTTCCTAGTTGTGTGACCTTGGGCAAGTCACTTAATCCTCATTACCTAGCCCTTATATATGCCTTGGAACCAATACTCAGAATTGACTCTAAGATGAAAGGTAAGGATTTAAAAAAAGAAAGAAATATAATTATAAAAATATTTTTAAAAATAAGTTCAAATTCTACAAATTAAGAACTTCGGGGCAGGGGGGAGGAGGCATTGTCTCTTTGTGCCTCAATTCTCTCACCTATAAACCCAAGGGGTTGGATTCAGGAATGTGCTGGTAAATGTTGAACAACCAGCTCTCCGGGAAAAAAATTATACACACTAGCACCCTTTTAAGTTTAATCTGCATTATTGACACTTTTTCTATCACATTCTTAAATTTAGGCAATCAGCAGAACCATAAATAAAGCTCTTAATATGTAGTATCTACTGGTTTCTGAAAGGTAAAATTCTCACAGTGAAAATTTAACAATTGGCTCTTGTGAACCAGTTTGAGCTGGCTCCAGCACATCCCTAGTTAGATAAGAAATGATAAAGTTTTTGAGTTTTGAATAGAATGAATGAATGAATGAGAAAGCATTTATTCAGTACTAATTATGTGCCAGGCCACAGTGCTAAGGCACAACCTCTGCTCTCAAGGAGCTCACATTCTAACTCAGGGAGGCAAGACATAAAAGTTCATCTTTAACATCTCCAGATTCCCTTTTCTCTAACTTGATCTCCTTTCCTTCTTCTTCTTCTTCTTTTTTTTTTTTACTTTCTGTCTTAGAATCCATACCATGGATTGGTTTCAAGGCAAAAGAGCATTAAGGTCTAAGTAATTGGGGTTAAGTGACTTACCCAGGGTCACACAGCTTAGAAAATATCTGAGGCCAGATTTGAACCCAAGTTCTCTCAACTCAAGTCCTGGCTCTATCCACTGCGCTTTCCATCTGCCATTGAATGAATGTTTGTTAACTGGCCGAACTAGTTGAATAAAGCTTTAATTATTGAGTGTCAGGCATGAGAGATTAGAGAGCCTTGATGAAATGTTATCTTACTCCAATTCCCAACATTCTCTCCCTTCTTCTTCCTGACTTACATTTGCTCAACACTAAACTGTATCATTTAAAATGTTTAGAATTTGGGGGAGTAGAAGAGAATTACAGGTCCTCTTTCACTTTTCAAACTACCTTCATTTTATTTCTTTTTCCTTTTGGGGGGTACATGTCATTTGTTAACTTTATTGTTGAACTTCTGTACTCATTACATAGGAAATGGTATTGTTTTCATACATTTTAACTCCTTAGGAAGTTTTTTTTAAAATGTTTCCCCAGGACCTAACAGTTCCTGCCCCTAGCAGGCAGACACTTAATAAAAGCCTGAATTGAATGTTATTTTTGCTATATTATTCAGAACTTTTGTAATTGAGCTGAATAACAACATTGTTATAAAGCACTTCTTAAAGAAGATCAGCAGCCCATAAACATGCCTTTTCAATACTATGTATAATTTCAGTCTTGTCTGACTCTATGACCCCATTTGGGTTTCTTGGCAAAGATACTAGAGGAGTTTGCCATTTCTCCAGATCATTTTACAAATGAGGAAACAGGCAAACGGGGTTAAGTGACTTGACCAGAGTTCTACAGTTAGTAAGTATTTGAGGCTGAATTTGAACTCAGGTCTTCCTGGCTCCAAGCCCAGCATTCTATGCACTGTGCCACAGAATCGCCCTAACTACCTCCATTTTAACAGTAGCTAACCCCATTTGTCCTGGACCAGGTTCCTCCTGCAAAGGCCTTCAAAGTAAACACCTGGCATTGGAGAATGAATCCTTCTCATCCTATTAAAAAGTTCCCAGCCCCAGAACCCAGAGGCCTGGCCCTTAGTCTATGGCTAGGGGCAAAAGAGCTGCTCCCTCAGCTGTAGCCATCACCCTCCATTCCTCACCGGCACTTGAAATCACAGGAGCCAGCAGCCAGCAGCACGTTGTTGGGGTGCCAGTCCAGGCTGAGGACAGTTGATCGGATTGGCTTCTTGATGTGCTTACAGACCCACCTGAAGGCCCAAAACAAGACAGTCAGATTTCCCTTGGCTGGTAAGAAAGTCAAGCTCAAGATTTCTAAATGCCAGAGCTATAAAGACTTAATTTAGAGATTTTCTAGATGGGGACATTAGGAAGACAGAGACATCGAGACCTCAAGAAGTCAAATGACTTTTCTCAAGTCACACAAGTAGGTAAAGATGGACTTAGAACTCGGGACTCCTGACTCCTAATCTATTCTTTCTGTTTGTTTGTTTCTTCCTTCCTTCCTCCCTCCATCTCTCTTTCTCTCTTTCTCTCTCTCTCTCTCTCTCTCTCTCTCTCTCTCTCTCTCTCTCTCTCTCTCTCTCTTTCTTTCTTTCTTTCTTTCTTCCTTTCCTTCCTTCCTTCCTTCCTTCCTGATAGGGAATTGGGGTTAAGTGACNTTCTTTCTTTCTTTCTTTCTTTCTTTCTTTCTTTCTTTCTTTCTTTCTTCCTTTCTTCCTTTCTTCCTTTCTTCCTTTCCTTCCTTCCTTCCTGATAGGGAATTGGGGTTAAGTGACTTGCCCAGAGTCACAGAACTGGGAAATATCTGGGTCCAGATTTGAACCCAGGTCCTCCTGATTCCAGGCCTAGTGCTCTATCTACTGTACTCCCTAGTTGCTCCCAGTATTCTTTCAATTCCCCCAATTAGACTGTCTCTCATGAGCAGGGGAAAATGACTAGATTTCAGAATAGTGACATGGAAATGTGGCAAAGAATGCCAAGCTGCAAATGTAAGAGCCCAGCCCCAAGGTCATTTCATCTAACCCCCTTATTTTACATAGAAAGAAAAGGAAGCAGAGGGCATTAATTTGCCCAGTGCCGCATGGTAATAAGCAACAGAAAAGGGAACTGAATCCAGGTCATCTAATTTCAGAGTTAATGCCCTTTTCATTGTACCACGCCCCTGGATTCAATCTGTTGAATTTCCGTTCTGTCTCTCTCTTGCTGGGTGATTTTGGGCAAATAAGTCATTTCCTCTCTTGGGGGTCTTCAAAATGAAGGGCCTGCATCAGATTGGCTAACATGACAGAAAAGGAAAATGACTAATGCTGGCAGGGATGTGGAAAAATAAGAATACTAACTCATTGTTGGTTGAGTTGTGAACTGGTCCAACCATTCCAGAGAACAATTTGGAACTCTGCCCAAAGTACTATAAAACTGCAATCTATTTGATTCAGCAATACCACTACTATGTCTGTCTCCCAAAAGAGATTAAAGAGAAAAGAAAAGGAAAAGAACTATTTGTATGAAAATATTCATAGTAGTTCTTTTTTATTTTTTTTACCCTTGTACTTCGGTGTATTGTCTCATAGGTGGAAGAGTGGTAAGGGTAGGCAATGGGGGGTCAAGTGACTTGCCCAGGGCCACACAGCTAGGAAGTCTCTGAGGCCAAATTTGAACCTAGGACCTCCTGTCTCTAGGCCTGACTCTCACTCCACTGAGCTACCCAGCTGCCCCCTAGTAGTTCTTTTTTTGTGGTGGCAAAGAATTGGAAGTTGAGAGAATGCTCATCCACTGAGGAATGACTGAATAAGTTGTGGTATATGATTGTGATGGAATACTGTTGTGTGATATGAAGTGATGAAGGAATGGTTTCAGAAAAATTTGAAGTCTTACACGAACTGATGCAAACAGAACTAGGAGCACACTGTGCACTGAAACAGCAGTATTTTTTTTTAAAACCCTTACTTTCCATCTTAGAATCAATAATAGTACTACTTATTAATAATAGTATTGGTTCCAAGGTAGAAGAGCAGTTAAGGGCTAGGGCAGCTGGGCAGCTCAGTGGATTGTGAGTCAAGCCTAGAGAGGGGAAGTCCTGGATTCAAATCTGGCCTCAGACACATCCTAGCTATATGACCCCGGGCAAGTCACTTAATTCCCATTGCCTAGTCCTTACCACTCTTCTGCCTTGGAGCCAATACACAGTATTGATTCTAAGACAGAAGGTAAGGTTTTTAAAAAAAAAATTCTTATCTTCTGTCTTAGAACCAATATTGTATATTGGGTTCTAAGGGAGAAGAGTGGTAAGGGATAGGCAATGGGGGTTAAGTGACTTGACCAGGGTCACACAGCTGGGGAAGTGTCTGAGGCCAGATTTGAACCTAGGACCTCCCATCTCTAGGCCTGGTTCTCAATCCACTGAGCTACCCAGCTGCCCCCTAGAGGATAAGAAATTTAAAGAAAGAAAGACCTTGGTTCAAATTCCACCTCAGACATTTACTATCTTTGTGACACAAAGCAAATCACTTGACCTTTCTGGGTCTCCATTTTCTCCCCAGAAAAATGGGAGAGTTGGACCAGGTTCCTTCTGGTTCTATATCTGTGTTTTAATAAAACTTGTAAATGTCAAATCATGACCATTTCTCACTAGCCCGAGTTTTGAAATATTTTCTATCTCTTTCTAAGTCTCGCACCCAGGGAAGGGGAATCTGGCTTTTTCCCCTCTAAGCTGGGGTAAGCTCCTTCCAAAAGACAGCGAGTGGCCCAGTGGATAGAGTGCTGGGCTTGGAGTCAAGAAGATCTGAGTTTAAATCCAGCCTCAGACACCACTCCTGCAAAGTCACTTAGTTTCTGTTTGCCTCCCTTTCCTCATCTCTAAAATGGGGATAATAAGAGCACCTCCCAAGGTCACCGTGTGCATCCATTGAGATAATATTGGTAAAAGCCCTTGGCTGGAGCTTTTTTTTTTAATATATATTTTTATCAGAAACAATAAAATGATAAATAATAAAAATAATAATTTATATTTATTTTTTATAATAAGTTGGCTTATTCTCCAAGCCGCTGCCCCCCTCAGGCGTCCAGCGCCCCATCTCACCAGTCGTTCTCTTGCTCGAAGTAGCAGATGGAGATGACGCGGGATCCGCTGCCCACTGCAAACTTGTTCTCCTTGGGGGACCACCTGACGCAGCGGGCGGCCCGGTTGATCCTCAGGATGACCAGGGTGGGCTTCCAGATGTTCCCTTTCAGGGTCCACACGTAAGCGTTGCGGTCTGTGCCGCACGTGACGATGCGGTTGCTCTCGGGGGCCCAATCAATGCCTGCGGGCCGAGGCGGGCAGGAAAGGGGTCAGAGGGTTTCCCGTGCCCGCAGCCAGCCCAGCCTCCCCCCACCACAGTGGGCAGCCACCCTCTGGAGAACCTCCTTGCAATTCCACAGAGATGCCAGCAGGGAGAGCTCTTGCCCTTCCTTTCCCTCGCAGATCCCGGTTCCTAGCCCAGAGATCATGAATCTAGATGGGAGAGATCCATTTCACCCAACCCTTTAGCATATGGACGAGGGGACATGAAGAGATTTGCCTAAAGTCAGCATCAGAGATGGGATTTGAACCCAGAGCACCTAACGGGTACCATCTTGACTCCTCTAAGCTCTTGATATCTACAGCAACCCTTCTTCCTCACCCTTAGAACCCCAACTCCAGGGAAGAAGGCAAAGGAGCTGGGATGTTGTCACTGAGGGAGTCCCAGTGTGGGAGGTCTCTCCTTCAAAAGCACCCTAACATGGAGACTGTGATCGCCCCCCTGTGACACCTTGGGGTATAAAGACACTGTGTCTCCAGCAGGCTCCTGTTTTGTTTTGTGTTTTTTTAATCCTTATCTTCCATCTTAGAATCAATACTATATATTGGTTCCAAAAAAGGAGCAGCAAAGGCTAGGCAATGGGGGTTGAGTGACTTACTCAGAGTCACATAGTCAGGAAGTATCTGAGGCCACATTTGAACCCAGGACATCGTTGGCGAAGCTATGGCACTCAAGGAGCTTCTCTGTCCCCTTCTTCCCAGCAACTGAGGACATTTTTTGCATGCCCAAAGCAAGCACCTCCCTCAACTCTCTCCAGTAATGGGGGCTCTCAGACAGCTTGAATTTGCCCTCTGGGCACTCAAACTCAGAAAAGATTTGCAGACTCTGACCTAAGACCTCCAGGCTCTAGACTTGGTTCTCACTCCACTGAGCACCTAGCTGCATGCAGGTTTTCTGATTTACAGTTCAATGTTCTTTCTTAACAGGAAGGCTATGCTTCTTCACCCAGATGATCGCTGTGATTGCATCTAGCTCTTGCATTCATTCTGAGTATAGATGGCACCATTGCCCTCATATGAATGAACAAACAGCCTTTTCTCACAAACCTCTAGCCTAGTGGTGGCTTTACTGCCTTCCTCCCTCATCTCTGCTTACCCAAGCCTCTATTTCCCAGGGATGAAATGGGAAGGGCCAGGACCAGGGGCTCCCCATGGAAGCACCCAGGGGTACATTGCCACACTCACCCGTCACTTGTCCATTGTGCTCCTTCAGCTCATGAGCCTTAGTCCACTTGCTTCCATCCTTCTTGTAAATGTGGACCTCGTGGTTGTTTGGGCAGATGGCAATCTCTGGGGGATGACAAACCGGGGTCACTGTCCTGCCAGTGGCAGAGAGGAAAGAGAAGAGAGGAAGAGAGGGAGAACAGAGGAGAGGAGGGAGGCAGGGAAGCAAGGAGGGGGACAGGGAGAAGGGAGGACTGAGAAAGGGAAGCCTGTTGGGTTCTAGTATTCTATAGATCACAGGAAAGATGGATGGGAATGAGGGATAGATAAATTCAACCTCAGCCCCACCATCCCTGGAAAGTAGTCATTCCCCTCCTTTGTCTCCATGGACAAGCACCCCCAGGCCCTACACAGGCACTAGACACACGTTTTGAACCCATATCCAAACACAGAGAGAATAATGGAGCTAAATGTTTTTAGAGGTAGGATTTTCCATCAGGGCTCTGAACCATAGAGATAATGTAGTATGGGAAGAACACTGGGATGGAAACCAAGAGACCTGGGTTCTTGTTCCAGTTCTACCACAGTCATTCACTGTGTGACCTTGAGCAAAAGCGCTGGATCTGGGGTCAGGAAGATTTGAGTTCAAATCAAGCCCTAGACATTTACTAGCTGTATGACTCTAGGCAAGTCACTTGACCTTCTCAGTCACAGGTTCTTCATCTGTAAAAATGAGGATGACAATTGCACCTACTTTTCCAGTGAGGATCAAATGAAAGAATATATGTAAAGCTCCTAGCACAGTGCCTGGAACAGAGTAGGCATTTAATAAATGCTCATTTCCACTCTGAAATATCACCTCATATCCATCAGATTGGCTAAAATGACCGAAAAGAAAAATGACCACTGCCGGAGGGGATTTGGGAAAACAGGCATGCTTACACACTGTTGACAGAGTTGTGAACTGGCCCAACCATTCTGGAGAGCAAATTGGAATTGTGCCCAAAGAGCTATAAAGACCTCTGACCCAACAATACTTCTACTGAATCTCTACCCTAAAGAGATTAAAGAAAAAGGAAAAGGACTCATATGTACAAAATTATTTATAGCAGCTCTTTTTGTGGTGGCAAAAGAGTTAGAAGTTGAGGGGATGTCAATCAATTGGGGAGTGGTGGAACAATGATTGTGTATATGATTGTGATGGAATACTATTGTGCTTTAAGAAAAGACAAGCAGGATGGTTTCAGAAAAACCAGGGGAGATGTATATGAACTGATGCAAAGTGAAGTGAGCAGAACCAGGAGAAAGTTGTACACAGTAATAGCAATATTATTAAGATGACCAACTGTGAAAGACTTGGCAATACAATGATCCAAGTCAATTCCAAAAGACTCATGATGAAAAATGCTATCTAGATCCAGAGAAAGAACTGATGAATGCTGAATACAGATTGAATCATACTTTCCCCCTTATTTTTTCTGGCTTTTCCCCCTTTTATTTTTTTGCAATATGGCTAATATAGAAATAGGTTTTGTATGACTTCATAAGTATAACTGATATATTGCTTGCTTTCTTAGTAGGTGGGGGAGAGAATGGGAGGGAAGGAGAGAACTGGAAACTCAAAACTTTTAAAAATGGATATTAAAGTTAAAAAAATTTAAATAGTTGTTTCCTTCTTTCCTTCCTTTTCCTCTTTCCTCCTTTTCTTCCTTCCTTCCTTTCCTCTTTCCATTCATCTTTCCTTCCTTTTTTCCTGACAGTCTTCCATAAAATGAAGGCTGTCACCCCTTAGGAAAAGACTGATATCACAGAAAGTAAGAGTTGGAAGGGACCTTACAAGTCATCTCAGTCAGACTCTTTAATTTCATCAACAAGATCTATCAATTGGTGTGTATAGGACAAAGGAGCTGGCTGATGTGCCATGAGCAAAACAGTACTTGGAGAAGGCAAGTATCCTGAGGAGAAAGGGCAGCTGGATGTATACTCAAGGCCAGAGCTTCCCGAGTCTCCACGAGGGTGAACCTCTTAGCCTTGGCAATAAGGAAAATGATTTACAAAACAGTGCCAAGTACTTCAAAGTACACAGGGAGAAGCCAAGAGTATCTTCACTGATACCTGGTACAAGTTGTGAAAACAAGGTCTTTGGCAGAGAGACGGAGGATCATGGGTGTGGAATGTTGCACACACTGCCAGATGAGGTCATTGTTGGTTTGTTTGGCTTGACTTCCTTTGTTTCCAGGGGATTTTGGTGATGGTGGGGGTGTATACTGGGAAATGAATGTGGTTTAATCTGTTTTTCATTTCATAAAATCACAGATTTAGAGTGGGAATAGCCTTTGGAAATCATCTAGTCCAATTCCTTTACTTTGTGGATGAGGAAAACAAATCCCAGAGAGATAAAGTCACTTAATCCAGATCATGTAATTAGTAGAGAGAAGAAACAGACCATAAATCTGGATTTTAAGACTTCCAACACAACATCAAAGTTCAACTACAAAGGGCAGCTAGATGACACTGTGGATAGAGAGCCAGGCCTGGAGACAGGAGGTCCAAATCTGGCCTCAGATACTTCCTAGCTGTGTGACCCTGGACAAGTCACTTGACCCCCATTATCTAACCCTTCATGCTCTTCTGTCTGGGAACTAATACATACTATTGATTCTATGAAGGAAGGTAAACATTTTTTTTTAAACTAGAGCGCCCTGCCTTCTGTGGGGAAGCTCAAAAAGAGCAGGGTTCAAGAGAAGCAGCTGGGCCACTATATTGCAGGGATAGCATGATAATAGTTAAGCATGGACCAATAGTAAAAAACAGCAGGATAAAGATGGAAAAGAGTGTGTATGGGGGAAATAGATGAAAGAATCATGGCATCCTGGCTCCTGAGACTAAGGATTCACTTAGGAATCCCTCAGAGCAGGGACCCAGAAATGATCTTCCTCTTAAAGACATCAGTAACATTTTTTAAAAAGAAAAACAAGGATTGCCCAAAGCTCACTTATTTCTGTCCAATGTGAAGGCAACTCAGAAGAAGCCCAGTTGAGAGCTAACCCTATGGATCAGATAATGAGTGCCCAAGGGCAGTTAAAAGAAAGAGGTGGGCATAGGTAAGTGGCTCAGTGGACAGAGAGCCAGGCTTGGAAACAGGAGGTCCTGGGTCCAAATCTGACTTCAGACATTTGTTATCTGTGTGACTCTGGGCAAGTCACTTAACTCCCACTGGCTAGCCCTTACCATTCTTTATTTATTTTTATTTTTAAATATTTTTCCACGTTTCCATGATTCATTTTCTTTCCCTCCCCTCTTCTCTCCCTCCTCCCAGAGGCAACAAGCAATTCTACTCTTTACCATTCTTTTGCTTTGGAACAAATACATAGCATCGATTCTAAGATAGAAGGTAAGAGTTAAAAAAAAATAAAGAGGCAAAGGTAGAATTCAGACTATGTAGCAAGTTTAAAAACTAGAGAGAGCTGTCCCTTGAACCTCCTGATTCAAGAATAGAAATGAAAAAACTAAGGCTTAAATAGGGGAAGTTATTTAGAAGGAGTCATACAATGAGTCAGGGATGAACATGGCGCCAGATAACAGGTCTCCTAATTCCTGGCCCACTGCTCCTTTCTAAATGTCATGATATGAATGGAGCTGTGTATCTGCTAAGGGGGGGTTAGGAGGAGTTAGGGAGAGGGAAAAAACATGAAACATGTAATTACAGGAAAATATTCAAAATGAAAATATTAAAAATAAAATAAAATAAATGTCATGATATGGTTCAGCAAATTTTTTGCCATTTAGGCCTTTGGTGAATGCAAAAGCAAGATAAAAGTAGTAATAATAAAGATGATGATGATGATGATGATAGGAGAAAGAGAATTATTTGCAAAAATTTTACATGTATTATCTCATTTGATTCTCACAGCCCAATGAAAGAGAGGCTATTATTACTCCCATTTTACTGAAAAGGAAACTGAGGCTGAGGTAAGGAGAGAAGAGCTCTTGTACCCCCCAACAGGCTGCCTTATAATTTATCAGCATTGTGAGTCAGGATTCCAAGGGAAGTCAGCTGGAGATAGGACACACCGATAATCAGGAAGCAATATGGCACACTGGAAATAGCTCCGGTTTGATAAACTGGAGTCCTGAGTTCTACTTCCAGGTCTGCAATTAACTCATTAAGTGACTTTGGGCAAATCACCCCACATCTCTTCCTCTGTCAAATGAGGGGGTTGGGCTAAATAGCCATTTGAGCTCTAATTGTCTGTGGTTCTTTGGTTTAGCCTCTACACCGGTGGTTCCCAAACTTTTTTTTGGCCTACCACCCCCTTTCCAGAAAAAATATTACTTAGTCCCCTGGAAATTAATTTAAAAAAATTTTAAAAGCAATTAATAGGAAAGATAAATGCACCTGTGGCCATCTCTGCTCTGCTGGATCGCTGCAGCACCTACCAGAGGGTGGTGTCGCCCACTTTGGGAATCACTGATCTAGATCATGGATGAGGGAACTTGAGTTTGTTATTATTATTGGGTTTTTTTTCCATTTTGATTACTGTCTGTTGTTAGAATTGGTTTCCTTTACAGTCTTACATATTTTATTTTATGCATTTAAAAACCTCCTCTGAGAGGCAGCTAGGTGGCTCCATGGATAGAGAACCAAACCTAGAGATGGGAGGTCCTGGGTTCAAATCTAGCCTCAGACATTGCCTCACTGTGTGGCTTTGGGTAAGTCACTTAACCTCTATTGCCTAGACTTTACTTCTCTTCTGCCTTGGAACCAATACTTAGAATTGATTCTAAGATGGAAAGTAAGGATTTTAAAATGTCAACTACAGCACCTTGCCTTCTCAATGGATGATGCTCAGAAAGAGCAGGGTCCGAGAGAACCAGTGGGGCTGCAGAGATGGCATGATAGTTACGTGGAGACCAGCAGAAAACAAGCAGGTAAGGGTTTAAAAAAATAAAACAAAACAACTTCCTCTGAGAAGCAGCTGGTAGACTTCACCAGACTGCCAGAAGGGTTCGTGACACCGAAAAAATGAACCCTTTCTCTAAAGAGCAGGAAGGCCTTGAACGCCAAATTCTGCTTTATGGTTTCTCAAGCTCTGTCTGGGGAAGGGCCCCATTTTCCTCTTTCTCTGGTTCTCTTGGGCTGCTAGAAGAAAATGGCCAGGGAAACGGGGTGGAATTGACGCGAAGGGGGCACTCACGGGTTCGGTCCTTGTTCCAGGCGTGACAGCTGATGGGTTCAATCAGGAAGCTGTGGTAGGCCATGGTGGGTTTTTCTGCTGTAGCGAAAGAGAAGGGAAAGCTGCTTTAGATCACTTTGCCTCCTTCCCCCAAGTATAGTCTGAAAGAAACCCACACCGGAAAAGAGCAGAAAGAGCCGACCATTTATAGCCCAGAGCGAGAGGGCTCCTCCATCGTCAGAGAGATGCAAACGCTGCCCCCACCGTTCTCTGGTCCTTTAGTGGCTTTTCAGTCATGACCCTCTCCACAAGACCCCATTTGGGGTTTTCTTGGCAGAGATACTGGAGTGATTTGCTATTCCTCTTCCAGCTCATTTTACAGATGAGGAAACTGAGGTAAACAGGATTAAATGACTTGCTCAGGGTCCCACAGCTAGTAAGTGCCTGAGGCTAGATTAGAATTCTGGAGGCACTCTCTCTCCACTGGGCTGTCATTAAGGTACTATATAAATGGGGGAATGAGGTGACTCAGTGGATTGAGAGCCAGATCTAGAGATGAGAGATCCTGGGTTCAAATCTGACCTCCAAAACTCCCTCGCTGTGTAACTCTGGGCAAGTCACTTAACCCCAACTGCCTAGTCCTGATCATTCATCTATCTATCCTCAAATTGTTACTAGGACAGAAAGTAAGGTTTGGGTTTTTTTAAAAGGGATAATAGAGGGCAGCTGGGTAGCTCAGTGGATTGAGAGCCAGGCCTAGAGATGGGAGGTCCTGGGTTCAAATCCAGCCTCAGACACTTCCCAGCTGTGTGACCCTGGGCAAGTCACTTGACCCCCATTGCCTACCCTTACCACTCTTCTGCCTTGGAGCCAATACACAGTATTGGCTCCAAGACAGAAGGTAAGGGTTTAAAATGAAATAAAGAGATATTATAAGATATCAGATATTATATAAATATAAGTTAAGATCTAATAAATGTTTTGCAAACTTTAAGATGATATCTAAATGTTAGCCACTGTTATTATTCCATTTTATTATGGGAAGGACAAGTAATAGCGACCCTCCCTGCTGCTCCTCCCGTCCAGCCCACCGTCCCACGTCTGTCTAGATCCATGGTCCTACCATGCTGCGGTCTCTCAGGGGGAAGGAGGTCATCTCTGAGCCAGGCTCAGAAACGTGGGGACACGTGCTGATGACCTAATCAGATTGGCAAGGGAGGAAGAGCTTTTAGTGCCGAGGCCATGTAGTTCAGTGGAAAGAGCAGCGAGTTTGAAGTCATTTATAATTAATAAAATGTATATAATGAGGGGGTTGGGGTCAGAAAAAATATCGATTCCCAGAATGTTCAAGTTGAAAAAGACCTCAAAGATGATAATGGTGAGAGCGCTGGATCTGAGCAATGTGTTTTAGGTTTGGTTCTGATGCTTTATCATTGTGTGACTTTGGACAAGTCATTTTGCTCCCCCCAAGACCGTCTTTCCCTCTATGAAAAAAAAATTAGAAAAGGAAAGAGGAATCGGGTAGATGCCCTCAAAGGCCTTCTCCAGCTCTGAACCCCACGTTCCCATGAGCATTCTCTTGTGGTTCAGTCGTTTCAGCTGTGCCCAAATCTTTGTGATTTTATTTGGGGTTTTCTTGCCAAAGATACTAAAGTAGTTGGCCCTTTCCTTCTCTAGCTCACTTCCCAGAAGAGAAAACTGAGGCAAACAGGATTGAGTGACTTGCCCAAGATCACACAGCCAGGAAGTGTCTGAGGTCGGATTTGAACTCAAGAAGTTGAGTCAAGGCCGAGTGCTCTAACCACTGTGCCATACTCCTACCGTACTTAGCCGCTCATACTTCACCATTCAACAACACTGGTCTTTTTGCCCTCCTCCACTCTCATCTCTGAAGATCTGACCACCAGATCATGGTAATCCCATGAGTCCAACCACTTCTGAGCCTGGTACAGAGCTGATTTCCTTCCCAATGGAGCATCGCAGAATCCTAGATCTAGAAAGCCAGCCAATTAGTCAAAAAAGCACTTATTAAAGATTTACTATGTGCCAGGAGGTGGTCCACTGCATAGAGCACCTGGCCTGGAGTCAGGAAGACTCACCTTCCTGAGTTCAGATCTGGCCTCAGATACTTCCTATCTGTGTGACTCTGGATAAGTCACTTAACCCCCATTGCCTCAGTTTCTTCATCTGTAAAATGAGATGGAGAAGGAAATGGCAAACCATTCCATGATTGAAAAACATCTGAACAAATGCTCCAGCAACTATACTATGCTAGAAGATACTAAGAAAGATTTAAAGGCAATAAAAGTCCTTGCCCTCAAAGGAGAGTTCTCAATGACGGAAACAACATGTAAATAACCAGGTAAAAACAAGCCATTTATAGAGTATTTTAAGGTCAGGCATCCGGTGGCACAACGGATAGAGTGCTAGGCCTACAATCAGAAAGACTCATCTTTGTGAGTTCAAATCTGGCTTCAGACACATTAGCTGTGTGATTCTGGGCACTTAACCCTCCTTGCCTCAGTTTCCCCATTTGTAAAGTGAGCTGGAGAAGGGAATGGCAAAGCACTCCAATTTAAAAAGAAAAAAACTATAGACTTCTTAAAAAGATGATAGTTTTATGCAGAAGAAAAACATATGACTTATCACTTGTTTATATGGGTATATGATTTGGGGTTTTGGTTTTAAAAGATTGCTCTATTACAAAAATAAATAATATGGAAACAGGTATCAAGTGATAACATTTGTACAACCCAGTGGAATTGCTTGTGGGCTCTGGGAGGGGGAGAAGGAAGAAAATTAATCATGTAAGCATGGGAAAATATTTTTAAAAAATAAAAATTTTAAATGGAAAAAAATAATAGTTTTAGAACTTGAAGGGACCTCAGTCACATTGTCTAAACCCCACTCATTTTCTACTGAGGAAACTGAGGCCAAGATATAAGAAGTGTCTTGTTCAAGGTCCCACAGTTAGTAAAGGGAGCAAATTTCATTTTTGTCTTTGTCTTTGTCTCTGGTGCACAGCACATTGCCTAGCATCTGAAAGATGTTTAATAAATACTTCTTTTCTTCCTTTCTTCCCTTAATAAAAGCTTGTGGGTTGAACTCAATTTTCTAAGGGTCTATGTCTAAGTTGACTAGCAGGGTACCTTTTATTAGAGGTTCCTTTCCTGGGATACATTCATGAACTTAGATGAGGAAAAAAATAACATCTTTATTTTTACTAGAATCTAATGGAAACTGAGCATTCCTTGTTGTGGACAAAAGATTGCCAAGAGTCATCTTTTCTTTTTTTTTTAAACCTTATCATTCTGTCTTAGAGTCGATACTATGTATTGGTCCCAAAGCAGAAGGTAAGGGCTAGGCAATGGGGGTTAAGTGACTTGCCCAGGATCACACAGCTGGGAAGTGTCTGAGGCCAGATTTGAATCTAGAACCTCCCATCTCTAGGCTTGGTTCTCTAACCACTGAGCCACCTAGATATCCCTTAATAATTTAAAAGGATGTGAGTGGGAAAGAGAAGGGCAGTTTAGCAAACCTAGCTGTCCTGCCAAAAGTCCTCTGATACACACATTGCTTACCATCTCCGAGTGGAGGGGAGGAAAGGAGGGAGGAGATGGTTTGGATCTTATAATTCTGGAAAATATATGTTGAAAATTAATATTATGTGCAACTGGGAAAATAAAATATCTTTGATTTAAGAATAAAAACCATTTTTAAAAAAGTCTTTATTAAACGATAACTCTAGTCCAACTATCAATTATATGGAATTAGGTCTTGATCAATGATACATGTAAAACCCAGTGGAATTGTGCATCGGCTAAGGGGGGCTGGAGGGGTGGTTTGAGGGAGAGGGAAAGCACATGAAACCTGTAACTACAGGGAAATATTCAAAATAAAATTTTAAAAAAAAACTTTTTGCCAATAAATTTTAAAAAAAGTCTTTGATTAAAAAAAAAAAGGTTAAGAACCTCTTCCCTACTGGTTAGGCACTGAGAGATGGGGTGGGGGAGTGTTTCCTGGTGATAACTGACCAGTTTGGAAATAGTTTTGAACCCTATCTGCCATCACAGCCTGGAGCAAGATTCCTTCCAGTATGACAACAACAGAGGAATAGGGGGAAGGCGACTGTCCCAGGGACTTAGAAGAGAAAGGGGCAACATTCCAAAGGCCAGAGTGACAAAGGCTCTTTAATGGTGTCATCATAACTCCCCATAGCCTTCTGATGATGTCATCAAAGGTTTCAGTGGGGGGATTTGTTCAATCATGTTGGACTCTCTGTGACCCCCCCCTGGACCACAGTTATCCATGGGCTTTTCTTGGCAAGGAACCTGGGGTGGTTTGCCATTTCCCTCCCCAGTGGATCCTTTTTTATCAGACAGTCAGAGGTTAAGTGACCTGGCCAGGGTCACACAGCTAGGAAGGGTCTGACTGGATTTGAACCCAGGTATTCCTGACTCCAGTCCAGTGCTCTTAACCACTGAACCACAGCCGCTTCTCAGTGGGGCACGGGGAGGCAATATAACATGGCCAGCATGGCATCCACTTAACAAGACCCTGCCCCTTCCCCTCCAACCTCCCTTCTTGCCAAATCCACCCTGCTCAGCCCTCACTGTGGAGCACTTGGTCATAAACCCAGCCACTGAGAACTCGGTCCTCTCCTCGGACACATCCCCCACCCCTGCCCATTCCTAACAGCCCAGCCATGTTTAAACAAAGGCACCTCTTAGTAGTAGCCTTGTGTGTGCGGAGAGGGGAAATCCAAGTAAGTAGAGTTGGGGAAAATAAAGGAAGCTTGATAACTGTCCAAAACAGGAAGCTGGTTTGAAAATACTCATGAGAACTGGGGAAAAAACTATTAATCAGCAGGAAAAGGCAGGAGGAGAAGGGGGTGTTTCTAGGAGTGAGAGACTGTGGTTACACAAAATCCTGGATGTTCCAAAGCACCTAAGGTTTCTTGGGTAGGTTCAGTACATTCTTCCTGGGTATGACTACACTGGGTGGGGGAGAGTCTTCTGGAGGCCATGTCTCCCTTCATCCTCCCAACCCTCTATCATGAACCATATGGGATGCTAATATCAGAAAGGAACTCAAAGATCTTATAGCCTACCCCCTTCATTTTACACATGAGGAAACTGAGGCCCGGAGAGGGGGAAAGTCTTGCCAAAGTTCCATATCTAGTCAGGACAGAGTATCTCAGGATCATAGCAGATACTAAATATTTGCACGTTTCCCTCTACTCCTCACCCTGAACATCTACATCCCCTGGCTTCTTTCAAGATGTCACCTTTAGGGGGCAGCTAGGTGGTTCAGTGGATTGAGAGCCAGGCCTAGAGATGGAAGATCCTGGGTTCAAAACTGGACTCAGACACTTCCTAGCTGTGTGACCCTGGGCAAGTCACTTGACCCCCATTGTCTAGCCCTTACTGTTCTTCTGCCTTAGAACCAATACTCAGAATTGATTCCAAGACGGAAGGTAAGGGTTCTTAAAAAAAAAAAAAAAAAAAAAAAAAAGATGCCACCTTTAGCTGGAGGCTTTCCTGGTCCTTTCCATGCTAGCTTAGAATCTTTCTCTGAAGATTTTCCTTCCATTTAAGACTTGTGTGAACTAAAAGAAAATCAAGCAAGCAGAACCAGGAGGATTTATGGAAAATCAACTCTGAAAGACTTGATGACTCCGATCAATACAATGACCAACTCTAATTCCCAAAGACTCATGATGAAACCTCCCTATCCACCCTCTAGCTCAGTGATTCCCAAAGTGGGCGCCACCACCCCCTGGTGGATGCTGTAGTGATCCAGGGGAGCAGTGATGGCCACAGGTGCATTTATCTTTCCTATTAATTGCTATTAAAAATTTTTTTAAATTAATTTCCAGGGGGCTAAATAATATTTTTTCTGGAAATGGGGCAGTAGGCCAAAAAAGTTTGGGAACCACTGGTCTAGATTGAAAATCAAATGGACTAATGCATATTGAGGCATCTTTCTTTTTCCTTCCTTCCCTCTTTTCTTCTTTCTTTTCTTTTCTTTTTTTTTTTTTTTAATTTTAAACCCTTAGCTTCTGTGTATTGACTTATAGGTGGAAGAGTGGTAAGGGTGGGCAATGGGGGTCAAGTGACTTGCCCAGGGTCACACAGCTGGGAAGTGTCTGAGGCTGGATTTGAACCTAGGACCTCCTGTCTCTAGGCCTGGCTCTCAATCTACTGAGCTACCCAGCTGCCCCTCTTTTCTTTCTTTCATCCTTCCTTTCCTTTCTTTTTCTTTCTTTCTCCCTTCCTTCCTTTTTTGATAGTTTAACTGTTTGAAAATTTCATTTACATTAATTAAAAGAAAAGTCCTTAGCTAAAATTCTTCCAGTTGGATACAGCAGAAAGAATAAGTTTCTTGTTGTTCTGACTGTTCTGAAGGGGAGAATGGAATCTTCCTGGTGAAGGAAGCTCTCTTCCTATTTTTCAGAGTATCTCTCTCAACCTCTCCTCAGTACTTGGGACAAAACCAAGCTACTGATTGATGCTGCCCCGCTCCCAGGGTCCACAGTAGGAGCTTCCTCACTGCTTGGCTCCTCTCTACCTTAGAGGGAGGTGTGTGAGTGTTTTTCCCTTCTTCCCCCTCAAACTCAGATTTACCAGGGAGGAGAGAACTGAAAAGTGACCTCACTATCGACACCAATGGGGTAGAAGAAATAGAGGAAAATTTCAAGATAGTAGCTTTCTGTTTTCACTCAACTACAGGCTTTTATAAAGATATAGTGGGGACCTTGATTCAGGTAATGTGGTCCCAAGGAAGAGAATAAATATTAGGGAATGGAAAGAAGTGAGTCATTAAATGGAGATAAGCAAAGGGAAAGAATAATTAGGCATTGTGCAATTGTTTAAGATTAATGCTCCCCCTCTTGCCCCAGCAGGTAGGTGGCTCAGAGGATAGAATGCCAGGCTACCTTGGTGAGCTTGAGCAAGTCACTTAACCACCATTGCCTAGCCCTTGTCCTTTAATCTAAGAGTTGTTACACAGGAAGTAAGGGTTTATTTAAAAAAATAATAACAATAAGCTTAATCTTGCCCTAGAGAAGAAATGAGGAAATGTAGCTTCCTTCTTTGATTTTGCTTAACATTTTTTCTTTGCTACAAGGAAAGGCTTCACTAGGTGGGAAAAGATGGTAGATCCAGAGAAAACTCTGATGGAAAAATCACAAAACACCAAAAGATTATTCATTTAATTTTTTTTAAACCCTTACTTTCTGTCTTAGTAACAACTCTAAGACAGAAGGACAAGGACTAGGCAAACAGGAGTTAATTGACATGCCTAGAGACACAATACTAGGAATCTGTGTTTGAGGCTGGATTTGAACTCAGGTCCTCCTGACTCATGGGACCCTATCCATGTGCTACCCAGCTGTCCCCAATTTAAAAAAAAATTTTTTTTTAAAGAAAAGAATTGTCAAGGAGCTAAGGGGCAGAAGGGGAACGCTTCTGTAATCACTAAGAGCCAGCTAGGATTGTTTCAATGAGAACAAGCTGCAAAAGACGAATCTCGTTTCCTTTTTCAACAGGCTTACAAGTCTGATAGGCCAGGGGAATGCCGTCTGTGTACAGAGCGTTTCATGGATTGCTGCAAGGCATTTGGAAAAGTCTCCCAGAAATCTTTGTGAACCAGAGGCAGTGATGGGAGCTGGACCACAGAGCCCTGCCAGGGAGTGTCAAAACTAATTGAAATGACCACACCCAAGACGTGATTCATGGATGGATGTCAACCTGGAATGAGTTCTCAAGATAAGTCACAGACGGGGCTTTGTCCCTGAGCCTGTGCTGTTCACTTTTTTTTTTTTTAATCAAAAACCAAGAGGAAAGGATAGCTGGCAAACATTACCTTAACAGAAAATACAAGGCTGAGATGGATAGCTGGCCAGCAGGACAAAATCAGCATTCAAAAAGATCTTTTTTTTAACCCTTAACTTCTGTCTTAGTACTCAATTCTAAGCCAGAGGAATGGTGGGGACAACGCAATTGGGGATGTGACTTGTCCAGGGTCGTACAGCCAGGAAGTGTCTGAGACCAGATCTGAACCCAGGTCCTCCCGACTTTAGGATTTGTGCTCTATCCACTGTGCCACCTAGCTGGCCCCCAAAGAGATCTTAAAAGGTGAACATGAAAGGTTGACTCCAATCAACTAGAGTATAATCAGAATAAATGCAAAGTCTTCTACCTGGGTTCAAAAATTCAACCACGCAAGTACAGGATAGGGAAAGTAGGATGTCAAGAGTTCATGTGAAAAAGACCTGTTTTAGGAGACGACAAGCTCAATAAGTCAACAGCTTGATCTATCAGTCAAAAAAAAACAAAAGCTTCTCCCTTTTTTTAACCTTTCTTGCTTTTCACTATGTATGCTTTATCTTTCCCCCATTAAAATATAAGCTCCTTAAGGACAGTGGCTGTTTTTATTTTTGCTTGTATTTGTATTTCTAGCCCTCAGCACAGGGTCTAACATAATCACTTAATAAATGCTTGTTGACAACTTGGAAAAAGTAATACAATATTTTTTTTTAAACTTTTATCTTGCTTCTTAGAGTCAATATAGTGGATTGGTTCCAAGGCTGAAGAGCAGTAGGGGCTAGGCAATGAAGGTAAAGTGACTTGCCCAAGGTCATTCAGCTAGGAAATATCTGAAGCCAAATTTGAACCCAGCACTTCCCATCTCTAGCTCTGGCTCTCTATCTACTGAGCCACTTAGCTTCCCACTAGTCAAATTATTACTATTTTTTTTAGTTATCAAAATATTTAAAAAAAATTTTTTTACCAATTAAATGTATTAACAAATTTCCACATAAAATTTCCAAAGTTACCACATTATTTTTTTAGAAACCAAGACGAGTTGACCTCTATAGTTCTTTCCAACTGGGTCGCATTGATATTAAAATTTTGAAAAATTGATTGTGTCTCATGAAAACGGAAGATAGAAGTTCATTTTTGTTGATGTTAAGTTTACAATAAAAAAAAAGAGGGAGATCCAAGGATTGAAATATCTATTAGAGGACCCCAATGCTTGGGTCCAAACCAATTCCAAATTGATTCCCATTCCAGTACGTCAACTTTCATCGAGGAATAATGAATATAGACCCAGTGAATCTAATTGTAAAGGTTGTTTCCCCCCTGCTTTTCTCAGACACCTTTAATTATCTTCTAGGTAAGATATTTAGTGACTCCCCCAAACCCAACCTTTATTTTTCTTCCCCATCCACAGCTCAGAAAAGCCAACTTGCTCCCATTTTCTCCCTGGCCGGATCTGGACCAGACGTTGCTTCTCATGCTTCACATTCCAGAAGCTCTGGCTTCTGCTGAACATAATGTGGAGGAAGTGGCAGCTAATGGAGGCTGGGAAGAGACTGCAACCACCCCAGGCCTGGAGCACATAAGGGAGCAGTTTGGCTCATCTGGAAGCTATCAGGGTTTCCCAACACCTACTGCTGACTTCAAACACTCCCACAGGGGGCCTCCTCCTTTCCCTCAGCACTTTTTCACTCAGTTACTCCCTTTCCCTGCCCCTATCCAGGGACAACCACGGATTGCCCAATCCCCACCTACCCACCTACTCTTCCCTTTGCTGATGGGCAACACACACTCGGTGGTATGCTGGGGCCAGCTTATACCAGCCAACTGTTAAATTTTCAGTATAAGTACTTAAACCTCAGAAATCTGCAAATGCTAGAGATTAAGGCTTGTTTTATTATTTTGTTCATTGCTACACTTAATAAAGTGATGGAGAAAACCTGTGGTGGTGAACCTATGGATGTGTGCCGGAGCGTGCCGGAGGGGCTCCTCCTTCCCCCTCTCCACATGCGCCTGAGGACATTTCTCACATCACCCACCCTTCTGCCCAGCAGCCCAATGGGAGCGCTTTCTCCCTCCCCTGTCTGGGGTAGGGTGGGGGGCTCACAATGCAGCATGAGGGTTGCAATTTAGGCACTCGGTCTCAGGTCTCTAAAAGGTTTGCCATCACTGCTCTAGACCAATTTCCTCATTTCACAGTGGAAAAGAATGAGGCTTAGGGAGGATAAGAGAGTTATCCAGGATCACATAACTATGAGAGTCTGAAGCAACATTTAAACTCAGATTCTCCTGATGCTCTGACCAACGCTCTTCCCAAAATATCACAAGCTTTAAGCCATTCATTTCATGGTCCTGACTTTGGGAAGCTTATTGAACACCTCTGGTAGGTGCAAAAGGCGTCTAGGTGGTACAGTGGATAGAATGACAGGCCTGGAGTCAAGAAGACTCATTTTCATGAGATCAAATCTTGACCCCAAACGCTTACTAGCTGTGTGACCCTGGGCAAGTCATCTAACCATATCTGCTTCAGTTTCCTCATCTGTAAAATGAACTAGAAAAGAAAATTACAAACTACTCCAGTATCTCTGCCAAGAAAATCTCAAATGGCTGGGTAGCTCAGTGGATTGAGAGCCAGGCCTAGAGACGGGAAGTCTTACTTTCAAATCCGGCCTCAGATACTTTGATTCTAAGACAGAAGGTAAGAGTATTAAAAAAAAAAATCAATACTGTGTATTGATTCCAAGGCAGAAGAGCAGTAAGGGCTGGGCAAAGAGAGTTAAAGTTAAGTGACTTGCCCCAGGATCATAAAGCTAGAAAGTATGTGAGGCCAGGACCTCCCATCTCTGGGCCTGGCTCTCAATCTACTGAGCCACCCAGCTGCTGCACTCTCTCCCCAACTTTTTAAAGGAAACAAATATACCCTCACAAATAAATTTAATTATAATAGCTAATATTTAAATAGTGCTTTAATTTGCAAAGCAATTATCACACAGTATTTCATTTGGAGCTCGTAACTTTGTTGAGATAAGTGATTTTTATCATCCCAGTTTTGTAGATGAGGAAAATGAAACCATCAGAGGTTAAGTGAGACTTTTTTAGCATCACATTCAGCTAGGTAAATGTCTGAGGCAGAACTGGAACTCAGATCTTCCTAACTCCAAATCCAGCTCTCTGTCTACTGTGCCACCTATTAAAGCAGGGACTAGACCTACAATTGTCTTTTTTTAACCCTTACCTTCTGTCTTAGTATCAATTCTAAGACAGAAGAGTGGCAAGAGCTAGGCAATGGAGGTTAAATGACTTATCCAGGGTCACACAGCTAGGAAGTATCTGAGGCCACATTTGAACCCAGGTTTTCCTGACTCCAAGCCTGGTGCTTCACTCACGGTGTTACTATAGCATAATATAAGGATTACCAGCCTTGGAGTCAGAAGGCCTGTGTTCAAGTCTTCACTCTGTTACTTACTCAGTGACACTGTAAGCCCCAATTTCCAAAATGAGGTTGGACTAGATAGATGCCCTTTCCAAATCTATACCTATGATCCCATGAACCTTATAAATACCAAATCAATACCATTTTTTACTAACTAGAATTCTGAATTACTTCTGACTTGAACTACCCTCCTCCATCTCCTTACAAGTTGTCATTAGTCACCAGAGAGCTTCAGCTTAGGCAAATTCTACTATCTACTTATGTCCTCTCAAATCCTACCTTGGGATTGATGATGCGTGATGGGGAGAAGTGTTTATTGACTGACTTGAGCCTCCAAACTTTTATTTTTTACATATTTATTTAAAACTCTTATAGTCTGTCTTAGAATTTATATTAAACTAAGTATCGATTCTAAGGTAGAAGAGTGGCATGGGTTAAGCAATTGGGGTTAAGTGATTTGCCCAGGGTCACATAGATAGGAAGTGCGTGAGGCCAGATTTGAACCCAGGACATCCCAACTCCATGCCTGAAGCTCTATCCACTGTATTGCCTACCTGTATCTAGCTTCCAATTTTTTAGCAGGAGTTGGCAGAACCACCTCTTTCTCCTCTTCCAACTGACTCCACTAGTCTGCCAAACATGAAAAGTCTCAAGTCTATTTCCTAGGATCGTAGACTATAGAGTGGGAAGAGAATCTCCCTACTGAGGTCACTGTATGCAGGCCATTTGACCAGCACCTTCATTTTACACATGAAGGAGCTGAAGTCCAAAGAGAGATGACTTGTCCAAAGTCACACAGGAAAGGAAGGGATAGAGCTGGACTTGGAACTCTGACCATAGGACGCTAGAAGGGACATCAGAGGCCATCTTATCTAACCCTCTCATTTTATAGAAGAGAAAAATGGGTCCCAAAGAGATTAAGAAACTCACTCAGAGTCACATTGGTAAGTCAGTATCAGAATCAGGATCTGAATCCAGATCCTTTGAATCAAGAGAGCTTTCCACTATTCCATGCTACCACTTCTAGTTTCAAATCCACTATTGTCTTTTTTTTTTTAAACCTTTGCCTTTTGTCCTAGCATCAATTCTAAGGCAGAAGTATGTCAAAGGCTAGGCAACCCAGGCTCCCACAGCTAGTAAGGCCATATTTGAACCCAGGTCCTGACTCCAGACCAGCCTCTCCATCCACTGAGCCACCTAGCTGTACCTCTCCCTTTTTTAAATTTAATTTTTTCCCCTCCATTTTCCATTTTGTTGCTTCTGACATCACCTGGGACTTTGTTTCTTGGACCATCTCTTTGAGCATCTGTGACCCTGTTCAAACATACACCCTCACTCCCTTGCTCTAATCCAGTGGTTCCCAAACTTTTTTGGCCTACCACCCCCTTTCCAGAAAAAAGTTACTTAGCGCCCTGGAAATTAATTTTTTTAAAATTTTTTTTAAACCCTTGTACTTCGGTGTATTGTCTCATAGGTGGAAGATTGGTAAGGGTGGGCAATGGGGGTCAAGTGACTTGCCCAGGGTCACACAGCTGGGAAGTGTCTGAGGCCGGGTTTGAACCTAGGACCTCCTGTCTCTAGGCCTGACTCTCACTCCACTGAGCTACCCAGCTGCCCCCAATTTTTTTTTATTTTAATAGCAATTAATAGGAAAGATAAATGCACCTGTGGCCATAAATGCCCTCCTGGATTGCTGCAGCACCCACCAGAGGGCAGTGGCGCCCACTTTGGGAATCATTGATCTAATGCCTTCTGCCTGGAAAGTGGCTAAGACTGGTAAGAGGGCCTGGAATCCTTCTGGCAGCCAAAGACACATCTGGGTCCACCCCCTCCCCACATCCAGCATCATAGTTCCCCAGCAGGGAGCAGAGAGGCCTGCATCTAATTTGTTTCAACACTCCACCATTTGTTACTGGTGTTAAGGAACATTCTGACAAATAAAAGCAGCTCTTCACCAGCCAGGAAATGAGACAACTGAAAAAAAAGTCTTGAAGAGCCCCAAAGAAGTTAAAAATTAGCTCTCCCCACTACCCAGGCCCAGGGTGATTGGCCGAAAGTCTTAAAGGAAATGGGGTCAACTCTATCCACTGGGGAAGTTGGTACTTTACACAAAGTCTTGTTCAACCACAGCTTCAGAACAAGGGGGTGTGGGGCTCCCACAGGAACCTGTCAGTTCTTTCAGACAAATTCAAAAATCTGTCTTAGCCCTCACCCTCTGGCTCCGCCATCATGGGGCCAGGCAGCTAGCTCTAACTTAAATAGTCATTTCCCATTTTTCTCCTTTTATGGCCTTTTTGGACAAAGTTAGAAAAGAAGGAGAACTGGCTACTTTCAGTCTCTGTTGCCTCCAGTATGTCCTAGGGGAGGTGCTGCTGACAGAAATTTTCCGTGCAGCAGAAATGCATTTTGCCTACTTCTCCCTCTCTGGCCCTCACGGGAGCAATTTCTCTGCCATCCTAGACCATGAGTAGAAAGGAACCTAAGACACCACCCAGTTCAAACCTCATTTTGCAGACAAGGAAACTGAGGCCCAGGGTGACTAAGTGATTTGTTCTAAGCCACACAGGTTGTAAAGGGTCAGAGGTGCATTTGAGCCCTGAAGTGTTCCTCTCTCATTATAAGTTCTCAAGTGCTGGGTGACTTTATATCCTTCTCAGGACTTTAGGTTTTCCCTCTTCTGTAAAATGAGGGTGAAGGCTATCTAGTTCAGGGGTTCTTAACCTGCAGTCCATAACCTTTTTTTTTTTTAATAACCCTTAGAATCAATCCTAAGTATAGCAATACCAAAGGCAGAAGAGGGGTAAGGGCTAAGCAAATGGGCTTAAGTGACTTGCACAGGGTCATACAGCTGGGAAGGGTCCGAGGCCAAATTTAAACCTATGACCTCCCATCTCTAGGCCTGGCTTTCTATCCAATGAGCCATCTAACTGCTCCTAAAACCTCTTTTTCTTTTTAAATGGGATAGAGAATAGGGCTAGGTGGCACAGTGGATAGACCAGCTAGGCTTGGAGTCGGGAGGGCTGAGGTTCAGGTGTGACCTCAGATAATCCCTAGCTGTGCACTTAACTCCCAAAGCCTTGCACTTGCCATTCTTCTGTTTTAGAAGCAATACTAAGCCAGAAGGTAAGGGTCTATTATTTTTTTTATTATAACTGTATTTCAATCAATTGCTTTCTTTTGTAATCCTACTTTATTTTATGCATTTAAAAACATTATTCCGATAAGAAATCCATAAGGACTGCCAATGGATTGTGTCCATAATACAAAAAAAAAAAGTTAAAATCTAGCCTTTCCTATCTGAGTTCCTTGCTGAGTTCTGACTTTGCTGAGCTCCAACCTTCTAGGATTGTGAATTCTCCTTCCCTTCGTTCTACTCAGAGGAGGAAGAAAGAGGAGAGGAAGAATTCTGGAGACAATTCAACTTCTGGCCAGGCCACTGATTTTCCAAGGACAAGATGGACAAGGCAGCTGCTGGCTGACTTTGTGGGTCCTTTCACCTTAAGGGGAAGGGTCAAGTCTCCGAACCAATAGGCCACTTCCTGGGGTGACTGGAAACCTTCTCTGAATGTATTAGTCATTCACACTCTAACTGGAATGAGCTTCCTGGGATCTTTTCCAACCCAGTCTGAATGACAGGCAAAGGGCATTAGACATTCCTGGGAAGGAGGGAGATGAAGGGAAGTTTCCTCCATTTGACAGCTTTATCTGGCAGCAACAAGGCCACAGGCACTTATTTGGCACTTACTGAGTGTCTGAGCAGGGGATAACCTTTGATCCATGAATTAGGTTTGTTTTTTACATTTTGGTAACTATATTTCTATATAATCAATTTCCTTTGTTATTATATTAAATGTATATATTATATATAAGTATATATAAATTTATAGACATATATTTATATATTAGATGTATATACTAAAATGTATATATATATATATTTAAACCCTTTTAAATATATATATTCCCCCCCATTTATTTATTTATTTGTTTGTTTAGCCCTCACCTTTTGTCTTAGAATCAATACTAAGTACTAATTCCAAGGCAGAAGAGCAGTAAGGGTTAGGCAACTGGGGTTAACTGACTTATCCAGGGTCACATAGCTGGGAAGTGTCTGATGCCAGATTTGAATCCAGGGTCTCCCATCTCTATCCACTGAGCCACTTAGCTCTCCCTGTCTTACATATTTTTAAAACGTGATTCCAAGAAGAGATATATGGGCTTTGGTAGACCTTCCAAGGGGACTATGGCAGGAAAATGGCTACAAACCCCTGACTTTGTTTTGATGCTCAGCTAATTCAGGAATGATTCAGCTCTAGGAAATCTGAGTTATGCCACCCAAACTCTCAAAAGACTTATTTGTACCAGAAAGACAACTTATTCATTTGCTTTAATATGAAGAAAAATAGAACTGCTAGGCAACGGGAACACTCATTGTGCCAGTTCTGAGAAAACTCACTTGGGAAATTGACTGGAGATCAGAAGGATGAGTTAGTAAAAGTATTTTTGAAAAGCATAAAGTACAAAACAAATGATTGGCTGATTCTTATTAATGGATGCAGAAAGAGAAAACAGTGAGGCGGCCAACTGTCAGGTCTAATTTCATCAAGCTACCACGAGTCACAATTCTGCACTCTAGTGATAGCCCAGCCAAGTTAACATCATCATAAAATCAAACTAAGATTTTATTTCAAAGTTACAAAAATTTGAAAGTAACTCAAATTCCACCCCTCACATCAAGTTGTTTCATAAAAGTTTTTTAAAAATCAATACCTTAAAAAGCTTTGGAATGATAACAAGAATTATTAGATCAATGTGAAACCAAATGAGGGTGGGTTGATGTTATTAAACATAATAGAAGTTTCCATTCAATTCCAAATTCAGTAACATAGCATCACATACCAGTCAGCCAAAAGGGGCACCAACTCCCCTGCACAATGTTTAAATAAATCACACTGCCCCTACCTACTCTCAGATTTTGGATTTTTCTGAACTCCCTGATGATCCCAATAGTTTTCTAGTCTTTACATCAAGATCTGATCTTGATATGCTTCCGTCTTCCCCAGAAAATTCATCTCTGTTTTGCCTTTCCAAATAGGGTTCTTGAAGTGAAAGGAGCAGAACCAGGAGAACATTATACACAGAGGCTGATACACTGTGGTACAATTGAACATTATGGACTTCTCTACTAGCAGCAATGCAAGGATCCAGAGCAAGGCTGAGGGACTTATGAGAAAGAAAAGTAGCCACATTCAGAGGAAGAACTGTGGGAGGAGAAATACAGAAGAAAAACAACTGCTTGAACACATGGGCTGATGGGGATATTACTGGGGATATAGACACTAAACGATAACTCTAGTCCAACTATCAATAATATGGAATTAGGTCTTGATCAATGACACATGTAAAACCCAGGGGAATTGTGTGTCAGCTAAGGGGGGTTAGAGGGTTCTGGGGGAGAGGGAAAGAACATGAAACATGTAACTATGGGAAAATATTCAAAATTAAAATTAAAATTAAATTAAAAAAATAATAAAGGTTTTATGTAAAAAAAATCAAATAGGGCTCTTGAAAGTTGTTTTTGTTTATTTGAACCCTTACTTTCTGTCTAAGAATCCTTACTAAAAATCAGTTCTAAGGTAGAACAGGGATATGGGCTAGGCAATTAGGGATAAGTGACTTGCCCATGGTCAAACAACTAGGAATTATCAGAGGTCAGATTTGAACCTAGGTTCTACCAGGCCTGGCTCTCTATCCACTGAGCCATCTGGTTGCCCTTCTTGCTCGTATTTTTGCAAATTTCAATCTAAAACACTTCTGTCTTATTTGGGCTCAGTCCAACTCACCTTCATTTCCATTTCTAATGTCTGATCTTGGGGTTGTAACAGGGTAGAAACCATCTTGTGTCTTTTTAGCAAAATGTAAGAAAAGTGACCTTTTAATATCAAGAACTCTCTCCTCCAACTCCAAGCTGGGTTGGCTTATTGGATGGAGGATTGCTCTTAGAGTCTGGAAGATCTGAGTTCAAATCTGTCTCTGATATTTTCTAGTTGTGTGACCACGAGTAACCAGCTTGACCTATCTAAGGCTATAACTTACAAATGCATTTTGGCCCTGGAGAAAATGGTCTTATAACTAAGTAAGACAAAGGATCGGCTTATCCTTTTTCCTCACCAATAAGGGTAAACCAATAATTCGCATCCAAGCAAGAAAATGAAGAATCGGTCAAGTCTTTAAAATTAAAACCCTTACCTTCTGTCTTAGAAATAATTTCTATTTTTTTCTTTAAATAAAAGCCCAACTCTTACCTTCCATCTTAGAATCAATACTACACATTGGTTCCAAGGCAAAAGAGTGGTAAGGTTAGGCAGTGGAAGTTAAATGACTTGCCCAGGGTCATATAGCTAGGAAATATCTGAGGCCAGATTTGAAATGAGGACCTTCTGTCTCCAGGCCTGGCTATCCAATGAGCCACCTAATTGCTCCAGTCAAAAGAACTTTTTTCTTTGAACTCTGGTAGATGAAATGTTATTCTCTTTAAGTAAGCACTTGGCTGGATACAGGAAAATTATCTTTCAGCCTCTACCCAGGGATGGTATAAGATGAACAAAGTTAGGATGTAGAAAGCACTTTGGAGATTCCCAGAGGACAGTCATCTGTGGGCAAATTCTTCACTTAGTGCATTCCCAGGATCAGTTTTAGCTGATGGAGTAGGCAGAGCCCTGGCCTGGAAGTCAGGAGACTTCGCCTCAAAGCTATTCTGTCAATAAGTCTCTGGGCACATCTCTGGACCTCAGTTTCCTCCTTGGTAAAATGAAGTGGCTGGAATAGATTAACTCCAATACTTCTTCCAATTCTAGCATTTTCTGGCTTTATGAAAGAAGAAGGAACACTCACCTCTTTCCTATGAGTTGATGGCAGGCATGAATATAAGGAAACCAGAAAGAAATGTTAAGGGAAATTAAGGAGGAGCAGCTAGGTGCTTCACTGGATAAGAGCCAGGCCAGAAGTCAGGATGTCCTGGGTTCAAATCTGGTCTCAAATCTTGTAACCCCAGGCAAGTCTCTTAACCCCAATTGCCTAGTCCTTACTGCTCTCCTGCCTTGAAACCAATACTTAGTATTAATTCTAAGACAGAGGGAAGGGTTTTAAATTTTTTTTAACTTAAAAAAATTTAAAAATAAGAGTAATTAAAAATTTTTCTAAATTTAAAAAATTAAGGAAAATGTATCTCTGGGGAAGGAGCACACCTAGGTGGTGCAATTGAGTTGCTTCCCAAGTTTAAATCCAATCTTAGACATTTACTAACTGTGTGACACTAAGCAAGTCCCTTAGCTATGTTTGCCTCAGTTTCTTCAACTGTAAAATGAGCTGGAGAAGTGAATGCTAACCCACACCAGTATATTTATAAAGAAAACCACAAACAGAGTCACAATCAGTCAGACACGCCTAAAAGGATGAAACATCAACAGCTAAATAAAGACAAATTTCTTCAGGTTCATTCACTGACTTCCTTGATCACAAACCTGCCTGAGCTTCTTGGACTCCCCCAAGGCATTATGTCCTCAATCCATGGTTCCTGTTGGTGTGTTCACAAGTGCGTAGGATCTAACTAGCCTAAGAGCAGGGCTTGTAAAAAGAGCCAGCTCCCTATCCTGAGGAGACAGTCAGTATAAACCATAGAGCCTCTAACATCTGTGGCCCATCTGGCAATCAGACTGTGGTCTGGAGAGAGCTGATTTCCTAGGAGCAATTGTGGAAACAGCTTCTTTTTCCTGATCCAGACAACTGCAGGAGAGAAACAAGACTGACTCCATCTTGAAGTAGTGAGCAACCTTGAATAAGGAACCACTTTGGCAAGCACACTCTGACAAACCACAAGGAGGCAAACTGTTTTAGAATGTAAATATAAGAATTGCAGAATGTCATAACATGCTTGAAATTTTTCCACTGTTGCTTAATAGACTTCCCCTAAAGAACAGATCGCCCTCCCTACCCTGACACACACACCATAAAAATGCATAACTTTGCCAGGTAGAACAGAGAATAGTGTTAAGAGCACCTCTTTTTTTTTTTTTTAACAGTAAAATCTATGTGATTGGTTTCAGTTTAGTTCTTTGTCACAAGAAAGGGTATCCTGTGGAAAGCAGTGAAGAACAGGTATTCCTATCCCATCCAGGGGGTCAGAGCCACCAACATCTGGAAAATCAGTGTAAAATGTTTTGACTGTCTCTTCATACAAAAGAAATCTAAATTTTTTCTTTTTCTTTTATGGGACATTGCGGTATGGAAGGGATACCTGTACATCTCTCATAGGAGTAGGTCTACTAAATTCCCCTTTTCTAACAAGTAAAATCTGTTGGGGTTTTTTATGTGACTGGCTTCAGTTTAGTTCTTTGTCAAAACAAAGTTGTGGTGGGGAGCAGCAAAGTGTATCTCTTGTATGAGTACGTCTACTAAATTGACTTGTATACTGTTTTTATTTTAAACCACACCTTCTGTCTTAGAATCAATACTAAGAATTGGTTCCAAGACGCAAGAGCGGTATGGGTCAGGCAATTGGGGGTGAGTAATTTGCCCAGGGTCACACAGGTAGGAAGTGTCTGAGGCCACACTTGAACCCAGAACCTCTTGTCTCCAGGCTTGGCTCTCTATTCACTGAACCACCTGACTGCCCCATGATATTATCGATAAAGCCCATAATTAGGTCAACTTAGTGTTTGTCTATTCCTTGAGATCCTAAATCCAACTAGCACATTTTTAGCACACTTGGCCAAGGGCACAGAGCTAGCAAAAACCAGAGCACAAGGACTCCAATGCTGACCTCTTGAATTCATATCCAGTTTTCTTTCATTAACATGAGCATTGTAACTGAGAAAACACATTACCTGGGAAGGAGAACGCATTAACAGAGTTTAATTTATCTGATTAAAATCAAGCCTACTGGGTGGCTAGGTAGCACAGTGGATGGAGCTCCAGGCCTGGGGTCAGGAGGAAGTGGGTTCAATTCTGGTTATTCTCTGGAGAAATCAATCAATGAGCAGGGATTTGTCTCAATCACAGTAGACTGGGAGGTGGCTCAGGGAATATAGAAACAGACCTAGAGATGGGAGATCTTGGGTTTAGAGAATTCCTAGCTATGAGACCCTGGGCAAATCACTTAATCCCCACTGTCCTTGCCCTTACCACTCTTCTGCCTTGGAACCAATGGAAGGGAAGAGTGTAAAAAAAAAAAATTAGCCTGGGGTACCGAAGTCACATTTTTATCCGAAGGTTACTTGATGGAGGCAATTTACAGAAGACAAGACTGGATTTCAGTTTTCTTGTCTCTGATGTGCCAAACTAATAATACTCTTATTGTTCTGGACCTATGATTTCATTGCAATTAGGAACTGGGAGTTCCCTATGTCAGTGGTGGAAACTCCCTCCACCTTTGCAGATGAGCAACTTATCTATAACTTAAAATCTAGCCTTAAAAGTTGAAGCAACTTGCCTGTAGCCACAGATCTAGAAAGTATCTCCCAGCTAGCAAGTAAAAGCATTCCACTTTGAGGAAACCCTTCATGCCTGCAAAGTGCTCTGAAGTGAGTAGTGTTATTCTCCCCATTTCATGAGGAAAGGCTAGCAAATGATTCATGAGGAGGGCTAGCAAATGATTGCATTCACCCCAGGCTTCTTCCTCTACAGCCAATGGTCTTTCCTCTCTACTATGCTGGCTACCATGCTAGCTGGAATTGACTGAATCGGCAGCCAAAGGCCTTAAACAAAGCCTTTTTGCCAAGATGGGTTTTTGCTTGAGGGAGGTTCTTAGAACAGGCCTCCTATGACTGGGTCACCCAACCAGGAGTGTTTCTATCCCAAACTGTGGCCTACGCTTCTCCTCCAGAAGGAAGGCATTTCAGGGGCACCAAATTTCCTACTATTAAGATCCCTTTCCGTGCCCCAGATCCAGCCTGGACATGCCTACCACCCACACAAAGCAACATTTCAAGGACCTCTCAGAACTAATAGTCATTGATTTTCCTGTCTTCCCATCTCCCAGTCACCCCTTTTTTATTCAACACATAAAAAAGTATTACTCATTCACTGGAGGCAGGCAGACAAGGTAGAAACTTGTGAAGCGGACTCCTCCACAGTGTAGGAATCCTCTTTCTTCATCATCCTCCTGACTAAATTGACCTAGATAGCCAGGAGGTCCCTCTTTTTCTTTTTTAAACCCTTACCTTCTGTCTTAGAATAAGTACTGTGCTTTGGTTCCAAGGCAGAAGAATGGTAAGGGCTGGGCAACTGGGGTTAAGTGACTTGTCCAGTCACACAGATAGGAAGTATCTGAGGCCAGATTGAAACCCAGGACCTCCTGTGTCCAGGCCTGGTCCTCAATCCACTGAGCCACCACCTAGCTGCCCCTCAGGAGGTCTCTCTTATGTTGAATCCATCTCTTAGTTTGAATCTTCTATGAATAGGAATAGGGCACCTAAGTGAAGCAGTGAGTAGACAACAGGCTTGGAGTCAGGAAGACTTTGTGGTGGCAAAAAATTGGAAAGTGAGGGGGTGTCCATTGATTGGGGAATGGCTGAACAAATTGTGGTATCTGATGTTGATGGAATACTATTGTGCTATAAGGACTGATGATCTGGAGGATTTCTATATTAACTGGAAGAACTTCAATGAACTAATACAGAGTGAAATGAGCAGAACCAGGAGAACACTGTATACAGAAAGTGAAACATTGTGGAACTATCCAATGTAATGGACTTTGCTATTGATGTGGGACCCTAGGTTTACCCTGCACCCCAAAATTATAGAAGTGTTTCAGGCCAAATTGTAAGCAGGAAAATTCCTTTGCTTTCTTGCATCCTTGTGACTACTAACCCTAAAACATCAAAAATTCCTGATAAGACCCCACTGCATCAAAGGGAAAGTCCCCTGAGAGAATTATCCTCCTTTAGGTTTTGAGATGGACAGAGATACATCCCCAGGGTATGCTTTGATACCATTGGTAGTATCTAAGACATCTATTTATCCCCTAAACTATGAGGGTTACCCCCTATATTTTCAGGCTGACCCTGGTCAGATGACCAACCCTTTGTGTCTGAGCACATACCTTCCTCAAGTCATGCATTGCCTATTGTAAAGAGTATAAAGACCCCAAAAGTGATGCCCTCTGGTAGGCAGCTTTCCATCCATGCTGTCCTTCCAGCCAAATTCAACACAAATTCTAAATTAATAAATTTCTCTTTTTATTTCTAAGCTAAGTTTTAGAGTCTTGCATTCTTGCAAAGAGTACCTATCTAGGTAAATGGAATTAGCTCATCCTCATTCATTGTTTAGACTCTAGCCATCAGAAATAATGTCACTCCACCCAACTTGGAATTAAGTGGGGAGGGGAAGGTCTGTTACCCACACCTGATAGTAAGTAACAAATCAAAAACAAGGTACTACCCTTTGGGCAGTCCAAAACAGTGCTGAGGCTGCCCAATTTTTCCACTTGAAATTGGAGGTGGATGCAGGAAGTAACAAAAGATGCTATCTTTTAAATATGATGATAACTTTCTGTGGAGGCAGTTGGCACTTTGAACTTGGTGTGGAAGGATCTCTAGTGAGACCTCAGACTGCTTCCCTTTGAATTGTCACATGAGTAAGTTAGGCTGACTCTCTTCCCTTGGCGTTTCTGGAGGCTCTAGCCTCAAGGAGGCCTCTCTTGCCTCTCTATTGGAGGAGGCCCGGTGGCTAGAAGCCTTGTTTAATTAACCTCTGTGCCCCTCTGGTGGGCCTCTAAATTCCACCTGGTTCAGGCCTCGGGTCTGGGCCAGAGTTTCTCTCTCTCAACTTCCCTATCTTCAACCTTCCTAATTGTAAATAAACCACCATAAAAGTCATCCTGACTTGGGTCTATTTTAATTTGAAATCGCATTAATCGATTTCTGGTGACCATACCTTAAATATCTAGTTTTCCCCTCTTACATATCCCAAACCCCAGGGGATTTACCTTAAGCCCCCCACAGCACTACTAGTAGCAATACAACAATCCAGGACACTTCTGAAGGATTTATGAGAAAGAATGCTATCCACATTGAGAGAAAGAACTATCAAAGTTGAAATGCAAAAGAAAAACATATCACTTATCACTTGTATATATGGGTATATGAATTGGGGGTTTGGCTTTAAAAGACTGCTCTATAGCAAAAATGGAAACAGGTATCACGTGATAACACATGTATAACCCAGTGGAATAACCCTCTGGGAGGGGGGAGGGAAAAGGGAAATGAATCATGTAAACATGGAAATATATTTTTAAAATAAATGAATAGAAATTTAAATAAAAATAAGATTAACCAGGGTTTGCAGGCTCCCAACCGGAAGGAAAAAAAAAAAAAGAAGACCTGAATTTAAATTTGACCTCTAGATACTTACTAGCTATGTGACCTTGGACAAGTCAATTAACTTTATCTGCCTCAGACTCCTCATCTATAAAATGAGCTGGAGAAGAAAATTGCAAATCTGGTCTCAGATACAAGATATTCAGAACTAGCCATGTGACCCTACACTGTTTGCCTCAGATTCCTCATCTGCAAATGGAGATAAATAACAGCACCTACCACCCAGGGTGGCGGAGAGGATCAAATGAGAGATAATTGTAAAGCATTTAGCCACAGTAAGAGCAATAGAAATGTTAGCCCATATCAGACTACTGCCTCAGGGAGGGGCAGGGTGAAGGGTAGGCTAGAAGAAAATCTGAATCCTAGAATGTCAGAAAATAACTGTCAAAGTTTCTACACACAACTAACAAAATAAAAATAATTTTAAAAAGATTTTTAGAGGCTCAGTGGATTGAAAGCCAGGCCTAGAGATGGGAGGTTCAAATCTGACCTCAGACACTTCCCAGCTGTGTGACCCTGGGCAAGTCACTTGACCCTCATTGCCTACCCTTACCACTCTTCTGCCTTGGAGCCAATATGGAAGGTAAGGGTTTTAAAAAAAAGTGTTTAAAAAGAAAGAAATCAAGAAAGAAAGAAAGCCAGGGCTAGAGACAGAGGTCCTGGTTTCAAATCTGACTTCAGACACTTCCTAGCTATATGACCTTGGGCAAGTCACTTAAGCCCCAGGGCCTAGCCCTTTTGCCTTAGAACCAATTCATGGTGTTGATTCTAAGATGGAAGATAAGGATTTTTTTTTTAAGTGTGTCTAGAGAACAGTTTAGTGTTGTGACCCTGGGCAAGTCACTTAACCCCCATTGCCTAGCCCTTACCACTCTTCTGCCTTGGAACCAACACACAGTATTGTCTAAAACAGAAGGTAACGGTTAAAAAAAAAAAAAAAAGATTTTTTTTAAATCAAAGAAAAAAGAAAAGAGATGATGGCTACTGTTGTTCTTGTTAGCTAGTTAAAATAAAATCCAGAAATAAATAAATGGCAATGTAGAGAGGACAAGCACAGCCAGCATTTGGAGAGAACTTAAGAAAGACTTCAAGTAGGAGATGTGAGTCTCTTGGTGGTGGAGATAAGGGAGCATTCCAGGCATGGGAGAGAGCCAGCACAGAGACACAGAAAATGGAAAACCAGGTGCAATGTAAAATGTAAAGAAGCCTAAGGCCAGTTTGGTGAAACCACCAGGTATGGGAAGGAGAGTGATATATGGCACTGGGAAAGGAACTTGGGACCAGGTTTTGAAGGGCTCTAAAAGACAGAGGAGTTTCTATTTCATCTTAGAGGTCTCCTGGTTCCTAGTCAGTCTATGATGTGATGTCTGTCCTCAGTGCAAAGTCCAGGTATACTAAAAAGCATGAAGAGTGAACTGGAGCACTGAGCAGTCAACAGAAACAAAGAAAGTTCAAGAGGATGCCTTCCTAACCTTGGGTAGAATTAGTTACCAGAACAATTACTGAACAATGGGAAAAGGACATTTACTTCTGCCTAACATTCACAGACAGTAGGCTTTCTTCCAAAGCCTCTTTTCCTTCCTCCCTCTTCTGTGGGCAGATCTAGCCTCTATGAGAGGACGACCCCAGGCTCAATACTGAGTCTTGGGGGCCTAGGAGTCCAGCCACCTGGATTTTGGGTCCAAACTTGGCTGCTAACATCACGAGGTGAGACTTTGGCTAAGTTCCGGGACACTCCTCACAAGCTTTTCAGCTTCCTCATTTGTGAAACCAGTGGGTTGGACTAGATGATCTCGAATGGTCAGTGTTCTATGTTCCAAGGTCCCTTTAGCTCTGACACTGTGTTCTGTGTTCTAAGACCTCTTCCATATATCATTCTAAGGCCCCTTCCCACTTTACAATTCTAAGTTCTAAAGGTTCCACCTTTCTGGGCTTCTGTAAAAGAGGCAGAGGACATTCTCTGTATCTCTGAAAGCCAGCAAACATTTATGAAGCACCAGCTACGTGCCAGATACTGTGCTAATACAAACAGATGCAAAAAGAGTCTTCTTTTCCTTAACCTGTGGCAGGCTTGAGGATGAGGACACACAGAAGGGATCAAAGAGGCAGAATTAATTCTCTGAGACATCAGGCTCTGGGGAAATGGCCTGGTTTCTAAGAGAATTTCCAATTCGGATCCTTACTATCTGGTCCTGTCAAAAGAGTCTCAGACCCAGGATAAGAAGGTGGACAAACTCCAGTGAGGTGGAGGGGGATAAATTCACAATTCTCATTGAAGAAATCTCCTTACTTCTGGACCTAAGGGGCGGAGATGGGGAAGGTTGTCCAAGTCACTTCACATTTACTTTGTGCCTTAAGAAACGATGAGCTGGGGGCAGTTGGGTGGCTCAGTGGATTGTTAGCCAGGTCTAGAGATAGAGGTCCTGGGTTCAACTCTGGCCTCAGACATTTCCTCTGGGCAAGTCACTTTGCCCCCATGGCCTAGCTCTTATTGCTCTTCTGCCTTAGAACCAATATACAGTATTGATTCCAAGATGGAAGGTAAGGTTTCTTTGGGGTTTTTTTTAAAGATGAGGAGATTGGGCAGCCGGGTAGCTCAGTGGAGTGAGAGTCAGGCCTAGAGACAGGAGGTCCTAGGTTCAAACCCGGCCTCAGCCACTTCCCAGCTGTGTGACCCTGGGCAAGTCACTTGACCCCCATTGCCCACCCTTACCACTCTTCCACCTATGAGACAATACACCGAAGTACAAGGGTTTAAAAAAAAAAAAAGATGAGCAGATTAATTTAAAAAACAAACAACCACTTACCTTCCTTCTTAGAATCAATACTATGTACTGGTTCCAAGGCAGAAGAGCAATAAGGGCTAGGCCATGGGGGTTAAGTGACTCTAGAATGACACAGCTAGGAAGTGTCTGAGGCCACATTTGAACCTGGAACCTCCCTTCTCTAGGCCTGGTCTCAAACCACTGAACCACCTAGCTGCGCCCATGGTTAATTTTTTTAAAACATGAAAAGATCTACATGAAATTATGAAGAGTGAAATGAGCAGAACTAAGAGAACATTATATAGACAGAAAAACTCTGTTTGAAGAACAGCTAGTGTATGTCTCCTCCAGAGAAAGACTGATAAGCAGAAATAAGGCACCTTTTTATACATCTACAGATGTCTCTTTGCCAAATGATGCCTTCTCTAATAGAAGGAGAGGAGAAAGGCGGGGACTTGCCTGGCTATTTTAATGTAACAGACAATTAGATTTCAACTAGAAAACTGAGGCAGAATATATTTTTTAAACCCTTTACTTCTGTCTTAGAATCAGAATTGTGTACTGGTTCCAAGGCACCGAAGAAGTGTCTGAAGTCAAATTTGAACCCGGGACTTCTCCTCTCTAGGCTCGGCTCTCTATCCACTGTGCTACCTTAGCTGCTCCCCAGAATATTTTTTTTTTTGAGGCAGAACATTCTTAATGAGTAGAAAAACTAAACAGAAAAAAAAGCGAATTTCCGGGGTTTCTGAATGCCTCCACACACACGCAGAAATATGATCACACTCAGTCACACACACTCATACTCACACACGCACACACCCATATCCCCCCACCCCCCAGTGTCCCCCACGTGCTCACGCCCTCTTCCTTACCTGGGAGAGCCCAGATGCCGTGTGTAGCCGCTGCTCCTGGGCCCGCTCAGCTCCTGGCCCCTGGCCAGTGCACATGAACCTCAGTCAGGCAGCTGTGTGCGGTATGGCGAGGGGCAGCCACGGGAGCCCGAAGTTCTGGGTCCTCACTCTGAAGTGTCTGTGACTTCCCTTTTCCTCCCCGAGAGAAGCAACCACTTCCTTGTGTGGGCGTTGGGGACTGCAGCCCCAGCGAGCCGCCCGCCCTGCCTTCCTCCCTCCCTCCTCGCCTCGCTCCCGCCTTCCCTCTCTCTCTCTCTCTCTCTCTCTCTCCCTCCCTCCCTCTCTCTCCCTCCTTCCTTCCTTCTCTCCCTCCTCCGGCTGTGAAGGGCTCTGCCAGGCTGCCCGCGCCCTGATCACTTCCCGTCCTGCTCTGGGAAACCCGGGAGGAGAGGTGTCTCCTCCTCCGAGCGCCCCGGGGCACGGTTCCTGGGGGGATGCTGAGAACTCGAGTCAGTTCATTCAGAGCCTCTGTAGCTATAGCACCCCCACCCAGAGTCAGAGCTGAGGGTCTTTCGGGGTAGTCTCTCCCCAGAGGAAGATTTGGAGACATCCAGTGAAAGCACGAGTGCCACGTCTGCTCTCCCCTTCGGGAGGGTTTCATGCCACGGGGCTGCACTGTGGACTTCGTAACTTCAGAAACCTGTGGTTTGTGGTAGGGTGGGGGAGGGGGCAGGATGGAGCAGGAGGATATTACCAGTGAGCAAGAATATTTTGTTCTTAATTCTCTCTCTCCCTTTCCCTCTCTCTGTCTTTCTCTTTTCTCTATCTCTTCTTCTCTATCTCTGTCAGTCTCTCTCCATCTCTGTCTCTTTCCCCTTCTCTATCTGTCTCTCTTTCTCCTCTCCTTGTCTGTGTGTTTGGGGGGGGGGGGGGGAGCTCTCTGGCTCTCTCTGGCTCTCTCATCAAATGCATGGCTTTGTGAGAGAGCTGGCCTCAAAGACCAGGGTTCAAGTTTTGCCTCTGATGTATATTAGCTGTGTGACCCTGGACAAATTAAGTTCCTTAACTTCTCTTTAATTTACAGAGAAGATGCAAACTTGGACAAGTGGAGGGGGTTTCCTTATCTGGGAGTTTCCAGTCCCAAGAAAACCACAAATCTAAACTTGATCCATATTTATTTATTTGTTCATTTTAAAGCCTTAATTTCTGTATTAGTAACAACTTTAAGACAGGATTAAGAGAATTGTCCAGGGTCACAGAGCTAGGAAGTAACCCAGATCCTCCTGACTCCAATCCACTGTGTTACCTATCTGCCCCTCCTTATTTATTTAAGTTGTCTCTCCTCAGGATAACGTCCTTGAGGACAGCAACTAATTTCTTTCTGTCATGACATCTCAAAAACCTGGCACCCAGGAGGGGCTGGAAAAAAAATGCTACTCTGATTTTAAAATACCAGAATAAGATTTATAGCTGGAAGGGCCCTTACTAGGTAAACCAGCCCAGCTCCTCCCACCCCACCCCCTCACCCCATCATACAGTTCTAGATAATGAGAAGGGAAGTGACTCACTTAAGGTCACAGCCAATAAGCTTCAGAGCCAACAGTCCATCCTAGACTGTTTTCTGACTAAAGAAGGTGAGGGTGAGAGGAAAGAGAAGGAAGGAGGAAGAAAGACAGAGAGAAAGAAGAAAGGAATAGAAAATAGATGATGAATTTGGAGTCAGAGGACCTGGGTCCAAATTCTGTTTCTGCTATTTTTTATCTGTATGATCTTGGGCATTTCTCTCAACCCTTTCCTTCTGTCTTTTTTTTTTTTTTTAATTAAACCCTTACCTTCCATCTTGGAGTCAATACTGTGTATTGGCTCCACGGCAGAAGAGTGGTAAGGGTAGGCAATGGAGGTCAAGTGACTTGCCCAGGGTCACACAGCTGGGAACTGTATGAGGCTAGATTTTAACCTAGGACCTCCTGTCTGACTATCAATCCACTGCCTGGCTCTCAATCCACTGAGCTACCCAGCTTCTGTCTTAATATCAATTCTCAAACAGAAGAGCTGCAAGAGCTAGGCAATCCCTTAAAAAAATTTTTTTTAGAAACTCTTACCTTCCATCTTGGAATCAATACTAAGTATGGTTCTAAGGCAGAAGAGTGGTAAGAGAGTAAGGAGTAAGTGGTAACTAGGCAATGGGAGTTGAATAGTTTGCCCAGGGTCATATAGCTAGGATGTATCTGAGGCCAGATTTAGCTAGGCAAATCTCTTAACCCCTCTGTGCCTCAATTTCCTCATCTGGAATGAAGGGATTGGACTAAATGTCCTCTAAGGTCCTTTCCAGTTCAAATTCTATGATCCTATGATAATGATTAAACAGGAACCTAGAATATCTGAACTTTGTAGTTTTTTCAGAACTAGAGAAATCATGGAATTTTAGAACTTTTTAGACCTTAAAAGAACATCTAGTCAGAATGCTGATCAGAGAATGTTATATAGATCCAAAGGACCTTCATTATAAAGTCTAACTGGCCCCACCTGCAGGCCCCCCTTTACAGAAGTATAAACTGAGACATCCCCCCTCCCATCACTGTGCTTTATAAGTCTGTCAGAATAGTAAAAGAACTCAAATCTTTTAACTGCTTCATGCTCCAAAATACATTTTCTGAAATCATTTTTTCTTCCACTGATCAGCAAAGACAGGTAGAGATCAGGGTCTCCTTTGTCTCTGTTCTAGGGTACATCACAGGCAAGGAGATCAGGGGCTCAGCAGTAGAGTAAACCCAAAGATAAGCCCTGACTGAGGCTGGCTCTTTAAACTCTTCTGACTCCAAAATTCATCCAAGGCTTAATCCCTCACATTCCTGACCTGTTTACCCCTTCTCACCATGTGCCTAGCTGAGTTTTGAAGTGGTTGCCCAATTCTATCACCTCCTTGCTCCAGCCCCAGTCAAATTCTCTCCCTCCTAGGCCTGGCACACCCACGATGCCAGACTGCTCACAGCTTCCTGTGGTTGCTTAGGGTTCCTGACAAACAAGGACCAATGGACAGTCTGAAGGGTGGGGCAGGGCAAGGCAGGGCAATCCCATAAAGGGACCAGTGTCCCTTTCTTTCCATGAGCCTGGGATAAGAGACCTCCTTTCTAGCTGAAGAAAGATGCCCGGCCACAGGCTTCACAGATTTGGAACTACTCCTAGACTCAGGCATTTCCCACTACATACTTATCAAATGTGCCTTCCCTTCTCCTCCCCAGTCCTCAGGAACCAGCCATGAGGCTCTGGATGGCCCCTTCACTAACAATTCTCTTGCTTAGAATAAATTCATGGCAAACAAAACAAAATAGGATTCATAAACTGTGTCATCCTCAGCCCCATAACTTCCCTCCTCACCTAGTTGCCAATTAATTGCCAAACCTAGCTGAATCTGTTCTTCAGTCCAACTCTTCATGATCCTATTTGGGTTTTCTTGGCAAAGACACTGGAGTGGTTTGCCATTTCCTTCTCCAATTCATTTCACAGATGAGGAAACTGAGGCAAACAGGGGTAGGTGACTTCTCTAGGACCACACAGCCAGTCAATATCTGAGACCAGATTTGAACTCAGAAAGACTGCTCTTTCTGAATCCAGGCTTCTATGCTCTCTATCTACTACCATCTAGCTGTCCCATCCTGCCCTCCCCCACCCCAAATCATTATATATCTATTATGTATTATTATGTATTACCTGTATGTGTACATATTAGCCATCCAGATAATGGAGAAACTCCTCGAGGTCAGGGACTGTTTCAATGTTTCAATAGTAATTGCTTAAGAAATATTTGGGCAACTATGTGACACAATAGGCTGGGCCTGAAGCCAGGAAGACTTTTCCTCCCGAATTCCAATCCAACCTCAGATACTTACTAGCTGTGTGACGCTGAGCAAGTCACTTTGCCCTGTTTGCCTCAGTTTCCTTCATTGTAAAATGAGTTGGAGAAGGAAACAGCAAACTATTCTAGTATCTTTGCCGAGGATACTCCAAATGGGGTCATGAAGAGTCAGACATGCTAGAACAACAAAAGAAATATTGAAAGGGAAGGGATGGAGGGAGGAGGGAGGGAAGGAAGGAAGGAAGGAAGGAAGGAAGGAAGGAAGGAAGGAAGGAAGGAAGGAAGGAAGGAAGGAAGGAAGGAAGGAAG
>NC_058130.1:203927463-203986366 GCF_016433145.1 Gracilinanus agilis
TATATATATATATATATATATATATATAATCTAAGAACTAAACCCAAAGGTTTAAATATGTATATATTTAAATAAATAATATACAATATATATGTAAATATATAATGATTAAAATATATATATATATATATATATTTAAACCTTTGGGTTTAGTTCTTGGATTAGGTTCTAAGCTGTCTCCATTAGAGTTTGAGGGGAGACAGTGGTCATGGGAGTGCTGGCAGTTTCACTTGCCTGGCACATGTTGAATCCTATCTCTCTGAGGGTGGCTTGTTGCCTCTGTGAGGCTGACTTGTCTGCCCTGTGGGTATCAGTTGGTTGGCAGGAGTTGATTTCCTGAATGATGGCTGTGAGGGCTGGGCTGGAAACGGGACTATTACTGTCAGGTTAGCAGTTGTTACTTGTGGTGATGAGGGAAGCAGGCTTCTTTTCCACAATGATTTTTCCCTTCAACAATGGTTTTGGGGGCTGGGATGAAAGCAGATCTGGTAGGGTTTGGGCGTGGGGGGGTTATCAATTTAACAAGCATTTAATGAGTGTGTCTATATGCTCAGACACTGTCATTGATAGTTAGAGCTAGAACTTTGGGGACTAATGCACAACCCCTTGATACTTTTTGATTAAGAAACTGAGTCCCAGAAATTGTGACCTGTCCAAAGACACAGTTGGTGGGAAAGGTAGGATTCCATCCCAGATCTCATGAGTCTTGACTCTAGTGGTATTTCTAGTGCACCACACTGCTCTATCCTCCAAAAGTAGGGATGTACTATAGGCAGTGTTTTATCAGGAGAGAAGTTTCTATAGAGGCAACACCCGGACAGCTTGCCATGGCCTTCTGTGCAGAGAGCTAGTTGGTAGTGTTGGCATGAGTCTACTCTGCCCAATATAGACCAAAAATCTTGGGGAAGGGGGTTTAGGAACAAAAACCGTGAGGGCTACCTACTTGGAGTTTCTTGGTAGTGGTAGCCAGTACCCTGAAAGTAGCCAGGAGATGGCAAGAGAGAAGTCTGTGGCTTGCAAAGCCATTTCCTTCCACTCCCTCCTATGCTCCCACACTAATCTTGGAATGATATACTCAGCAACCTGGTCATCTTCATTCAAGCCAGCTTGCTGACAGCCCAACAGAGGTGTTTAGAATTAAATACAACCCTGAAGTTGGGATGCCAACCCCCTCCACCACCAACAGAACCTAAGCTTATTGAAAATAATGGTTATTTCTTTTTCATATTTGCTTAATACACAATAGGCATTTAAGTCAATGCAATTAGCACTTCCTAATCTTTTATTCTGGACTTTTCTAGCACTGCAAATGAAAAACATTTGAGTTTTTTTTGGCTACCATATTACACTGTGTTCTATTCCCAAGGTTTTTGCATTCAGTGTCCTGGAAGGACCTGGAGATCATGGAGCACAGTGATGTTGCACTGGCCACATGTATTCCCCAAAGATGCATCTAACTCATTGTAATTTGTACCTATTCTTCCCAGCAACACTGTATTTGTAGGATAATATGCCCCAAGTTTGTTAGGGGGATTCTTTATAACTGTTAATTTTAATTTGGCAATTAATAAATGTCTTTACTCTGAACTAATTGTAGTCTATTGGCTTAATGGGCAACACACCATTGGAAGCTCCTATATTTATAGGAGTCCAGCTCTAGCAGGGAGTCCTAGGTAACCTGGAACCCATAGGGCCAGAGCAGTCCTTTGAGGGGCTAGTGATGCACATATCATTGACAATGGACTTAAAATTTGTTCTCTTTGGCCTAGAGGTCGAAACTAAGAACAGAAATTTGAAGAGGAAATTTAAGAACTCAGACTTAGGCTAACAGAAAAATGTTCCCCAAAGTCTTACTACCTTTGTAGAGTGACCTTGGCTTCCAGGGGGCTTGGAGAATTAGAGTAGAAGCTCTGGATAGTTTTACCAAACTGGACAGGTTTTCTGGAAACAGAATATATTTATTGTCTCAGGACCATCCTAGCTAAGTAGAGAGGTTCATTACCAATAAACAAGGATGTATGGGGTGTTCAGGGAGGACTAGCACCTAAATAGTGTGAGGACTTGTCAACCCCCTTTTAGGGTCTCATCTACATTTTGGTGTCTCCCTGTCACGCAACTCTCACCCATGACTCCAAGAAGCTATGGCACACATAGTGGCCAGTAAAACTGTCTCAACAGTTGGACTTAATCCAGGTGAGGGTAACCAACAGCCTCAAACCCCTCTGCGAATTAGGGGAATGTCTGTCCCCAGCATGTGAAGACTTCTTCTAGCAGAATGAGCAGATGAGAATAATTTGTTCCTAAGGCCATGAAAGTGGCAGAATCAGGCACTGGAGTGCTTTGAGTTTGATCAGACACAGAAGATGCCAGAGCCATCCAATGAATCCCGGGGGGTCATTGCCAGTCATCTTGTCCTTTGTTTTATTATTCAGTCATTTTTCAGTCGTGTCTGACTCTTCATGGCCCCATTTGAGGTTTCCTTGGCAAAGATTTGCCATTTTCTTCTTCATCTCATTTGACGATAAGGAACTGAGACCAGCAAAGTGACTGGAGTGGCTTGCCATTTTCTTCTTCAGCTCATTTGATGATAAGGAACCGAGTCCAACAAAATGACTTACCCAGTAAGTCTGAAGCCAGGTGAAAATTCAGGAAGAGGAGTATTCCTGAGACGAGACCCAATTCTGTATTCACTGTGTCACCTAGCTGCCTGTACATGTCATTAATGTTGTTATTAATGGATTAGTTCATTATTACATTATCTGGTTAGGCATTGCTTCTTTAAGAATTTTTTCAGAGGTGGATCAGAGATTTTGAGGTTCTTTTCACTAAAGGGAGTGGTTTTTGACCACACTTGGGTGGCCTCTGAGAACAGGAGGTTCTGGGGACCTGGAAGTTGATGGTTACTCTTCATTTTCAGCCTGATACAGCCTCACCCATCACTATCCTGCCTCCTAACAGAGCTTGGCCTCATTCTATAGAAAGAAGCTCATTGTGGCAGGGAGTTTTGTCCCCATCCCTAAATTCTACCAGCATGTAGAGTTCTTGGACTGGAGGGGGCTTCTATAGGTCATTTGTCTTCTAGGACTACCTACTCCTAAGCAAGCATTGGCTAAACCAGTAGGAAAAAATAATACTATTTCTTAATTTCCCCAATAAATGAAGTGAGAGTGTAATGTACATGTATATTCTGCTAGAGGTACAGATCTTTCCTTACCCAGTGAATATGAGATTTCTCCAACCTTTCCGTCCTGTGCATTTCTTGTCTGTCTTTTCACAAATTCTCCAAATGATCCAACAAGTGCATTTAGAAGCTTTCCTTTTATTGGTTTTGAAAGTTTTTAACATCCCCTAGTTGTTTGTTTTTAACATACCCGCAGTTGTTTGTAATTTTGATGGTTCTAAGAAAGTGGGATTCTGGGGGCAGCTGGGTAGCTCAGTGGTTTGAGAGTCAGGCCTAGAGACAGGAGGTCCTAGATTCAAATCTAGCCTCAGACACTTTCTAGCTGTGTGACCCTGGGCAAGTCACTTGACCCCCATCGCCTACATTTACCACTGTTCTGCCTTGGAGCCAATACAAGGTATTGACTCCAAGACGGAAAGTAAGAGCTTTAAAAAAAAAAAAGTGGGATTCTGTGATTCATAGCTGTATGATGTTAAAGAGATAGAAATATGTGCCACGGAACAACTAAGAATTCCTTAAAGCATGAATTTCCCAGATTCAATCTAGCTTGGTCTTCCATTTGATTCTGTATTCAGCTCATTGTATAATTACAGTGCCTGTCCAACATATTGGAGGATTAATTTACTGGGCTGCCTAACTAACTATATGTCATCATCTGGGCAATAATCATTTTTCACCCACTTTGTTTTTTCAGTGTGAATGGTTAGACTGATTTCTTTTCCCAAAATAACTACCTCACTGAGGAGGCTTTGCAGTTTTCCAGAGTCTGATACAATTATTTAAAAAGCAATTGGAAAACAGCATCAACCTTCATCTATTTGGGTTCTTCTTGGGACAACTTGGGACATACATATTCACCTTAGAGGAATGCCTCTATATTTTAAGATATATGTTTAAATGATTCTATATCTCCATCTTTTGTACCTTAGTTGAAGTAAATAATGAATATTTATGAATTATGAATAAATAAATATCATCTGCAGAAAATCAACAGAGCTTATTTTAGACTCATAACAGAGTCTTAAAAGGAGAGGTTATTATTATATTTGGCCCAGACCTGTGATTTTTTTTTTAAACCCTTACCTTTTACCTTAGAATCAATACTGTGAATATTGGTTCTAAGGCAGAAGAGTGGTAAGGGCTAGGCAATGGTGGGTAAATGACTTGCCCAGGGTCACACAACTAGGAAGTATCTGAGGCTAGATTTGAACCTTCTTTAGGCCTAGCTCTCAATTGATTGAGCCATCCATCTGCCGTCCAGACTTGTGATTTCTTCAGTATAAAGAACTCTAACTATGGCGGGGGTGGGGTGGGGTGGTGGTGTCCAGGGGATAGAATAGCTGGGCCTAGATTTGGGAAGACCCGAGTTCTAATTCTGATGAGTCACTAAATTGCTGTGTGACCTGGATGAGTTGTTTAACCTCTGCCTGCCTCCGTTTCCTCCCCTGTAAAATGGGAGTCCTTATTGCATCTACCTTTTAAGGTTATGAGGATCATATGAGATAATATTTGTAAAGTGCTTAGCCTGGCACTTGGTAGGCACTATATAAATGCTTAATCCCTTCTTCCCCTACGCCCCAAATGTAGACATCTTCCCTCAAAGCAGGGCAGCAACTCATCTATAACTCCCAGTATTAGAATTGTGTCTGAGGCACTGAGCGTTTGAATGATTTTTCCATGGTCACACAGCTAGCCTGTGTCAGGGAAAGGACTCAAACCTAGATTTTCTTGGGTCCAAGCATCAGCCCTCTATCCCCTGGCACACGTCTTCTCTATCATGATCACTGCAGACATTTGGCCATTGCTTTTGAAGAGGACCAGTGCATCACGGGGTGAAGTCTTGCCTGGGAAATGGATTTAAACAAGGCAGAACTGGACAAAGCAGTCAGCCTCTTTCTTCCAGAGCCGTCAGTCTGGTGGCAAATGCAAAGTCAGGACAATCAGCAATGGCTCGGGCTACAGGGGATGACGTCGGCATCTTCCATGTCTGGCCAAGCTCTAAGGGCTCCACAGAGGCTGCTTCAGCCACCTTCCTCTGCCCATTCTGCTGGGGAAGTCTTTACCTGCTTGGGAGGGACATCTGCCTCACTTCCAGAGGGGCTGGAGGTCCCTTTAGCCCAGTGATTCCCAAAGTGGGCGCCATCGCCCCCTGGTGGGTGCTGCAGCCATCCAGGGAGCAGTGATGGCCACAGGTGCATTTATCTTTCCTATTAATTGCTATTAAAATTTTTAAAAAATTAATTTCCAGGGGGCTAAGTAATATTTTTTTCTGGAAAGGGGGCAGAAGGCCAAAAAAGTTTGGGAACCACTGGTTTAGCCCAACCGTCTATTCCAGTGATGGGCAAACTACGGGGCCAGATGTGGCTCCCTGAAATGTTCTATCCCACCACTCGACATTATTCCTAATCTGATGAATACAACAAGTAGGATACAATACGATGAAACTTCGAAAGAGTTGCCTTAGAAACAGACTGACAGATGAGCATTTCCTTTCTTTGGCCCCCTCTTTAAAAAGTTTGCCCATCACTGGTCTAGACCATTTTACCTGGGTACAGTCGCCTCATGCTACAACTTCTTGGCACCATATAGAGGTGAGAGTTGGGTGACAGGTAGATACCAAAGGTGGGTGGAAAAGGCTTAATAATAAGCCCTTATATCAGAGGTGCTAGTCCCGAACACCTCAAACACCCCCTCTTCTTTAACTACTTTTCCATTCAAAAATGGCTTTGAAAAAATACATCTGTCCTGGGTTCAAATCTGGCCTGAGACACTTCCTAGCTGGGTGACCCTGGGCAAGTCACTTAACCCCCATTGCCTACCCTTACCACTCTTCTGCCTTGGAACCAATATACAGTATAGATTCTAAGATGGAAGGTAAGAATTAAAAATAAAATAAAACAAAAATACATTTACATTATTTGAGGTTCTTAACCTTTTCTTGTGTGTGTGTGTGTGTGTGTGTGTGTGTGTAGGTCATGGATCCTTTCTCAGTCTGATGAAGCTTAGCAATCCTTCTTAGAATAAAATGATGAAATGCCTAAAAAAATAGGCTTACAAAGGAAACCAACTATATAAAAATATAGCTATGTAATACTTTTACAAACAAGTTCACAGGTGAGCAGAACGAAGAGAACATTGTACGTCATAATAGCAAAATTATAACAATAACCAACTGTGAAAGACTTATCTAGATCAATCCAAAAGATTCATGACAGTTTGAAAGGACCCATGATGAAAAATACTCTCCCTTTCCAGAAAGAGAAGTGATGCACTCTGAATGCAAAATGAAGAAATATGTTTTTTTCATTTATTATTTTTGCTTTTTTTTTCTCCCCAACACTTGGCTAATGTGGAAATATTTTGCTTAACTTCTTATGTATAATGGATATCATATTTCTTGTCTTCTCAATGGGGGGAGAGAATTTGGAACTGAATATAAAAATTAAAAATATTTTTAAAATGTTAACAAACCCTAGGTTAAGACTCTTGCTATTTCTCTGCTAGTAGATCTTTTTTTTTTTTTAAACTTTTATCTTCTGTCTTAGAATCAATACTGTGTATCGGTTCCAAGGCAGAAGAGTGGTAAGGGCTAGGCAATGGGGGTTAAGTGACTTGCCCAGGGTCACACAGCTAGGAAGTATCTGAAGTCATATTTTAACCCAGGACCTCCGATCTCCAGGCCTGGTTCTTTAACTACTAAGACATCTAACTGCCCCCAAAGCGCCAATTTCTTGATATCTGTAATATGAAATAATGATGGAAAAAAAGATGTGGAAGAACTTAAATCTCAAACTGAAGAATTTGTATTTTATTTTAGTAATAATAGGGAGCCATTGGAGGGTTTAGAGCAGAAGTCGGACATGGTCAGACCTGTCTCTTAAACAAAATTTGAAAATGTAACCCTCCTGTTTTGATTAGTTTACTTAAGCAAATACAATGTCATTATTATTGTTTTATTGAAACTTAGCTACTTTTTCTTTTAATCAAAATATCATTTGGAGGTTAGGATTTTATGTATGATTTTATTTGTTTTCACTGAGATTTGAGCATTTATAATTCTCTTTTTAAAAAGAGGCTAATCCCTCTGAAAAAAATTTCCAAACCCTTAAAGAAATCAATATGAATTTTAAGCCTTCATCTTACTGGGAAACTCTGTATTACAAAATACCTTCGTGCCATTAAAATGATGACATTTACTGTAGTCGCTGTGGACAGGTGGGGATGGGGAGGAGACTAAGCAGGGAGGGAGGCAAATAATGATCTTCCTGTAAAAGGGGATGGGTTAGGCTAGATGGAGTGAATGGGTGTAAGGGGTTAAGCTATGGAGGTAGCTTTTTCTCTACATGGAACAGGACAGATTTCTTCGTTAAACTGTGTCAAAGTGGATTTGATGACTAAGCCGATTCCTCCATTTGCTCAGAACGGGTGTCCCGAAATGCCTTTCATTTTGGTCCAAATGGCTGGCTGAATGTCTAATGGATTGTTGACCAATACCAAAAGTCAGCAGCCACAATGCACAAAATCTATTCTGGGCACATGCCAATGTGGCTATTGATCAAACAGGGAATGTTTAAATAGCTCACAAGCTGAATCAGAACAATGTAATATTATGACTACAAAATATCTAGTGTGTATTGCAATATTTGCCCAACAGTACAGAGCAACTATCGTGCCACTGTTATTATTTTGTTGAAACTTAGCTACTTTTCCTTTTTGTCAAAATATAGTTTGGAGTTTATAGTTTTATGTATGATTTTGCTCATTTTTGTTGAGATGAGCATTTATAATTCTCTTTTATTCATTTATTATTTTTTTTTATTAAATCCTTACCTTCTGTCTTAGAATCAATACTTGTAAGGCAGAAGAGCAGTCAGGGTTATAGGCAATGGGGGTTAAGTGACTTGCCCAGGGTTACACAGCTGGGTAGTATCTGAGGCCAGATTTGAACCTAGGACCTCCTGATTCTAGGCCTGGCTTTCAATCCACTGAGCAAATCCTAGAGAATCAATTAAAAAGCTAGTAGAAATAATCAACAACTTTAGCAAAGTTGCAGGATACAAAATAAATGCACATAAACCATCAGCATTTCTATATATTTCCAACACATCACAGCAGCAAGAGGTAGAAAAAAGAAACACCATTTAAAATCACTCTAGACGATATAAAATACTTAGGAATCTACCTACCAAAACAAACACAGGAATTATACAAACACAACTAAAAAACACTTTCCAAACAATTAAAACTAGATCTAAACAATTGGAAAAACATTGATTGCTCAAGGGTAGGACGAGCTAACATAATAAAAATGAACATTCTACCCAAATTAATTTACTTATTTAGTGCCATACCTATCAAACTATCAAGAAACTTTTTTACTGAATTAGAAAAAAACCATAACAAAATTCATTTGGAAGAACAAAAGATCAAGAATATCAAGGGAAATAATGGAAAAAAAAGTGAAGGAAGGTGGCCTAAAAGTAACAGATATTAAACTATAGTATAAAGCAGTGGCCATCAAAACAATATGGTACTGGCTAAGAGATAGAAGGGAGGATCAGTGGAATAGACTTGGGGTAAGTGATGTCAGCAAGACAGCGTATGATAAACCCAAAGAGCCCAACTTTGGGGGCAAAAAATCCACTATTAGAATTCTCTCTCTCTCTTTTTTTTAAACCCTTAACTTCTGTGTATTGGCTCATAGGTGGAAGAGTGGTAAGGGTGGGCAATGGGGGTCAAGTGACTTGCCCAGGATCACACGGCTGGGAAGTGTCTGAGGCTGGATTTGAACCTAGGACCTCCTGTCTCTAAGCCTGACTCTCAATCCACTGAGCTTCCCAGCTGCCCTTAGAATTCTCTTTTAAAAAGAGGCTGAGGGGGCAGCTGGATGGCTCAGTAGATTGAGAGCCAGGCCTAGAGACAGGAGTTCCTAGGTTCAAATCCGGCCTCAGACACTTCCCAGCTGTGTGACCCTGGGCAAGTCACTTAACCCCCACTGCTTAGCCCTGTAACAAATAAAAATTAATATAGAAGGATATATATAAAAGATATTAGGGTTTAAAAAAATTAGAAAAAAAAAAGCTAAAAAGAGGCTGACTCCTCTGAAAAACCTTTCCAAAATCCTTAAAGAAATCAGCATGAATGCCACAGTAGGCCACCACAGAGAGCCTGCATACAGAACAAGTCATCTGATGTTCCAAGAACAATTTGGAGTGCTGTCTTTGTGTTCTCATAATACAAACTTAACCTAATTCCTGAAATGAGGTTTCAATACACTCTTGAATACTCGTTCCTGGCTAGATAACTGTTGTTGCTCCCCATCTCTTGGGGTCAGTTGCCTTGAAAGACCTATTCCTACCAGTAAAATAAACATTTGTGTGGGGTCATGGGGGGTGGGGGGAGAGAAAAGCCTTGAATGTGGATTTAAGAGATCTGGGTTTGAATCCTACTTCTGACATTACCCACGTGACCTTAAAAATATTACTTCCCTTTTGTTTTTTTAAGCAGTCAGAATGAAGTGACTGTAGGATATCTACCTTGGAGGGCCAGTGGGGAAAAAACTCAGTTCACCTTAAAGAACTTCACAAGTGTGAATTCAAATGATGGAACTTTGGAGACGTGGAAAGGCTGTGAGAACGGAGAACCTTAGAACTAAGACTGCAGAGCATTAGAACAGAAGGGATTTGAGGGACCATTTGTTCAAACCCTTTGTTTTATAGATGAGGACACTGAGATCCATTTGCAGTAACAAGGTCTTATTTAGCTGACAAAGTAAGATCCCAGCTGTGAGATTATTTCCTTTGGATGTTGTCCACAGGGGCAACCAATGACCCAGAAAGCAAGATTCCAACATAGTTCCACATTAATTAAAATGCTCCACACAATCTGTGTACGAGGCATTTCAGGAGTCTGGGCTGCTGTAGAATTAACTACTACATAACAGGGGCAGCTGGGTGGCCCAGTTGATAGAGCATCCCTTCTGGAGTCAGGAAGACTCTTCTTAAGTTCAAATCCGACCTCAGACATGAACTACTTGTGTGTCCCTGGGCAAGTCACTTACCCCTGTTTGTCTCAGTTTCTTCATCTGTAAAATAAAATGACAAATAACTTCAATATCTTTGCCCCCCAAAACCCCAAATGAAGTTAATGGGGGCAGACAGCAGATAGTGAGGGCAGTCATCGGAACAAGAACCTCGTACTCTGAAATCTTGTATTTCTTACCAGTTAGCAGTAAATGACAACTGAAAATCTGTAGTTTCAGTATTAGTCAAGTATGAATTGCAGAATCTATGTTGCTGTCAGTTCATTATTTACCTATACTCAATCTATAGTATTCTATACTGGGCATCAGCTTTGCGCCTAATCTGTTTTATTAATTACCCATATTGTTCCATATTTACTTTAGATTAGAATTGTAAGATAGAATTAATTACCTATACTATAGTGATTCTCCAATGTATTGCATCCCCATCCTCACCCCCATATTCTCATTCCAGAAGGGCGGTGGGACCTCTCCCACACTTTCAAATGATGATAAGGTAGAGAGTGGGGGACAAGGGACCTGCACACTGGGAACTCTGGCATTCTGGAAGAATCCTCTAGATCTGTGCATGCTCCTTATTCCTGTAACAGTGATGGTGAACCTATGGCACAGGTGCCAAAGAAGGCACACAGAGAGCTCTCTATGGGCACGTGCCCCCTCCTCACCTCCCAGTTCCTTATTAGAAAGGCAGAGGGACTCCAGTGGAGCTGTTCCCCTCCCCCTAATCCCCATCCCTCTGCCCAGAAGCCCAATGGGAGCGCACAGTAGGTAAGATGAGGGGCTCATAGGCAGCAGAGTTAGAGGGCAGCAGAGCCCTTGGGTCACTCCCCTCCCCTTCTCTATACTTACTGAGGACATTCCTCACTTCACCTGCCCCTCCGCCCAGAAGCCCAATGGGAGCACTTTCTCCCTCCCTTGTGTGGGGTAAAGCAGGGGGCACCTGGTACTCGGTGGAGAGGTGGGGTGGGGGCAGGGCCTGGTACTCTGTCTCTATCACTGCCCTATAATGTACATGTCAAACCTCAAAACATACCTCCACCTGAATTTGACCATGCCTATTTTCAAGGGTTTGGGGGGAAAGGTGAAGACTTCTCTGGAATGGGAGATGACTAGCCCCCAGACCATAATAAATATGCCAGCTTTGATCCAAAGAGCTGCCACTCTCTCGGCTCCAAAGAGGCTACTCTACTAGCCCTGGGTTTATCCATCAGTCCTAAGGCTTCCTGATTAGCCTCCAAACTATTCCACCAGCTATTAAGCTATCATACTACCAAAAACCACTTCTTTTTCAAATAAAATTCTTTTCTCATTTCTGGATTGAACAGAGTTTGAATTTCCCATTCTTGAAGCAAGACCCTGATACAAACTTGGGTGTGTTTCTCCCACAACAAGGTCATAGAGTCAGAGATGACTGAACAATTACAACGTGGCATTATTATTTTTTAATTTCCGTATTATTCATTTGTGTAAGCAAATAATCTTCTAGAACTAAAACCACAAAACATATTCCCAAATAAACAAGAGATAAATCATGTGTTTTCATCTGCATTCCTACTCCAACAGTTCTTTCTCTGGAGATGGATAGCATTCTTTTTCATAAATCCCTCAGAATTGTCCTGGGTTTGTCCTGCTTTGCTTTTAGTAGCAAAGTCTATCACATTTGATTATCCCACAATATTGCAGTTACTGCATACAATGTTCTCCTGGTTCTGCTTATTTCACTCTACATCAGTTCATGGAGGTCTTTCCAATTCTTTCTGAAATCATCCTGTTCATCATTCTTCATAGCACAATAACATTCCATCCCTGTCATATACTACAATTTGTTCAGCCATTCCCCAATCAAGGGACATCCCTTTAGTTTCCGATTCTTTGCCATGGCAAAGTGCAGCTATAAATATTTTTGTACAAACAGGTCTTTTCCCATTTACAACATGGCATTAAAAGACTTCTCCCATCATAAATCAGGATCTGCAACAAATACCACTCTATCACTTTAGGTTCTCCACTCCTATGTTCACTTCTGGTCAGTTCCATTGATATGATTGAACCTGGTTGACCTTGGGCAAGAGCTTTACTACTATGAGCATCAGTCTCCTTATCATAAGTAAAGCAAGAAATCCAGAATAACAGGCCACTAATTCCTTAAAGAGAAGAGCTTTTTCTCTAGGTTGTGAATTTGCCAACACATTTATCTTTCTTTTATTGCTGTATTGCCTGAGGAGGCAACGGTACTTTATATATTCAGTCATTTAGCATGTGACAAACTACCTGACCAAACCAAAAGGCATTACAGGACACAGTTCTGCCCAGATGGATGAATTGGTTTAGTCATCAAATGGTTTGACATAGTTTAACAAATAAGCCTGGCTTTTATGGTTCCAACCTATTTCACTCTCAGGCTAGATGGCTAATTATCAACCCTGATTCTTGCGGACACTTGAACCTATCTATCTATGCTCTTAGTGTCATCATTGTCTTCAGGGTGAAAGGGCCTCTTAGAAGTTATCTGCTCCTTAGATTCCATGACCAGAAAGTCTTCAATGTTTCCATTATGAGAACACTGGGCAAGCCAGTTCTCTTCTCCTGGGTCTGTTTCTTTGTCTATAAAATAATGGAATTGAACCAGATAACTTCTAAAAGTTCCTTTCATTTCTAAGGGTTCAAGTACTTGCCTCAGCCAGTGTCTTCTTATTCTCTTGCCTTGATTTGATCCATTCTATATTCTTAGAAAAAAAAAAAACCAACAAAACCTTACTTGTCCCTTTCCTTTTGACTAAGCTAACATCCTTCCTCCATCTTTCTTTTCTAAGTACTTTTTTAAAACTCCTTTCACTAAACACATAAATCTTTTTTTTTGCAGTAATCTTTTATTGTATTTTTTCCCAATTACATATAGAAATAACTTTTAACATGTTTCCTGAAAATTTGCAATCCAAATTCTCTCCCTCCCTTCCTGAGATGGCAAGTAATCTGATAGATTATAAATGTGTAATACATATTTCTATATTCATCAGGCTGTGGAAGACACTGCATAGATAAGAAAAACTCATGAAGGAAATAAAGTGAAAAATGGTCTGCTTCACATCAATCTTTCCTCATTAATATACTTAAAGACATAATTGTTTGACCTAAAGGGGGAAGAATATAATACACAGAATTGAATAGATTGTGCTAAGTGGGGAAGAAAGGAAGCCAGCGAGGTCAGAAGGTAGAGATAAGGGGGAAGTGTTCCATGCATGGAAAATGGCCAGGGAAAACCTCCAGAGACAAGAGATGGAGCGCCTTGTTTGTTGAACAAGGAAGTCAGTGTCACTAGAACAAAGAGTATATGTTCAAGAGTAAGGTGTAAGGGCAGCTGGGTAGCTCAGTGGAGTGAGAGCCAGGCCTAGAGACAGGAGGTCCTAGGTTCAAATCCGGCCTCAGACACTTCCCAGCTGTGTGACCCTGGGCAAGTCACTTGACCCCCATTGCCCACCCTTACCAATCTTCCACCTATGAGTCAATACACCGAAGTACAAGGGTTTAAAAAAAAAAAGAGTAAGGTGTAAGACTGAAAATGTAGGAGTGGGATTATGAAGGGCTTTGAATGCCAAAAAAGACGGTTTTGTATTTGATTCTGGAAATAACATGGAATCACTGGAGTTTATTGAATAGGGGAGGTGACATGTTTCCTTCCATTGTTTCCTCTAGTCAGTCACTCTCCTCCACCAGGAGATGCAGTAGCATAGCTCGGAGGGTACCCAAGGGCCTAGGCTAGTACTGGGCAAACCATGGATGTGAAGGTTTCAATATAAATCCTTTGTTTTCAAAGTGTAGCCTCTTTAATAGAAGGTGGTTCTCCTAACCTCCCACCCCTAACTCCAAGGAATTCAATAAATTTCATTGCCTACCTATAGATCTCTCACACTGAAAGCTATTTTGGGCCCAAAGCAGGTCCCAATCCTTATCCTAACCTTTGGGATTATACGAGGGGCTCTTAGAATTTTGGGGTTGATGCTAAGAGGCTGAGAAATACAGTAGGGGAGTGGAGGGGTTGGTCTTATTGCTTCAACATAATAATGAAAAGCATGCATCACACAGATAAAAGGGCAGGTAGGTGGCACAATAAATAAACTGCTGGGATTGGAATCAAGAAAACTCATCTTCATGAGTTCAAATCCAGCCTCAGATACTGATTAGCTATGTGACCTTGGGCAAGTCACTTTACCTTGTTTGCCTCAGTTTCCTCATCCATAAAACAACCTGGAGGAGGAAACAGCAAACCATTCTACATGCCTGTTTGAGGAAACAAAGGTTTAAAATCTTTAGGCAATCTAGTGGGTGGCATTATTAAATGGAGATATTTTGGATACAGGTCTCAAAGAGTTTATATAAATGTTATATCCTAACTAATTATTTCTCAATTAGTCATGTGTACATTTAAAGTCCCCTATCCTTCTTTACTACTTAAAACCTCACAAAATTGTAAAACAAATATGGAAATATGCTTTGCATGATTCCACATATATATAATTGATATACTGCATGCTTTCTCAAGGGGTGGAGGGGGTAGGAATTTGGGACTCAATTTTTAAAAAGAATGTTAAACAAATTAAAGACATTACTAGGAAATATTTAACAAATAGAAATATATTAAAAAACAAGACAGGACCAGCCAAGATGGGCAGTACAGCTCTGTTCCTCACAACACAATTCTAGGAAAATAAAATTCATTAATCTGAATTTTAATCAGAAAATTCAAGGAAAAAACTCAAATCAGTTTTCCAGCCTAGCTTGGCCAAGGGAAATAGAATTCTTCTTACAATAGAGCTAGGGTCTAGCCTGGAAGGCACTTCATAGAGCCTTCCAGAACAAAGACTTATCTGGGGCTCTGGGGCTATATCCTAAGGCAAGAGGTCCAGATTCCAGATCCAGCACAACTCTACACAGGGTTCGACTCTACAAAGGGAACAGGAACAGGTGTCAGCTTACAGTTGTTGCTCACACCCTAAACTTGGTTTGATAATCCAGTGAGGCCTGGAGAGGGGATCTGTGTGGAAGTGGCTGACTAGGGGATTAAGTAGACAAGGGGCTGAGGCTGTGTATCAGAAATGAGTCTACCTGGAGTAAAACGTATTCTCAGATCTAGCTCCCAACTCAGAATGAAGCCTCCAATGGAATAATCAAGGCAGAGAAAACAGAGCAAGAGGGAACCTGCAGATGTGTCTCTGAACCTTTAGTCTTCCAGATAGCGGACAGTTGATGGGGCCAGCAGTAATCTATTGGAGCTTTAAGCAGGGGCAAACCCACAATGGTGTTGCCTAGATCCAGATCACAGTGAGAAGCTTGCAAAGATCAGACCAAAAGGGCAATGATCACTTTGCCATGAATGAGACAATTTTAGGAGTGCTGAAAGCTTGCCAGTTTCCAGCCTGAGTCACCTTAAGATTCCTGAAGGACAAAGCTCTCAATACCTAGAGAAAGCAGCAGCAGGATCCAAGAGCAGGACCAAGCCCAGATATTTCCTCTAAAAGTGCAAAGAGTCTGGCCCTACAACAGTAGTGGGTTGATAAATGTTTAATAATCAGCTCTCAGGAGGGAAAACATACTCACAACACTTTTAGATTTAATGTGCATTATTAATATTTTCTCTATTGTTTCCTTAAGCCTATACAATCAACAAAACAATGTCAAGCCTTGAATTATATAGTTTGCTTGATTTTTGAGGCATAGCTGATCAACTAAAAATTTAACAATCTGTGGTGATAGGGACTCTCAAGACAAAAATGGCTAAAAGAGGGGGCAGCTGGGTAGCTCAGTGGAGAGTCAGGCCTAGAGACAGGAGGTCTTAGGTTCAAACCCGGCCTCAGACACTTCCCAGCTGTGTGACCCTGGGCAAGTCACTTGACCCCCATTGCCCACCCTTACCAATCTTCCACCTATGAGACAATACACGGAAGTACAAGGGTTTAAAAAAAATGGCTAAAAGAATGACTCCCAAACATCTTTAAAATACATATTTAAAAATACAGCTTGGGCACAAATACAACTAGGATTCCTAGAAGAAATGGAGTTAAAATTTTTAAAAAAATTATTTTCTAAATGAAATACAAATTCTAGAACTGAAGCAGAAATGAATTATGGAAGAAAGACTTAGAGAAGCAATAGCTTAGTATAAGTGACTTAGTGACTCCATGAGACAATACTAACACAAAATCAAGACAGAAAAAAATATGAGAAAATGTAAAGTATCCAGGATCTAAAATAATTGGTCAGGAAAACAGATCAAGGAGAGAAAACTTATGAAATTATCTAAATGCCAAGACCCCCCAAAAGAGAACGTACATCATAATTCAACAAATCATCAAAGAATACTGCCTAGATCTCTTAAAACCACAAGTGAATTTGACAATTCACCAGTCATCACTTTTTAAAGAAACCCCCAAATGAAAACTCCTAGGAACATCATAAATAAAATCTAGAGCTTCTAGAACAAAATAAAAACACTACAAGCAGCCAGAGAGATTTCAAATACCAAGGAGCCAGTCAGAATAATGTAAGATTTAGCAAGATTTAGCAGTCACCACTATAAAGGTATAGTTTGGAATCTGATATTCTAAAATGCAAGAAATAGTCTTACCACCAAGAATAACCCAGCAAAACTGAGTTTAATCCTATATGGGGAAAGAATGGTCCTTTAATGAAAGGACCTGATGAAAAAACCAGAAAAGTGTGGGAAGTATGAAATAAAGGAAAATGAAACATAAAAAATGTATATATAAAGAGAAATGAACTGTTTGTATTCTAATATGGTAAGATGATAACTATCCCCTTTGAACTCTCCCATCATCAGAGGTCATAGAGGGAATCAAATCAAAGAGAGAGGCTAGGGGGTAGTTCTGTTATGTTTGGAAAGAAGAAAGGAAAGGGAGGGGGAAAGAATACACTATGAAAAACAGGGGAGAGAAAAATGGAGGAAATATCTCACATATCAAGGTATGCAAAAAGATGACTAAGTGGATAAAGAGAAAGCTGTGAGGGGAATTGGGAACACTTGAACCTCTCATATGAAAGGAGAATAGAATAAACACATATAGAGTAGGGTACAGAAATATACTTCATTCAACAAGGAAATAGGAGGGAAAGAAGGAATAAGGAGGTAGTCTTAGGGAAAGGCCAGTCATAAACAAAACTTTAAACATGGAAGATGGATCACGGAAAGGAGTTTAAAAGAGAAGAAAGAGTAAGAATCTATGATTGGGCTCTGGGACTGGGGAAGAGAAGAATGGCAAAGGAGCAGAAACAGATAGATATGAAGAAGAGGAAGAAATTCAAGCTATCAACAGCTATATGAAAAACAGCTACAAAAAATGAGAAAAGGAAATTAAACCAACTCTTAAGATTTCCTTCCTTCATACCCATCAGACTGGTAGTTGACTAAAAAATGAAAATGGACAAATATTGAAGGGGCTGTGGAAAGACATGAACATTAACAAACTATGAATTGACCTGGCTTTTCTAGAAAGCACTTTAGAATTATGCCTCCAACATCACAAAATAGTACATTGTCTTTTCACCCAGCAATACTGCTTATTAGGTCTATACCCCAAGGAGACCAAAGAAAGAAAAAAAGTACACATATATAGAAAAATATTTGTAGCTATTCTTTTGGTGGTAGCAAAGAATTGGAAGCCAAGGGGGTACCTACCATCAATTGGAGAATAGCTGAACAAATTATAGCATGGGAATATAACAGAATATTATTTTGATGTAATAAATGATGAAGGGCATGGTTTCAAAGAAATCTGAAAAATTGGTAGACAGGTAGACTGAAAGATAGAACACTTTCTATAATAATTTACAACATTGTAAAGACAACAACTCTGAAAGATTTAAGAACTTGGCTTATTATAATGACCAACCATGATTCTAGAAACCATGATGAAATAAGCTATCCACCTCCTCACAAAGAGGTGAGAAAACTCAAAGTGCATTTTGAGACATGCAGTTTTTGGATATGTATGGCCAACGTGGAGAATTATTTTTGTTTGACTCTATATACATTACCTGAATTTTAGTTTTCTTCCCCCCCCCCCCACACACACACAGTGGAATGGCAGGGAAATAGAATAGAGAAAAAACAGATTTTAATTCATTCAAAAACAACAAATTCAAATTAAAAAAAAAAAAACCACAAGACAAATGCTTCCTGTATTTTTTTATTTTTTATTTTTCTAGCAGACAATTTACATAAAATCCCCCTTTAATTTAGTGTGACAAGTTCCCACAATAAACTACTTAAAAGAGCAGCTTTGGTCAAGAATGGAATGAAACAGCCAATCAAAAAGACATCACTGCTGATTTTTTTTTAAACCAATACGATCACCAATTATGTTCAAAAAACAACAATAACAAAACATCTGCAAGGGGTATTTTCTCAGTGTTGGCTTGTGGTAGGGTCTTTCCCATCTTCATGCAAATGCTCGAGCTGCATTCTGTCAAATGTCTGTCATGCTAGAGAGTGGAAATACAGCTTCACATGATTCGTAGCCCCTGGATCGAAGACTCTAAAGTCTGGAGAGAAAAGAGAAAATCAATAATTAATTTTATAGTGGTAATCTGAAAATCCCCAGATAGGTCCGTTAATAACTCCCTGCAATGGACTGTCTACACACTTTAGCCTTACATCAAATGATAAATATTCTACCTAGTGGATGCTATGTTAAGCCCTAAGGTAGACACAATGACAAATAAAGGCACATTCCTTGACTTTAAATGGGCTGATGAGACATCTGTAAAGGTAAATATGATGCAAATCAGAAGATGTCAAACCTAGAAAAGGAATGTAAAATGACCAAATAAGAGATGAGATCAGAGAAAAGACACTTCTAGCTGTGGGGATAGGGATGGTGGAGCATTAGGGAATCAGGAAAGGCTCTAAGGAGACAGACAACATTTAAGGTGGGCCTTAAAGCTTACACTACCAATAGGTAGAAATGGTAAAAGAACACCCTCCTGCTGCCCCACTAGAAACCCTTTGGTCTAGCAAGATTGGTCTCCCCAAAAAGACCTTGAAAATTATTACCTTTTTTCATATACTCAAGTTGTTAAATCTGTCTGGAATGACTTCCTCCACTAAAAAGAATTGTACTCAAGGCATAGCTCAAGTCCCACTTCTTTTATGAGGCTTCTCCTGATTATCCTAGTCCAGTGATAGGCAAACTTTTTAAAGAGGGGGCCAAAGGAAAGGAAATGCTCATCTGTTAATCTGTTTCTAAGGCAACTCTTTCGATGTTTCATTGTATTGTAGCCTACTCATTGTATTCATCAGATTAGGAATAATGTCCTGCAACTGGATAGAACATTTCAGGGAGCTGTGTCTGGCCCACGGGCCATAGTTTGCCCATCACTGTCCTAGTCCATTCTGATCTTTCCCTATGCTGAGTTCTTACAGAGGGTAGGTACCCCCTACCCTCTTCCAATTCTTTGCTACCACCAAAAGAACAGCTACAAATATTTTTCTATATATGTGTACTTTTTTTTCTTTCTTTGGTCTCCTTGGGGTATAGACCTAGTAAGCAGTATTGCTGGGTAAAAAGATAATGTACTGTTTTGTGATGTTGGAGGCATAATTTTAAAGTGCTTTCTAGAAAAGTTAGGTCAGGAGTGTTTAGTACTTATATATTATTGATTTGGATTATCATTTTTCTTTTATGTGGTTTTTCTTGGAACACATACAACTGATATATTTTAAAACATTTTATACACACATATACCTCTATCCAGATATATGTCTCTACATATATGTCTACATACTTAGGGTATAGTCTTCAAGCCTCTAGAACAGGGCAACCTTTTTGGCCATGAGAGCCATAAACGCCACATTTTTAAAAATGTAATTTCATGAGAGCTGTACAGTGTTCACAGTGCGCGCTCCTGTAACAGCGCCTGAAAAAAAAAATTGACTTTATGGCTCCTGCAGAAAGAGCCATATCTGGCCCTCAAAAGAGCCAGATATGGCTCAAGAGCCATACGTTGCCAACCCCTGCTCTAGAAAATGGTGAGCGCTCTCGCTCTCTCATATTACTAAAGACTGGATTCTAGATTGTTTATATAGGCATATTGCAATCATGCATTTGCTATTCTTTCTCTCCCTCTTTTTTTTTTTAAGAAAAACCTTACCTTCTGTTTAGAATCAATACTGTGGTTCCAAGGCAGAAGAGCAGTAAGGGCTAGGCAATGAGTGCTAAGTGACTTGCCCAGAATCACACAGCTAGGAAGTGTCTGAAGCCAGATTTGAACCTAGGACCTCCTATCTCCAGGCCTGGCTCTCAATCCACTGAGCCACCTAGATACCCCTAATAGTGAGTTCTTTTAACACTTCTTTGTATTCTCCAAGTGTTGACCCAAGTATTATGTACTTTATAAAGATCTATCTAGTGGAGGCAGCTAGATAGCTCGGTGGGCAGAGTGCTAGGCAGACAGGAGGTCCTGGGATCAAATGGAGCCTCAGACACTTCCCAGCTCTGTGACTCTAAGTAACCCCAATTGCCCAGCCCTTACAGAAAGTATGAGTTTAAAAGTTTTAAAAAGAAAAGTTCTATTTATTGAAATCTTGTTCTTTCTACTTTCCCATTCCCCTGATGCCAAAAGCTGCCTCTCTCTCCCACTTTCAGGAATTTCCTAGTTTGCAATACTGGAGTATTAGAAGGAATTTTTCCTGAAGAATTGCAGAACCAGAAGGGTGATGTGAAAATATCTGAGGTGGGACTAAAATATTATCAAAAGTCCAGTACTGATTGTTAAATACAGAATTAGCTGAGTCCCTCTAAAAAGATAAGTGATATCTAAACAGAGGAGAAGATGGTAGAGATAGATTCTGTGTTTCTGCCTAAATCTTCTTGGACATTTATGCTCTTGTCTCCATTTTCTAAATTCTAAAGATGAAAAATCTCCCTGGACCTAGATAAGTATCATGCAACTAAATGGACAGTGGCTGGGTTTTGCAAGTTTTAGCTGTTTTAATGTATGAAGAAATTAAACAAGCCAAACAGAAATATGTGTGTGTATATATGTACACACACACACACACACACACACACACACACAGCAGATGTTTACATATTTAACTTAGCCAGTCTCTCCACATAAATTCATCCTTCCACTGAAAACTGAAAGAAGTTCCTGTTTAGTAAAGAATTTACCTTAAATCTTATAACTGAAGCTCATCTAACCATGTATATTTTTATTATATTGTTGCTGTTGTTGCTACTTGGTCTCAAATACGGTTAATGCTGCCCTTCGTAGATAGACAGGAGTGCCATACAAATGCCAGCTACTTATTTCTGCCACTACCACTACACAGACAATATCTATTATACAAGTCAAAGAATACCTTGAAATCCCAAATTGTCATAGCTCCATCAATGCCAGTGGTGCAAAATTTGCGGCAGTCTTGCTTGTCCACTTCATAAATAGACACTTGGCTGAAAAAGGAAGAATAAAGTGACTTCAGGGAATGTTAACACTGTGGCAGTGATCTATGGCTGTCCAATCTATCCCATAGCAGGTCAAGCTTTATGGCAGTTCAAGTGAATGAGCTATCCATCAACTCTAGAATATCAAGTTTTCCATCCAAATTGGTTGGCAGCAATTTGACTCAGAGGACACCTCAATTTTTTCTTGCTTTCAGGTCTCTGACAAAAATACTGAAATGAGGAAAGTTCATTTTAAGCTGTGTTTCATGGATTTATGGATAACAGGCTTCAATAATGCACCTTGGGGCTTGTTTCCTTGAAATGAAAGGCAGAGCCGTTAGAAGAAGTGTATTTCCAGAGTCTGCCAAAGAATTTACTAAATGACCTGGAGAACCATGATCATCTATTTCATATGCTTCCTAAAATGCCAGAGTTTGGGACGGGGGCAGAATTACATAAATAACCGTAATAGCAATATTTTTCATTGATTTTACCACATCAGATTCCATTAGGCATGAGACTTGGAGTTATAAAGCCCAAGTTCAAGTTCTGGTTCTACTACTCACTACTGGTCACCTTAGGCAAATTATCTCTCTGAAACTCACATTCCATATCTATAAAAAGAGGACAATAATACTTGAACAATTTATAGGATTGCTGAGAAACCTGAATGATATAATGTAGGTGAAAATTCTAACAGTAGAAGCACTGTATTATTATTATTATCGTTGTTGTTGTTGTTGTTACTGTTATTATTATATCCTTACCTTCTGTCTTAGAGTCCATACTAAGTCTCGATTCTAAAGCAGAAGAAGAGCAATAAGAGCTAGGCAAAGAATGTTAAGTGACTTGTCCATGGTTATACAGCCAGGAGTGTCTGAGACCACATTTGGACCCTGGTCCTCCCAACACTATGTCTGGCACTCTGCCTATTGTCCTATGATCAATTATTATTAAAGGCAGATTGAAACCTTACTAAAACCTAGTTAGACATACAAAAAGAATAAGGCTCAAAATATCATAATCATTCTCAAAAGATCTATAACAGATAAACTCCAACCCTACTGAGTTTATATCATATTTCTATCATAAATTTCACCAGTAAAAACATATATGTTACCCATTCCAAACAAGTAAAGAAGAGCATAGGAAATAGAGGAATTCATCCCTGAGTTCCTTAACCAGAAAATCAATTTCCAAACTCACAAAATAATTTTTCTTCTGTACAAGCTATGGAATCTATCTTTCTTTCCAGGAAGAGTTCAGACTTAAAAATGAAAAAAGCCATTCCTGCCCTAAAAGGATATCACCTCCCACCTTTTTTTCTTAAACTACACCTTCAAAAACCTCAGGAAAGACAATAAAGATATTTCTGGTATGCAATCTACAAAAAACTGCAGGGGAAAATAGGCTAAGAAATGGCTTTTTAGCCCTTTATTTTAAAGGGCCTTGAGAAGAACATTTATAAGATAAAAAATAATATTTGATATTTTTCTATTCTAAAGTCTGTCTGCTCTACCAAATAAGTTACAGAACCACAAAACAGCACTCACTGATGGTATCGAAGAATGTAAGGATTGGAACGGACTTTAGGGGAACAAATCATCTAGGTGACTATTTCCTTTTAAAAAATGAAGAAATTGAGGCAGGTAGGTGGCATAGTGGATATAGCACCTATTACAATAAAAATCCAGGCCTGGATTCAGGAGGCCCTGGATTTAAATCTAGCTTCAAATACTTACTAACTAGGTGACCCTGAGTAAGTCATTTAACCCCATTTGCCTAGCCCTTGCCCTTCTGTTTAGGAATTGTTACTAAGGTACAAAGTAAGAAAAAAAGAAAAAAAAGAAATTGAGGACAAAAGTCACACAGCAAGTTAGTGACAGAGCTATACCTAGTCACCTGACTACAAATCCAAGGGTCTTTTCACCATACTATGCCATTTCAAAGTCCTTCAGAGAAAAATTCAGGTGCTTGCCATTCATCATTTTCATAAAATTTTGTTCTTAAGAGATAAAAAAACCTATTAAGACAGAGATTATCTTATGGTACTTAGGCTAAACACTGATTTGAATTCTTAAGAAAATTCCTCATTCTTCCCTTTAGCCTTTAATTTTTTTTTTTCTGGACAAAATTCAAGTCTTCCTTCTTATACAATTACAAGTCTCTAGTGTGAAATGAGTCAAAAGAAACATGATGATTCTAATAAATTATGTTTTTTTTCTAACCACATAATCTTCTTGTTCTTAGGTACAAGGATCGGGTTTAGGACTAGACATGATTTCACTGGCACTGGGAATACTTAGGTGAAAAAATTTAAGCATTTTCTCTGTAACTTTGAGAATGGTTTAGCATATTCAGAAGTTAAGTGACTTGCCAAGGGGTCACACAGTAAAAATGTCAGAGGAGAGCCTGGCTCTGAATCTAGACTTCTATTCAGACTACACCACTCTATGTCTCATCCACAAGAAAACTGAGTTTAAATCCAGAGAAAAAATAGAATTGGAAGCATTGGCTTCATGATGAACAAAGCTGTGATATTCTAGCTCCATGTTTGCTAGTTAAGAAAACTAATAAGATACTGGACTAAAGCTTTTGAGCACCTCTTAATGGCTCTGAAAAATATTTTGCCAAAAAAAAAATCATGGTGATAGGTTATATGCCCTTAAAATTTTGCTGCGGGTCTTTCACAGTCTCATAATAATGGGTTTTGCTTTTCATATCACAAAAGTAAAAATTATTCTGTATCTTAATATAATTTGAAATACTCAGGGTGAAAATAAAATCAAGAAAAAGGAAATCCAGACTCTTAGTATACCTCTTTCAGGAAATAATGCTAATTTGAATAGTATGAGGAGGGAAGATGGGGGAAGAGTACACTAGTCACAAGACAACTTCTCTCAGGAGGTTAAGTGCATTTGTTTAAAAGTTTCTATCCTAGGGGTAGCTAGGTGGCTCAGTAAATAGAGAACCAGCCTAGAGATGGGAGATCCTGGGTTCAAATCTGACCTCGGACACTTCCTAGCTGTGTAACCTTGAGCAAGTCACTTAAACCCAATTACCTACCCCTTACTGCTCTTCTGCCTTGGAATTAATAAATTTAAAATGAAAGAAAATAAAGGTTTCTATCCTGGGTCTGCTGGTGACCCTCAATGAAGAGCACCTACGTGATACTGTTTTGGTGTAGTGTGTCTAGAGCAGTGTTGCGATCCTCGGTTGTGGCTCTCTTGTCCATGTTGCGGAAGCGTTCCATGGCAGAGATGTTGCGCTGAATGCTCTGTTTTGGAATGTCTAACTTGGAGACGAAGGTCAAGGGTCCACGATCATCATAATTAAACAGCATTGGGCAGCAGTCATGGCCCTGAAACAAGACATCATTAAGGCCATGGAAGATACCATCATACATTTAGCTGACTGCTAAACAGAACATTCATTTTTAGCATTTTTCACTATTAAAAGCAAATACAATTTTCTCTAAAAGGGCTTTTATACATTGTGAACAGCTTCATAATGTATGCATTATTCTCTTGCTGAAAGACTACAGAATGCCACAAGAAAAAAATGAAAAGAGATACTCACAGCAGCCACCACGCTATTCTCAGAGACAAACGACACACTCAGGAGTGGGAGGAACTCTGTTTTCAGCTGTGAAACCCTGAACATAAGAACACTTCTTAAACAAGAGCTCAAACGGACTACTTAGCTTCTTTACAGACAAACAAGATGACAAAAGAACCTCTCTCTCAGGGGCTCCCAAGACACAAGCTTATGTTAAGAGTCAAAATATCAACACTTTAAGAATTACAAATAGGAGATGGATTCTATGGTAACTTTCTTAGAATCACAGGACTTTAGAGAAGGAAGGAACCTCAGATGCTGAGTCCAGGGGCATCTAGGTGGCTTCGTGGACAAACTCCAGGCCTAAAAATAGGAGGTACCCAGTTCAAATGTGGCCTCAGACACTTCCTAGCAGTGTGACCCTGGGTAAATCACTTAAATCCAATTGCTTAACCCTTACTCCTCTTTTGCCGTGGAGCTGATACCTAGTATCAATTTTAAGAAAGCAAGTAAGTGTTTTAAAAAGAGAAGCCATGGGGGCAGCTGGGTAGCTCAGTGGATTGAGAGCCAAGCCTAGAGACCGGAGGTCCTAGGTTCAAATCTGGCCTCAGACACTTCCCAGCCATGTGACCCTGGGCAAGTCACTTGATCCCCTTTGCCTACCCTTAACACTCTTCTGACTTGGAGCCAATACACAGAATTGATTCCATGATGGAAGGTAAGGGTTCTAAAAAAAAAGAGAGAGAGAGAGAGAGAAAAGCCATTCTGTCCAACTCCTTAATTTTACAGATGAGGAAACTGAGGCCCAGAAAGGTTAAAGGACTTGGGGATCACATAGGTACTAAGTATCTGAGGCAGGTTTTGAATCCAAGTCTTCCTGACTTTTAGTTCAATGTCCTACATTTATTACGTTGATGGGAAGTCCTACCCAATGGCTTCCCATCACCTAAGAGAAAAAATTCAAACTTCCAGTCAAGGCTATCATATCATTTTATTTTATTTCCTTCCTTCCCCACAAAGAAACCTTCAATTCCAGTAAAACTGGAATCTGTTCATTCACTTCTAAATATACCATGTGCTCTTCTATCTCATTATCTTTGCTCATGTTGCTCCCCTCCCCTCCCTTTAAACCTTTACCTTCTATCTCAGAATCAATACTAAGTATGGGTTCCAAGTCAGAAGAGTGGTAAGGGATAGATTTGCCTAGGATCACACAACAGCTGGGAACCAGATTTGAACACAGGGCCTCTCATTTCCAGGTCTGGCTCTCTGTCTACTGTGCCACCTATATGCCCCCTGCTCACTTTTCTTGAAAGACCCTCCTCCCTATTTAAATCCTATCTATCCCATAAAGGCCAACCCAATTTCTATCTCTCCAAGAGGTGTTCCATGACTACTATAGATAAAAATGATCTCTTCTTCCTCTAAATATGGATGATACTTACTTGTACCATTTATTTGGAATTTAATGATATCGTACTTGCTGTTAGCTATATTTTTATGCATCTTTTGACTTTACAATTCTATGACAGAAGGGACTCCTACCCCTTGTTACGTAACATGGCATCAGGTACTCAATGAGGATAATAAAGATCGATCGTGATTTACTCAAAAGACAGTATATATATATTTTTTTTAACCCTTAACTTCTGTGTATTGACTTATAGGTGGAAGAGTGGTAGTAAGGGTAGGCAATGGGGGTCAAGTGACTTGCCCAGGGTCACACAGCTGGGAAGTGTCTGAGGCCGGATTTGAACCTAGGACCTCCCGTCTCTAGGCCTGGCTCTCAATCCACTGAGCTACCCAGCTGCCCCCAAAGACAGTATATTCTTAAAGATAATTTTTAAAAAGTTAGTGTCAGGTGCTGGACTAATAATCTACATCATATTTTTACCATGTGAAACTTTCCTTCAGAGGGTATGACAGTGCAAAAAAATCTGAACCGCCCCTCCCCTCCGTACTTTCTGGGCTTAGAATTGATACTAAGTAAGACCTAGGCAATTGGGGTTAAGTGACTTGCCCAGGCTCACACCACTAAGAAGTGTCTGAGGCCAGATTTGGGTCCAGAACCTCTCATCTCTAGGCCTGGTGCTCTATCCTCTAAGCCACCTAGTTGCTCCTAAATCCAAATTCTTAATAATATATTTAAGAGTTCATTATGTATAATAAAACCAACAGGCTTAAATGAATAAAATCTACTACCTTACAAACATTACAACATCATGACATTTTGGTGAAATTTGCAAAACCCCTTTAATCTAGTTAAGAAAAAAACAAACCCAAATTCGAGGCTATACCATAGTGTGTCACTAGAGGGAGCCAAAGTTACCCATGAAAACTGATTTCTAGGACAATGTGGTATTGCATCTCATTAGTAATTAAAATAAAGAACCAGATTAACTTCTGCCCAGTTTAGAAATCTGTGTTTATCAAGAAAAGGCAAAAATTGATAGAAGAAATGATGACGAATTGCTTTTCTTTACTTCCCCAACATACAAATATGTAAACATTAACCTTAGTCACTGAGAACTTTAATAAATGGGCTCATCACAATAAAAGTTGTTCCAACATCTAACAAGGAAATTAGCATAATTTTTGGTCCAAATTAATGAAAATACTGAATATTCACTGGCTAAGAAGGGCAAGAAAATAGCTCCTATTTAATAGGTCCAGTAGATGTCAAATGAGGAGATGCATAGAATGAAGACTAATAGAATAAACTGACTATTTTGAAGGAATGTTTATCAATACTATAAACCAGGCAAGTTCTCAAAGGAATTTGCAACAGTTCTTTCATTAGAAATTATTTCTGGCTGCGAGAACATAAGAACCTTTTTTCAAGTTCAGATCTAAAAACATTTCAAATGTTAGTTGTTAGCTAGCATAAATATGCCTCAAGGGAGCTGTTCTGTTAATGAAAATTTCCCAATTCAAAGTCTCAATGTATTTCTGTAATTTTAAGCTGAATTATGGTAGCTCATCTGATTAAACTAATAGGGACCAGCTTTGACTTTCTTTCTCATATCAGAAACAGAAGATACTATATGTTTAAAAAAATAAAGAATACTTACATCATGTTTTTAGAGGCATCCGCAACTGAAACAGTACTATCATGGCTGACCCAAGCGAGGCGGTTCCCACTGGCAGAGAAACTGACCCCATGGACCCAACCACCACTTCCAGTACCACCAAATTCTGACATCAGCTGACCAAAAGGCATCTTGGTACCCCATGGAGTACTGGCTGGTTTTTCATCAACTTCTTTAATGTAGGCAGAAAATACTCTAGAGATTAAAAAAACAAGCAAACTATAAATGAAAAAGAACATCTCTTAATGTCTTACATTTGGTTTACAAAGTACTTAACAACAATGATGCAAGGTGGAGTCAGTATTATCTTCCGATTTTACCAATGGGACAATTTAGGAACAAGGAAGCAAAGTGACTGTGACATAGTGAGTGTTGGGGCTAGGACACTTGAACCCCTTTTCCCTATTCCCAGGAATTTATCATGTCTAAATGCTTGTATTTTATACATATACATCCTTACATTCTGCTAACCCATATACTGTTCCACCTGCTAAAGTTCCACACCAATGTGTCACTGTGATACGGCTGTAACCGTGGATTTATGGTTGACACCAATGATTCAAGATCCAGGAGGTCTTAGCTGGAAAAGCTTTTCGCCATGACATGGAGATTGACTGTGCCATCCAGGACTAAATTTGGAGACAATCATCTCAAGGGTTTTTTTTTCAAAGATGTGAGATGATGATAACAGATGACAGAGAAAAGGGAACAAATCAATTCTTATTTAGCTTATTTAATTGGCCAAGGAGGATGATCTCTGTACTGGGAAGAATAGATAAAAATGGTTATCAGATAAGAAGACAGTAAAAAAGCATCTATCTTCCTTCAGTGAGCTCAAGCCAGGAGACCTGGATGTACTACATCCCAGGGCACTAAAAACCTGGTGGATGTAATTGCTGCTAATAATTTTTGAAAATCTAGGGAGAACAGAAGGTGTGTCATGAGACAGAATAGAGAAAAATGTTCTAATTTTCAAAAGGGAGGAGGTAGAATCTTCAATGTACTGGATGACAAATTTCTTGCAAAAAAATCTAACATATTATTAAAGAGATCCTTTTTGAGCATTTGGAAAAGAAAGTAACTAACATTGACAGTTAGTATATCTTCATTAAAAACAAGTCATTCCAGGATAAACTTGCTTCCTTTTTGTCAGGATTACCAGATTAGCAGGTGAGGGAATGCAGGGTATTTGGATTTCAGCAAAATATCTGACAAAATCACACGTGTTATTCTTGTGAACAAGATGAAGAAATGGGCTCATAGTATGGGCTAGATCACTGGTTCACTAAAAATATATATCAAAAGGCCAGAATAGTAGACTAAACTAAACCTTACTAATAAGATGAAATTTCATAGAAATAGATTTAAGGACAGTTAGGTGGCTCAGTAGATAGAGAGCTAGGCCCGGAGAGGAGGTTCTGAGTTCAAATCTGACCTTGGACAATTTCTAGATATATCACTTCTGGGCAAGTCACTTAACCCCGAATTACCTAGCCCTTGCCACTCTTAAGATTCAACAAACTAAGAATGGAATACTAAGACAAAAGATAAAGTACACACACACATAAACTAAACATTACTAATAAGATGAAATAGGAATAAATTTAAAGCCAAATAAGTTTAAAGATGTAATTGTACAACTGTAGCTAATGAATAGTCCATATGAAAATGATTTAAGATCTTAGAGGACAGCAAACAACGTTATGACTATGCAACTTTTAAAAATTTGTTTGTTTTGACTTGAGTTTGACTATGACTTTAGTATAAGAAATTCCCAGTGTGGAAAATCTTTCCAGAGACGCTGATCAATAAATTGTATATAACTTAAAATCTTAAGAGAGTTAATTGGGTACTATAAAGTTAAGTGATTTGCAAATGGTCACAAAGTCAATATTTCCTAACAATTAGGAGCAGTCCCAAGTAGACAGGCAGCAGGGCATAAGCAAAGAGCTATCTTTGAAGCCAAGAAAACATGAATTCAAGTCCCACCTGCCACCTACTGGCTGTGTAGGCCCTGGCAGGTAACTTAACCTTTGCCCTGAGAAACTTTCTATGTTGCAGAGAAAGTGCTAACTGTTTGGTGGATGGGAGTTGCTTTACTCAGAGACTCTCTCCATTCTCCAGGTCCCATCCCATACCATATACCAGTGATAGTGAACCTTTTAGAGACAGAGTGCTGCCGCTTCCCCCTCAGAGACCACATGCCATGCCCTCCCCGCAACTGAGTGCCAGGTGCACCCTGAGCCCCCCTTACCCCACACAGGGAAGGGAGGAAACACTTCCATTGGGCTGCTAGGCAGAGGGGTGGGTGAAGTGAGGAATGTACTCAGCAAGTATAGAGAGGGGGAAGGGAGTGGCCCAAGCACTCTGCTCCCCTCTAGCTCTGCCCCTGTGAGCACCTTACCCACTGTGCGCTCCCTTTGGGATGCTGGGTAGAGGCACGAGGATGTGAAAAAATGTCATCAGGCATGGTGGAGAGGGGGAAGGGAACGGTTCCGCTTGAGTCCTGCCTTTTCTAGTAATAAACTAGGACAGGGGTGCCCACAGAGAGTCTCTGCATGCCACCTTTGATACCCATGCCATAGGTTTGCCATCACTGCTATATACAGAATAGAATGTCTTGGGATGCAAAACTGGGAGCTCTTCTGGTGGAGGTTAGAACTTCTCAAGAACACTGCAGGAGAGAGACCTTTAATTCATTGGCCACATCAGTTATCAAAGATTATCTCATGGACAGCTTTGTTGGGGTTGGGGTTTTTTGGGGGGGCAGGGGAGCATGAAGGTTTTGCCTTGATGGAAGAACTGTTGAAGGGTCCTTGAAATACTGCTGAAATTCATACACTCATGAAACTCAGGAATGTCTAATACTGAAACAAGAAGCTAGTATCCTAACACTTAGAAAGAATGATAGTTCTATTTAAAATCAGATTTAACAGTGGAGAATTGAGTTAATATGAATTCATCTGGAGAAACATATAAGCAAACTCACGATTTCAAAAGCAAATTGGCCTAAATAAATTCTACAGTATACTCTTATTTATGTTGATTTTAAAAATCAAGGGCAAAAAGAAGGTAACAAGAATAGACAGGTTAAAGTAGGGATGTTTGTTTGTTTATTATTTAAAAACTCTTACCATCAGTCTTAACATCAATTCTAAGACAGAAGAGTGGCAAGGATTAGGCAATGGGGGTTAACTGTCTTGCCTAGGGCCATGTAGTCAGGAAATGTCTACGGGCAAATTTGAACCCAGGTCCTCTCGACTCCAGACCTGGCACTCTTTCCACTGTGCTACCTAGCTGCTCCTAGTAGGGATGTTTAAACTACAATAAGAAGACTTAGCAGGGGGGCAGCTGGTCAGTGGATTGAGAGCCAGGCCTAGAGACAGGAGGTCCTAGGTTCAAATCTGGCCTCAGACACGTTCTAGCTGTGTGACCCTGGGCAAGTCACTTGACCCCCATTGCCTACCCTTACCACTCTTCAGCCTTGGAGCCAATACACAGTATTGACTCCAAGATGGAAGGTAAGGGTTTAAAAAAAAAAAAAGAAGAAGAAGAAGACTTAGCAGGTATGTGATAGCTGTCTTCAAGTATTTGTAGGGTTGTCATGAGAAAGAGTAATTAGATACCTAGATGAAACATCTAACTTACATATAAATATGGAACCCTTTATCAGTTTTCAATTTTTAAAAACACAACAAAGAAAATAACAAAGGAATTTCAAACTCTAGGGTGGATCACAAGAACAAGAATATCTGAATAACAGAACATAACTGAAAATGTTGTCAAGGGAATAACTATTCCCTACCTTTCTTCCACTTTCCCCTTAAATGTCTGTATCCTTCATGGCTTGGTCTGCTGTTTTCCTGCATTCTAAGAACATTAATCCACTCTCAAGGTTTGGATTACTGTAGGCCCATAGATTAGAGACAGGAGTCATCAAGTCTAACTCTTTCATTTCAAAAATAAGGAAAACAAGACCTAGGTTCCTGAACCTAAAACTCTACTCCTAAACTCTCTTCTGAGCACTAGTCTCAAAGCTCTGCCTGATTAATGCCTTCAACAGCAAGTGAATTAAGAATTAATTTGTCATACTGAAACTGATTCCCCGCCCACCCCAAGCCAACTCCTTGTCAGACTTCCCTTTTCTTTCTTTCTTCCTTTCATTTAGTCTCTGAAAACCAGAGCCATCTTTGATGCCTTGTTCCTCTCCTTTTGGATCTAGTCTATATCAAGTCCTGACGACCATTCCTCAGTAATTATATCAAATTAATTCCTTTCCATTCTCACTGCTACCACTTCATTCTTGCCTCTTATTATCTCAGGCCTGTACTACTGCAAAAAGTCCATCCCTCTCCACCTCAACAGTGGAAACAAGTGGTGAGCAGGGGTAGTTATTAAGTCAGAGAGTGAAATATTTTCATCTTAAACTATGATGGGAGGAAAATAATGAACTGATTATTATAATCAAACAGAATGAAACTATATCCAGAAAGTCATCTATTTCAAAGAATTAAGCTTTTTTGTTATACTTTGGATTATATATGCCATTCTGTATTTGATGTATGATGTGAACTAAACTCCATCTTGATAATCATATTTTTAGATCTGTTCAGAATGCTAGTGGTAGCTATCCTCTTTCTTTGTTAACAATACCTATTTTCAACTTCCAAAGAAGCTACACCATTACAAACAATGATAGCTGAACCTACTGTAGGAACAAATCAAAATTTAGGAGACCAGATGGCATTCAAAACCTTAGGAAAGATTCTGAAGGATGTTCTGTGTTAAAACAGCATTCACCAGCTGAGCCTAACTTAATTAATGTTCACTCAATTCCCCACTGTTAAAATCTGGTTTTAAATATTTAACAAGCATTCTTTCCAAATAATAACCCAACAGTGGTGATACCAGCCGCCTTCTTCTTCATGTAACCTATTGGAGAAAAATTCCTGACATCTTTTCTGGTCTTATGTAGCTCAAAAGACATTATTTTTCATAGAAGAGCAAAATTCAAGATTTCCTGCTTCTTGGTGACATATGGATCAAATTTAAACCCAACTGTATTTCTTCTAGTCTTGTTCTAAGAAAAGTAACCAGTGAACTACTTCAAAAATAACAGTACAAGAAAATCTTATGTAGTTATGCTACATTTTATACATTAATAACATAGTGGTGATATCACTCAAGGGTCACTGCCAGAGACGACCTACGAGAAATAATATTGAGGTGTTAAAACCTTTTCCCCACTCTATATTACCCATATACATATATTGTGATACTATTGGCAAGATGATACTAAAAACAAATAGAAGTAAAAAGAGACTTGGGTTCTGGTCTTTCTATATTATTACCACTTGGCTTTGTTTTGCATTTGATAATACAAAATGAGTCAACACCTAGTGAGCCAATTTGAAATCTATATATAAAATTTAGTTTTTTCTCACCTGCATTTGAAGTCACAAGATCCAGCAGCCAGCAAAACATTGTTGGGGTGCCAGTCCAAACTAAGGACAGTAGAACGAATTGGCTTTTTTATGTGTTTGCTCACCCACCTAAAGCCAAAAAAAGTGACAACTTATATATACATATCAAGAGATGTCAAACCAAACTCCTCAAATGTCACCTAAGTCTATCAAGCAGATAACATCTAAGCATGAAGTTCACATTTGCCAGTAGGTTTCCTAACAAATTGGTCTGACATTTTCAAAGACAGTTTGATTGATAAACAGTAACCTTTCACTAATTATCCCTCCAATTAAACTCTCACTCTCTGAATTTTACATGTTATCAGACTCTTACTAACAATACCACTTAGATAATTAGCTTTACTGTTAGTTACTATTTTTTCAGAACCTCTATGTTCCTTCCCTGTAATGCCAACTTTTATAGTATAAAGAGTTCAGATTTATTGGATTTCCTTTATTATCAATATTCCTCTACAAAGTCCTTCTCTGAAGCTTTGCTATGGAGTAGAAATCACCCTAATTTCTCAAAGAAACAATACTACTAGGAAAATAACTGTTGACTATGCATTAACATCTGCTGCAAAGAATGGGATTATAGATTATATATGGTGGCCTTGCTTAAATTAATTGAAATGAAATTAACATATATTTTGATATTTGATGAATTCAATAGAAAGGTGGGCATAGAGAAAGAAAGCAAAAAGTTTAGAAAATAAGATTAAAGAATAAAGAAATAAGAGGCCAGTGGCTTGTAGACTACATGGAAGTCTCTTATATATTAGGAATACTTTCTTCTTTTAAAAATGTATTTTAGGGGGCAGTTGGGTGGCTCAGTGGATTGAGAGCCAGGCCTAGAGACGGGAGGTCCTAGGTTCAAATCTGGCCTCAGACACTTCCCAGCTGTGTGACCCTGAGCAAGTCACTTAACCCCCATTGCCTAGCCCTTATCACTCTTCTGCCTTGGAACCAATACACAGTATTGATTCTAAGATGGAAGGTAAGGGTTTTAAAAAATTAAAATTAAAAAATAAAATAAAAAATGTATATTTTCATCCCTCCCAACAACCCTTACCCTGACCTCTAAACTAAGAAAGCAAGAAAATAAAAGACCTTGTTACAAAATAAAAGAAATTCCCCAATTGGCCATGTCTAAAAAAATATGTCTCAACTTGCACTTTGAGTCTATAAGAGAGAGGTGGGCAGCATGTTTTATCACAAGGTCTCTGATGTCATGGCTGGTGACTATGTTGATCAGAGTTCCTAAGTCATTTAAGGTCTGTTTTTAAAATATTGTTGTTATTGTATAAATTGTTCTAATTCTGCTGCCTTCACTTTGCATCAGTTTACACAAGTCTTCAGAAATACTTTATTCAAAGAAGATAGTCAGTGCTGTCTATGATGAATACCAAATAACATCATGAAACATTAATTTAATTAAATTCTAACAGAAAATGACTGGCCCTAAGAGAGAAATTTTCAGTTTAGTTGCCATATGTATAGTTAGAACAATGACTTATTAAAGTAAAAATCAAAATTGATACTTGATTTTAAAATAAACTATGCTGTGCAATTGAGGCAATCCAACCTGACCTAAACAAGTTGTTGACATTAAAAAAGGGAAATGGATAAAAGAACAGAAATTTACATAAATCATTGTATTTCCTGAAGAAGTTAACATGTGGAGAGAGATGGCAGCCAAGGGGAATATAAACTAATGTGGAAAGTCTTTATAGAAGAGAATAGTGAAAGATGGGACCAGTATTACTTCACAAAACAGTAAGAGTATGATGCTAAATTTTGTTCATTTCTATCTTCCCATCTTTTACACCTTCCAAACATTCCTGCAATTATCTCCCTAATACATGTCCTCACCATTTCATGTCTGGACTAATAATAATTAGCCTCACTGCCTCTCCCCACTCCAGTACATCTTCCATTCAGCTGCCAAAGTGATTTCCCTAAAGAACAGGTCTGATCATGTTATATCCTCCCCCAAACCTTCCAAATAAACTCCAGCAGCTCCCTAATATAAGCAGAATCAAATAGAAAAAATTCTGTTTGGCTTTTAAAACCCTTCACAACCTGGTCCCTTCCTAGCTTTCTTTTATTTTTTTTTTAACACTTTATTCTCCTCCATAAACTTTGAGATGGCCCTATTCTCGCAAAACACTTCATTTCCCAACTCCCTGAATTTGTACTGGCTCTCCCTCATTCCCAGAATACCCTCCTCCCTTCTCAACTCTGCTTCATAGCCTCCTTCAAGACTTGGTTTCAATCCCACCTTTTGCTGTAGGATTTTCCCAGTCTCCCTTCCTCTCTCACCACTCTCATCAGCCTTTCCTCTGAGATGACCTTCTATTTAAACTGACTATATCTTCTATGTACATAATTATTTGCATGTTTTATCCCATCGAAATGAACTCTTGAAGATTGGGACGCTTTCCTTTTTTTTTGATAGCCCAATGCCTGGCACATAGAAAGTACTTCAGAGATGTTTGAAGGCCAGTTGCTGGCTGGAGGCAAAAACAAGCTTACAGAAAGCTTGATGAGACCTAATTAAGATAGATCATGCTGAGAGCATTTAAGGATGAAAGTGGAAAAAAGACAATCAACAAAAAATAAAAAGACGATGTGCCAAGATTTCTTACAAGCTATTTTTCATTTATGACACTGGAGTTACAACATTTGGATGCTAACCTCACAGTCTCTGATATTGGGCAGTCTGCAAACATGTTTGCTACAGTCCCCGGCAAAGTTCAACCCTATATGAGGAAACAGAAATGGCACTAAAGAAAACAACGATGAATACAGTGGGTGGTCTATTTGGTTTAGACCAAATAAACAGAAAAAATTCACAGTAGAGATGACAATTTTGAGTGTTTGTTAGATCAGTTCTCAAGAAATATAAAAGGAAGGATAAACAATATTTTGTTGAGTCAGAATTTATTTTTATTTTTTTAAAAATTATCAAGAGAATAACCAGTAATTACTGACCAATATGAATATATTTTCTTCTCTATAGAATTCTTTAGGAAAATAAGTAATACATGTATTGAGGGTATCCTTGATGAAAGTTATACATGGGAAGTGAAGGGGAAGGGAATAAGCATTTATCAAGTACCTACAATTTGCCTAAGTAGATAGCTTGATGGTTCAATGGATAAAGCACTAGGAGCCTGGTATTAGGAAGAACCAAATTCAAAATACTCACTAGCTGTGACCCTAGGTAAGTCAGTCAACCTCTGTTTGTCTTAATCCACTAGAGAAATAAATGACAAACCACTCCAGTATTCTTGCCAAGAAAACTCCATGGGGGCAGCTAGTAGTACAGTGGATAGAATGCCAGACCTGAAATTGGGATGACTTGAGTTCCAATCTGGTCCTTGACACTTTCTATTTGTGTGACCCTGAGCAAGTCACTTAACCCCAAATGCCTAGCCCTTACCACTCTTCTGTCTTAGAACTGATACTGAGACAGAAAATAAGGATTATTTTAAAAAACACAACACAACAAAACAAAACATGGGAAAAGAACACAGACAAGGTTGGCGTATTATGGTTCACAGAATCTTGAAGGGTTTGACAATGATTGATTTAAACAGCAGTATGATGTGCCAGGCATTATACTAAGCACTTTATAAATATTAACACATTTAATCCTCACAAGCCTGGGAGATAGGTGCTTTCAGCATCTCCATTTTACCGTTGAGGAAACTGAGGCAAATAGATTAAATGACTTGCCCAGGGTTACAAGGTATGAAGAATCTGAGATTGGATTTGAATTCAGATCTTTTTGACTCCATGTCCAGATTTCTATACCATACTACAACTTTAAGGTCATACAAATGATTGAAAGGTATAACATTGATAAGATCTCACTGCACTTACTATCTGTTGTCTATAAACATTTGATTTAATGAGACTAAAACTGCCTTCCAACTCTCCACCAATGTCTCTTATGTATATATTAAAATCATGTTCCAGGGCATCGAGGTGACTCTGTGCATAGAATGCCAGGCCTGGAAGTGGGAATTCCTGGGTTCAAATCTGACATCAGCCTAGCTACAACCCTGGGCAAATCACTTCACCTCAGTTGCCTAGCCTTTACCCTTCTTCTGCTCTGAAACCAACACTGTGTCAATTCTAAGACAGAAGGTAAAGGTTTTTTAAAAAAGGGATGCAAAAATAGATAACTTTTTCATCTTTTTTTAAATTAATTATTATCTTTTTAATTAGCAAAAAATATATTTTTTCTCTCCTCCATTTTTCTCTTCCCCAAATAAGCATTAGGGAGTGAGGGTGAGAAAACCTTTGTAACAAATACACATAGTGAAGCAAAATTAATTCTCACATTGTCTAGGTCCAGAAATGCATACGTCTGACTAAATTTTAATTATCAATGAGGTATAAAACAGAAAGATATGGTTGTCAAACATGCCACTGTCATGGAGAAGGTTCACAATAAATCCAAATGAGAGGGACTCTCTACAGATGGCAATGGCCAACATTGTGCTGATTGTAGCAACCCCTAGAACAATGCAGAACCTTCTGAATAAAATCCATATTCACTAAAGAGTTTGGCTTCACTATTCACATTTGAAAAACCACACAGATAAAAAAAATGTCTGTTGTTGGTACTCTACTATATACTAGGATGGACAGCCCGTAAAATGCCATTACATATATTTTGGAAAGGCACTGCAAATGGACAAAGAGCCCTGAACTGACTAGAATGAAGACTGCAAGTTTGATTCCCTTTGGTAAACTGGAAAATGCTTTTAATGACCTCAAGCTTCTCCTTGAAACCAAAGCCTAACATTGTTAACATCAGTAATGTTCTGGTGATGATGCTTGTGGTAGTCAAGAGATGGTCTGACTTACAGTTGGGCAGAATTAAAGTTACAGGTCAAAGAGCACTGGAGTGCATGTGGAAAGAGGCACCTTGATAAGGGTTCAACAGATTACCATGAAAAACTGTGCAAGAAAAATGGCAGATGGTTTATCAGAAAGATATATATGAAGCAAGAAGAAAAGATAACCTATAGATGGAATGTTGAGAGATCCAGAAGAAAGTCCCAGGACACTGGATGGTCCTTCTGTGAAAGATTTCTAGAAGGACATGGAATGAATATTGAAGGGCAACAACAAGAGTCACATATGAGAAGGCACAAGTGAGTGATACTGACAGTGGTAATGAACAGCCATTCAAGCATCAAGGTTCACTAATTAGTTATCTTTCCTTATTTCCATCTTAGTTTACAAGGCACTTGAATCTCACAAATCCATTTTATAATCTTCCATCTAGCTAAAATTCTCATTCTGAAAAACTAAGATCTGCTCTGTAGCAGAACTTTCTTTTAATGTACTGTCTCCCTCAATTAGTGTGAACTCCTGGAGAGCAGAAAATGTCTCACTTTTTGAACTCTATCATGTAAATAGGCCTCCTGATGTTCCCCCAAACCAATGTAGTTAAGCACAAAGCACAATGCAAATATTTTATAACATTAAAGCAAAATAGAGAAGAGCAAGATACTTAACAACTCATAATAACATCTGAGGGCTCTGGGTTGTTATTTTAAAAGTACTGACACATTATCATGTGGATAAGCAGTAAATAAACTTATGATGTAAATAAGTTAAAAGAATCAGTAGACAAGAGACCAAGATTTTTTACTATAGTATATTTGGATTTTTATATGATTATTCTCTTATGAAAATGAGCAATATGTTTTGAATGATAATATAGATATAACCTAGATCTAATTGCTTGCTAACTCCAGGAGTAAGAAGTTGTAGGAGGGAGGGAGACAATTTAGATTACAAAACTTCCAAAAACTTTTAATGTAGAAACTTTTTTACATGTAATTGATAAAATAAAATATCTTAAAAAGAGAGAGAGAACACGAGATCTTCATTTAGACCACTAACTCATATGGTCTAGACAAATCAATATCACCTGTTCTGAACTTAATTTCATCAACAATGAAGGAGTTGCACTAATGACTTCTAAATACCCTTTAGCTCTAATATTTCATGACTCCATGAAATGCTATTTTAAAATTGAGGAAAAGCTTCTGAATGCACAGGAAGTTAAAAAATAGAGGATATTCAATTACTTCCTTCACCTTTTTATCCAGTTAGAAAATCTAATTTATTCAAAACACACTAATTTGGGGGGCAGAGTGGAGTCAAGGGGACCTGGGTTCAAAGCTGCCTCAAACATTTCCTAGCCGGGGGCAGCTGGGTAGCTCAGTGGATTGAGAACCAGGCCTAGAGACGGGAGGTCCTAGGTTCAAATCTGGCCTCAGACACTTCCCAGCTGTGTGACCCTGAGCAAGTCACTTGACCCCCATTGCCTACCCTTACCACTCTTCTGCCTTGGAGCCAATACACAGTATTGACTCCAAGATGGAAGGTAAGGGTTTAAAAAAAACCAAAAAAACAACATTTCCTAGCCATGTAACTTTGGGCAAGTCACTTAATCCCATTTGCCTACCTCTCGCCCTTTTGTCTTAATAATTATTACTAAGATAGAAAGTAAGGGTTTAAAAACACACACACACACACACTCTCACACTCTAATTTGGAATTTGTGAACATTTAGGCCAGAGTTGTGAAGTTTCTTTCTGAAGGAATGCAAAGAAAAGGTTTACTATGCATACTGATAGTGAAAATAAGATCATATAAGGGAACTATCTCTAAGCTATCTAAGTAAAATTTTTAAGCCCTTAAAAAGTTCTCAATTTACACAGAAACAACTGATGGCTAATTACAAGTGATTCTCATCTATTCATTAAAGCAAATCTCCTCAGAGATAATGTTTTATTCATTGTGCTTGAAAGAAAGAAAACTAAATCTTTTTTAAAGTTATGTATTTTATAACTCAGACTGGTTTCATCCCAATGAGTGCAAACTCTGAAAGTTTTATTGCTTTATAAAAAACAAGAAGATAATTCCCTTATTTCACTATGCCTGAATGAAGAGAAACGGCAAGGCTGTAAAAAGTACATTTTGATCATTTGGGCTGAAACACAAACACTGCAGGTTACCACAAACCATTTCCAAATTGGAGGATATTTACCACCATATCTGAATGTGTCAGATGGAAGAGGATTATTTTCTTATCAAAGCAAACAGTAGGGAATGGTTAAAACAAGTTCTTTAGATATAAAATAAATTTCTGTATTTTGATTGGCTCAGTTTCAAATGATTTATAAAGTACAACATTCACAATTAGGTTTCCAAGATTCTAGTGGATTTCCATTGAGATAGTTTATATCATAAGATGACAAACAGAATATTATATGATCTCAGAATTGGTGAGTAAAAACAATTCAAAATTAATCCAAGAACTCTGAGAGGATAGATATGGGGGGAAAGGGAAGCTATACTAACATTTCTATGTGCCTGGTTATAATTAAATCTGTAATTTATATAACAGAATAAGAAAATAGCATCAGGGTAATAACATTGTAATTTGAAAAGAATGATGAGAGAGAACAGAAGTCTAATTTTAGAGACTGGAAACAAGTGTGTAGCCCAAAATACACAAATGAATGGTTCTGCTGAGAAAGGTTACATGTGGTCTAATCCATCTATGCATAACTTGCAAAGCAAAATATCCTAATAGAGTTTATACCAATTCTAGAAAGTTACATGTGAGCCTCAGCATACCATATAGAATGCAAAAATAGGTCAGAATGTACAACTTTATAAATCTGTTCCCATTTATTCCTTCTAAATACTACTTACCAGTCATTTTCAGACTCAAAGTAGCACACAGAAATCAGTCGAGCTCCACTACCTACAGCAAATTTATTCTCCAGGGGAGACCATTTCACAAAGGTGGCTGCACGATTAATCCTCAAGATCACCAAGGTTGGCTTCCAGATTCCATCTTTCTGACTCCAGACATAGGCATTGCGGTCTGCCCCGCAAGTTACAATGCGATCGCTCTTGGGAGCCCAGTCAATACCTGCAATTGACACTTCATATCAATATCTTAAAAAAACCAAAAAGTTGACTGTGTCATAGTCTTGACACAGTATGCACTTAAAAAAAAAAAGTTTTTTAAATTAAATACCTCTACTCATACATATGGCTTTTTTCTTCTAATAGAAAAAAACTACATCCAACTGACTAATTACAACAATAAACGTGAAGAAAATGAATTTTCCTATAAAAAATTGCATAATGGCTCTAGGAAAAAAAAAGTCATCAATATGCCATCTACAGGAAACATGCCACATCAAGGACATTTTTATGTAGGAACTTCCCTCATTGAAATAGATTACAACCAAGTCTAAAACTTAAGTCTTTTTTTTTTTAAAAACATTTATTAATATTCGTTTTTAACATGGTTACATGATTCATGCTCCTACTTTCCCCTTTCACCCACTGCACCCCCCCCACCCGTGGCCGACGCACATTTCCACTGGTTTTATCATGTGTCATTGATCAAGAATTATTTCCAAATTGTTGATAGTTACATTGGTGTGGTAGCTTCGAGTCTACAACCCCAATCATGTCCACCCCAACCCATGTGTTCAAGCAGTTGTTTTTCTTATATGTTTCCTCTCCTGCAGTTCTTCCTCTGAATGTGGGTAGCGTTCTTTACCATAAATCCCTGAGAGCTGTCCTGTGTCATTGCACTGCTGCTGGTACAGAAGTCCATTGCATTCGATTTTACCATAGTATATCAGTTTCTGTGTACAATGTTCTTCTGGCTCTGCTCCTTTCACTCTGCATCAATAAAACTTAAGTCTTAAAGAGTTGCCAGAAGCTCAGAAAAAAGGTTTAGTGATCAGTTTGGGGTCCTACAGCTGGTAAATGTAAGAGGTGACATTTGAGCCCAGGTCTTCCTATCGCCAAATCCAGCACTTTATCTACTAGGTTACAGTGTCTCTCAAAAGATAACATTTAAGCTAAAAAGATAGTTAGATTAAAACTAAAAGATTTGTCTAAAATACACCATAAAAACTCCAAATTTAAAAAAAAAGCAGACATGGCAGTAATGGTATTTGGTAAAGCAAAATACAAAAAAAGAAAAAAATGGAAAAAGACAAGCAAGGGCATTATATAATAGTAAAAGAAAAAGGAACAAATTTCAATACACTCAACCCAAAAATTCAATTCATAAAAGATGAACAGTGATACAAAAAAGGTAAAAAATAGTCATTGGGGATTCTTTCATTCCATTACTAGAATGTGATAAATCAAACCTCAGTGATAAACAAATCACATATCCGTGGGTTGGTTCAGTGGAAAGAACATTCATTGGCTTTGAAATCAGAATACCTGGGTCAAATCCCATCCTTAGTATTTACTATTTGTGTGGTCTTGGACAACTATAACCTCTTCAGACTTCAGTTTGTTCACCTACAAAATGAGGAAGTTGGACTTCATGGCCTCTAAGCTCTAAATCTATGATCCTATGATGAGAACTAACTGGGAAAAGCAGGAAATGTATACTTCTTTTAATTTATGTGTATATTTCCAGTGAAAAACAAATACAAACCCAAAATCTCTTTTCTGGTAATCATTTTAAGCTTTGGCAACAACTTAATCACACTTTTTGTACATCTAATAGGATGACTGTTATAGGACAGACTTTCCAATTAGGAAAGCTGTAAACAAATTCTCATTCCAAAGACAGCCTGGAATAGGGATTTTAAAAAATTCTAGTTGGGCCCGGAATTGGGAAGACCTAGGTTTAAATCTGGCCTCAGACATAGCCTAGATATGTGACCTTGGACAAGTCACTTAACCCCCAATGCCTAGCTCTTAATGTTATTCTGCCCTGGAACTGAGACTAAGTATTGATTCTAAGCCAGAAGGTATGGGTTAAAAAAAAATTCTAGTCCTGATTCTCCAACTACTTTGGATAAGTTAATTAACCTCTTTCAACTAAGTCTGTTTCCTTAAAAAAGGTGATTAAAAAAAAAGTGGGAAAAAGCCTGCTTATTTCAGAGGGTTGTGCCGAGACTCAATACAATAGATTGGTAAGTTGTAAATTGTAAGATATTTTTATTATACCTCATTTTATCCCCCAGTGCCTAGCACACCAACTGGAATAATGTTAAGTACTCAATAAATATTTGAGTGATCCTAATAGGGAGCTGAATCAAATAGAAGAGCTGATCCTTTAACTTCTCTCAAAGATCTAATCACAACACAATAATTTTTATTGAAATACTTTAAGTATGCAAAGTACAAGGAGTTTCTGCCACCTTTCCACCATACCTCCTACCCCAGCTGATTCCTGCTTTCTAAGGACCTTATATTCTTTTTCTTCTTTAGAATATTTTCCCATGGTTACATGATTCATGATTCCTGCCCCACCCCCTTCCCAGAGCTGACAAGCAAGTATGTTCAAAACCTATTACCATGTTATTCATATTTGCGGTAGAGCGATCTTTTAACATTAAAACCCTAATCATATCCCTATCAAATCACATGATTGATCATGTTTTTCTTCTGCATTTTTGTTCCCATAGTTCTTTCTCTGGATGTGGAAATCATAAGACCTGATATTCTTAGAAAAAAACGACAAATATTTTTCTCCCTGGAAATCTCTCTCTGGCTCTTTATTATTCTAAGGCATTTCTATTATGCTAACCACCTAGCCCCACCTCTACTGGGACAGCCAATTTTGTGATTGTCAAAACTACATGTTTATGCTCTATAATGTACAATAGCATTGATTTTCTAAATATTTACTTGACATAAAAGAAGAATTGGGGGGGGGGCAGCTACGTAGCACTGTGGATAGAGCGCTGGGCCTGGAGTCAGTTAGACCTGGTTAAATCTGGCCTCAGAAACTTCCTACCTGTGTGACCATGGGCAAATCATTTAATTCCAATTACCTAACCCTTACTGTTCTTCTCTCTTGGAATCAATATCTAGTATAATTCTAAGCTAGAAAGTAAGGGTTAAAAGAAAGAAATTAAGAAAGGAAATACTTAGCAGAAGGAAAGTTGCCACTTCTTCCTAATACAGCCTTGCATTTTGTTCCCTGCTTTCTCATTACTTCTAGGTCAATAAATTTGGGTGGTGGTGTTTTTTTTAAAGATCAAGCATCAACACAAAAGATTAAACATGAGAAAAAAATTGTGACATTTCTTTTGATAAGTCTGCAATGGCATCTTTCTTTCCCTGTATTAATGGACATTTCTTTTAGTTTCAAAAGAGTCACAACAGAAGTATTTCATCTCGTTAGTATCTTTGAGAAAATGACTGATCCTTGGTCTCTTGCCATAGTTATATTTAGAGTCTTCCAATAACATTTTCTTCAGAACTAAAAAAATGCTATTTGAGACTTCTGACAAAAAACCAGCCAAAGCACAAAGGACCCCAAAATAGAGTGTAAGGAAAGGAGGGAGGGGAAAAGGGATGTCTGGATAGCTCACATTTTTTGGCTACTTCTTTTATCTTTCATCTTTGGACTATTTTAACTTAAAAAGACATTTCCAATGTTAAAAATCCACTGTAAAATGTAGTCAGTGTTTCTGTGTTCCCTTCAGTGCTCATGGATTCCCTTTGCTATTATCTCCAGTTTATCCTAGATGTAATTTGTTTTCACAAAGCTGTTTTGCATGCTGTCTCCCCCATGAGACTATGAGCACTCTCAAAGCAGAGATTATTTTTTATTTTTGCTTTTATTTGCATAACTAGTAGTATAGGTGCCTAATAAATGTTTGTTTATTTGATTGATTATTCTCAGGCCACAATGAAGCTAGTCAGGAAAGTTAGCAATGAATTTAATGACTAAAGGACTGAAAATGAAATAGGTCAGCTGTAACTAAGAAAAGTCAAGTAGAAGAAAAGCAATATAAATAATCAAAACTATAGCCAGCACTATAATTATTTGGTTTCTTAATGTTTCTACAATAGGACGGGTTACTACTACAACCCCTATTAAGTACAGGATTGTGATGTAGAATTATAGGATGGCAAATCTGTGTGAGTTCAGAAAAGAGTTTTAGAAACTACATAAAGGGTTGCTATAGAAAACTTTTTTTTTTTAAATCTAGGGGGTCACGTTATTTGAGAATCAGTTATGAAGGGGGCAGCCAGATGATTCAGTGGATAGAGAACCAGGCCTAGAGATGGGAGGTTTTGGGTTCAAATATGATCTCAGATACTTCCAGCTGTGTGATTTTGGGCAAGTCACTTAATTGCCTTGTTTAGCACTTATTGCTCTTCTGCTTTGGAACACAGTATTGATTCTAAGAAGAAAGGTAAGGGTTAAAAAGAAAATCAATTATGAAAGGGCAGCTAGATCAGGCCTGGAATCTGGAGATTCTAGGTTCAAATCTAACCTCAAACATTTCCTGTGAGTCCCTAAACAAGTCAATTATCCCCAACTGCCCAAACCTTACTACTCCTTCTGTCTTGGAATCAATACTGGTATTGATTCCAAGACAGAAGGTAAGGGTTTTTAAAAAAGAATCAATTATAAAGTAATGGAAACTTACCAACACTTTTAGGGAATTATAGAATAAATGTCAGATGATCATAATAAAGCCAAACAACAGCAGTACTTTACTGATTATTTGAATGAAAATGTTGACGGTAGGGATGGATAGAGAGAACATAAGACTAGTAAACACCATCATACTCTTGGCAATAATACATAAATTCTATATGGTTCGAGCTAAATCATTACAAACAAATAGCTCTAAGTAGACAAACTTTGAAGCAAAGTAAAAAAAGGATCTATACTTATAAGTTTGAGGCATGAGTTCAAATCTTGCCTCAAAAATCACTTACCTTCTCTGGGCCTTAGTTTTCTTAACTATAAAACGAGGAGATTGGATTAAATAACTTTGAAGCTCATATTTAGCTGCTTTTTTTTTAACCCTTAACTTCAGTCTTAATAATCCATTCTAAGATAGAAAAGCAGACCAGGGTCACACAGCTAGGAAGTGTCTGGTGCCATATTTGAACTCAGGTCCACCTGACTCTAGGCCTGGCAGTCTATCCACTGTGCTACCTAGCTGCCCTGCCTCTTCTTCTACCTTCTCACATTTAGCTCTGAAACTATATCTATGATCTTAAGATTTCCTCTAGCTTTAAATCTAAGATTTTATGGCTCATTACATAAAACAATTCTGAAAATTAATGTATTCTTACTTCCAAAAAATTATGCTCCCTAAGTTACTAAACATCATCCTCTAGCTAGGCAGCAGGGCAGGGATAGGAGCATACCTTCACAGGGTGATTCAAACTTCTGGATTCTGCCCATCATCTTCTATTCTCACTGCCTAACAAAGAACTAGAGATCTGCTCTAGAAGATGTTTAATTATTTCAGTTTCCAGGTTTCCTCTGGGTCTAAGCCCTAACAGAACTCTTAATTTTTAAGAGGAAATGCAGAGAAGTCTTTTAGGAAACACTACGCTCCTCCAATACTTATGAATGGTCTTGACCACCTTTTCATTTTAGGCTTTTCTCCTCAAGATTCATGTATGACTAACTTATTACTAAGCTCTTAAAGATTGAATTTTCTACTTCTGTAATATTCCCTACAGCACCAACACTGCTAGGGGTCTAAGAGGGGTTAAATAATGCTTGACAAACTGAAATCAGCAACATAATATTTTCTCATTTGTCATGACATCCTATAAGTGGTAAAGAACTCTAAACATTAAATATGGCAAAGTGGTAGATTCACCTTACACTCAAGCCTTCTCTTGAGACTGGGGGCAATAAACTCATGACAGGATTCTATTACCTGTGATGTGTCCATTGTGCTCCTTCAGTTCGTGGGCTTTCATCCATTGGTTCCCATTCTTCTTGTAGATGTGGACTTCATGATTATTAGGGCTAAGGGCAATCTCTGGCAGAAAGAATTTAACATATATAGAATAATAGTATTTTGTTTAACAATCAAATGAGATAATGTATGTAAAGTCCTTTGCAAAACTTAAATCTTGTATAAATATAAAATGCAATTTTTTAAAAAGTGGAGTTAAAGTTTGTTTTGAAATTATCAGAAATTTTGTTCACAGGGTGTTTTTTAAATTAAAGATTGAAGAAATGAATACAAATTTCAATTACCCTAGTTTTATATATTAAAAAACCAAAAACAAATTATGTCTTACTTGTTTCTATTTTTCAATTTTTCTCTGGAGATGGACATACACAAATCATCCTTCAAACAATATTTCTGTTGCTATACAGAATGTCCTCTTGGTTCTGCTTATTTCACTCTTTATAATTTCATGTAGGTCTTTCCATGGTTTTTAAAAATTAATCTGCTCATCATTACCTATGGTGCAGCAATACTCCATCGCAATCATATGCTACATTGTTGGGGGAGTTGTAAACTGATTCATACATTCAGGGGAGCAATTTGAACCTATGTCCAAAGGGCTATACGATAGTATAGTCCTTTGACCCCGCAATTCCAGGTTTGTAACCCAAAGAGATACCAAAAAAAAAAAAAAAAAAGGCGGGGTGGAAGGGGGTGGGGGAGGATCTATATGTACAAAATATTTAAAGCAGCTCTTTTTAGGGGGGCAAAGATTTGGAAAGTGAGGGGATACCCATCAACTGGGGAATAGCTGAGGAAGCTATAGTCTATATATGCTATAAGAAATGACAAGCAGGAGGAGCTCAGAAAAACCAGGAGACTTACAAGACCTGAAACAAAGTAAAATAAGCAGAACTAGAGGAACACTGTAAAGTAACAGGAATACTTTACAATGAACGATTGTGAATAACAGCTACTCTCAGCAATATAATGATCCAAAACTATGCCAAAGGACTCACGATAAAAAATGCCATCTACTTCCAGAGAAAACGAACTGAGTCTGGATCCATACCAAAGCAAACTTTTAAAAATATTCTTAATTTTTTTTCTATTTGAGTTTCCTTCCACAAAAGGATTACTATCAAAAAATATTTTATATGATTGCAGATGTAAAATTTATATGCAATTGCTTTCCATTTCAAGGGGGTTAAGGGGTTGGGAGGGTAGGGAGGGAGAGAATTCGAGATTCAATATTTTCTGAAAAATGTTGGAAACTTTTTACATGTAACTGGGGAAAAAATAAAATAAAATTTAATATCTTAAAAAAAAACAATTATATGCTACAACTTGTTTAACCATTCCCCAGTTGATGGGTATCCCTTCAATTTCTGGTCCTTTGCCACCATAAAGAGAACAGCTATAAATTTTAGGACATAAAGATTCTTTTCCTCCCCCCCCCCCCCAAACACCTTAGGAAATGAACCTAATTAATAGTGGCATTGCAGTATCAAAAGATATACACAGTTTTATAACTCTTTGAGCATAATTCCAGATTACTTTTGAAAATGGTTAGATTAGGTCATAGTTTCACCTACAGAGTATTTGTGTCTCCTTTTTTCTAACATTTGTCATTCTGCCCTTTTATCATTTTAGTCAATCTAATAGGTATGAGATGATATCTCAAGAGTCGTTTTGGTTGCATTTCTCTGATCAATAATGATTGATTTAGAGTATATTTTCATATAGTTACATATAGCCTTGATTTCTTCATCTAAAAACTGTTGATATTTTTTTTTTTTTACCATTTTTCATTTGGGGAATGGCTCCTATTCTTATAAATGTGACAATATTCTCTCTATATACTTCTTCCCCCCCCATTAAAAACCCTTACCTTCCATCTTGGAATCAATACTGTGTATTGGAATCAATACTGTGTATTGGTTCCAAGGCAGAAGAGTGGTAAGGGCTAGGCAATGAGAGTTAAGTGACTTGCCCAGGGTCACACAGCTAGGAAGTGTTTGAGGCCAGATTTGAACCTAGAACCTCCCGACTCTAGGCCTGGCTCTTAATCCACTGAGCTACGCAGCTGCCTCCTCTTTATATACTTTAGATATGCGACTTCTATCTGAGAAATTGTCTATAAATTTTTTCCCCCAACTTACTGCCTTCCTTCTCATCTTGGCTACATTAGTTTTATTGCTACAAAACCTCTTCAACTTAAAAAGTATTCAAAATTATCCATTTTATATTGCACAATGCATTCTATCTCTTGTTTATTCATAAATCCTCTCATTCACAAATCTGATAGGTGATATGTTCATTTTTCTTCTAATTTGCTTACAATATCTCCTTTTATGCCAAGATCATTTTTTTTTATTTTATCTTGGTAAATAGTTTCTGCCAGACTCCTTTCCAGTTTTCCCAATAATTTTTACCAAATAGTGAATTCTTGTAATTTGGTCCAGCTAAGTAAAAAGTTAATATTTATAAATAAAGCCCATATGGATCTTGAACTCAGGCTTTAATTTCAAAATGGAAAATACAGAGGAGAAAAAGTGAACACCTATTAATTTATATTGATTTTTTTAAAGTTAAACTTGTTGGATTGAACTTTCATTTGGTCAAAGATATTTCTTAATATTGGTTCTTAAGGGCAGCTGGGTAGCTCAGTGGATTGAGAGCCAGGCCTAAAGACGGGAGGTCCTAGGTTCAAATCTGGCCTCAGACACTTCCCAGCTGTGTGACCCTGGGCAGGTCACTTGACCCCCATTGCCTACCCTTACCAATCTTCCACCTATAAGTCAATACACAGAAGTTAAGGGTTTAAAATTGAAAAAAAAAAAAAAAAAGAAAGAAAAAAAATTGGTTCCTAAAAACAGTTTTAAATTTTCAATAGAGATTTTAAGATTTTTGTATATGTTTAAGCTATGGTGATAATTATAACTGTTTTTTCAAATTATTTATATATTGGGTAACACAAAGGCCCTTTTTGTACAATTAAAGTATCATTAAGGCCTCCATTCAAAGTCTTAGTTCAACCATCTAATGATTCTATATACCTAGATACTTAGGTTTTTATCTATATATAACTCTCACAAATTTGATAAAGCTCAAATTCTGAAGTGGCAAATATTAAATTCAGTAACTTTTCCTGAGTCATTAAAAATAAGAGACCTCAAAATATTTAAGTACTTTTGCAAAATGGATATAATGATTTTTTGATGAGAAAATAAGGATGACTGTATTAAGTCTCTGTAAAACAATCAGAAAATATAGAAGGTACTAAATATTAAATCCTGGCATGCTCTTTAAATTTCTATATTTAAATAACTGAAGTAAGTGCTCACTTTTAACTCTTAGCTAAAGGGAAAGAAGAGGGAAGGGTTTACTCAGATGCAGATAACCAAACTTGTTATGTACCTTATGTTAAATAAGAGGCAATATGTACTGAGAGAGAGTCTAAAAAATAAACCCCATGTCTTAGCCTCCAGATTATTAGTTAGAAGCTAAGTGGAAAAGCTAGAATCTCAGGTAATAAAAGACTCTCCATATGCATCTGAAGTCAAAAGAGGAGTGGGGTGGAGCATAAAGAGAAGATGATTTCAGGTATGGAGACCCAGGTTTCAGTCTTTGCTTAGATCACAGAATCTTAACAGCTAAAAAGGACCTTAGAGAACATCTAGGCCAATTCTCTTATTCATAAATAAGGAAACTGAGGCTCAGAGTGACTTGCCCAGGTAAGAACCTGGGAATTAAAAAAAAAAAGAAAAGAAAAAGAAAGATTCAGGTTATATCTGTCTTGGCAAACCTATAGCACATGTACTGGAGGGGTCTGCTCCCCTCCCCCTCTCCACTGCACCTGAGAACATTTCTCTCATTACCTGCCCCTCTGCCCAGCAGCCCAATGGGAGTGCTTCCTCCCTCCCCTGTCTGGGGTAAAGGGGGAACTCACATGCTGTGTGAGGGTGCAGTTTGGGCACTCTAAAAGGTTTGCCATCACTGGGTTATATGATCTCTAAGGCACCTCTTGTCCTGAACATCTATAACTCTTATGTATCTTTTAGTAACTTATCATGGAATCCCATAAATGTCTAATAAATTCTATACTGTAGATAGATAGAGAAGGTACCAAAGTAAAGAAATAAGAATAATATACTTACGGGTACGGTCTCTGTTCCAAGCATGGCAGGTGATTGGCTCTAGTAAAAATTGATGTAAGGACATTATTCTTAGTGTTTTCAAAAGGGAAAAAGCTGAAATAAAGACAGAAGAAAGCATTTTTTTAAAAATCGTAAAGTCATAAAATGCTTTACCAAGGCCATATCCTATTTGTTAAATTTACTTCAGTTCAAAAATTAAAATCTCCGTAGTTCAAGATCAGCACTAGTTATTCATTTCAGGATGACTGTTAATGAATGTTCTGTTACACAGATTATTCTAGAACTGGATAACATTTATAAAAAGATGTGAGTCATATTTATTGAGTAATTAAAAATCAATAAAAACACTCTACAAAGTAATATAGGTGAACAATAATCCAACTACCAGATGGCTTAAAATGCTTGGGAATGATGCAAGAACAAAAATCACTGAAGTCTAGGATGCTCAAATATATTTCTAAATTAATATTTGTGATAGTTATACACCACTTACACCTAGGTAATGAGATAGAGATGAATAGATAGGTAAATAACCAAGAGATTTAACTGTCCCTTTTAACTAGGTTGCTCAGTGGATAGAGTGCCAAGGCCAAGAGTCAATGAGGAACTGGGTTCAGATTTGGCCTCAGACTCTTCCTACCTGTGTGATAAGTCACTTAATCGCAATTGTCTAGCCCTTCCTGCTCTTCTGCCTTGGAACTGATATTTAGTATCAATTCTAAGATAGATGGTAAGTGTTTAAAAAAAAAACAAAAAATTTGTGGAACAATTCCCTCACTTAGAAAATGGACATTTGGACTATATAATCTTTAAATGTTCCATAAAATTCTAATACATTTGTTAGTTTAGCATAAAATTTGGAGTCCCAGTATTTGAAGCTTGGCTCCATTTACTACTGGACCATTGGTAACTCTTCAGAAACTCAGTTTCCCTATCTGTAAAAGGAGGGGATTGGCTTTGGTAATTTTTAAAATCTTGTTCTAAATGCTTAGATTCAGATTTTTGGGTTAAAATCTAACCTCAACCTTCCCTCTTCCCAAAATGTTCTATTCCTAGAGCACTTTATCAGTACTTTATTTCCCTCATCAATCTCTACACACTGGATTAGGCTTTTCTGAACACTGGCTGCTTTCTATACCACTGCACCCCTACCCCATCCCCTGATCCCTAGCAGAAGTCAGGGGTTACCTGATTTTTTTTAAATCTTAGCTTCCCTACCATTTAGTATTGGTTCTTGTACCTTGAATTATGGTCACTCTTGCTTAAAATTTAAAAATTTATTTTTCTCCCACTATAAGCATGTGCTTATGTTCGGTGAATTAAATTGAAAAGTTAATCCATAGCAAATAGCATTTTTCAAAAGGTTGCAATCATTTTGATCTTATGGGATCTTAAATTATGACATATCCAAGTAGGATCATGCTAACCTAGGGTGGAAATTGAAACGTAAGATAAGAAATTTGATGCAAAGAGGAAATGAATGGAAGGCCCAAAAGAAAATAGAGATAAAGTGAAAGCTACTGCTCTCATCCTGTCATTTCAGACTATTCCTGACTCAATTTGGTTAAAAAAAAATTTTTTTTTTTAAATTTAAAGCCTTACTTTCCATCAATACCTTCTACTGATTCCAAGGCAGAAGAGCAATAAGGGCTAGATGATGGGGGTAAAGTGACTTGTCCAGCATCACACAGCTAGCAAGTTTCTGAGGCCAGGTTTGAACCAAGAACCTTCCATCTCTAGGCCTGGCTCTCCAGCCACTGAGCCACCTATCTACCCCTATTTGGGATTTTCTTGGCAAAGATAATGAAGTGGTTTGCTGTTTCCTTCTCCAGTTTATTTTATAAGTGAGGAACTAAGTCAAATAGGGTTAAGTGACTTGTCCAGGGTGACACAGCTAGTAAGTATCTGGCAGCAGAGTGGAACTCAGAGGGGTCTTCGTAAGTCTAAGTCCTGCATTTTGTCCACTATGCCACCTATCTGCCCCTGAAAGTCATTAAGTTTTGCTGTCAAAGGATAAATCTGGGTCTGACACTTCATTGGGATAGTGGAACTCTTAATGATGTAAACACTAAACCAATGCAGGGCAGCACCTTCTCTACAATTTACAGCCTTAGATAGGTACCTAGAATACTAAAATGTTAAGTGATCTGTAGAAGGGTACAAAACCAGGATGTATCAGAGGCAATGGTGGCTGTCTATCCACTCTCTAACCAGGCTACCTTTTAATAGCAAAATTAGCTGTAAAAGCTGAAATCAAACTTGGTTTAAGGTGAGTAATACTTCTGATATTTGTAAATATATTCAAAGGCCAATAAGGAATAAGTACATTCAGACAGTAAGTAAAATAAATATCAAACATCTAGAAATCAGCTATGAAATAAATGTCAAAATTTGACATTCTGTTCTAGGAATGAAGATAGGAATTTTATACTTTGTTTTACATAATTTACTAGGCAAACTGTAGTTATGTAAAAGGAAAAATGTATAAATCAATAATAAAAAGTCCAATGTTTTAAAAATTAATTGCATTGATTCATGAGTTTTGAAAAACATTTCAAGATGTTGTTCATGGCACAGTTCTATCTTCCTTTCCTTAAACATCAGAGCTACTTAATTTGCTCAAATTTAATCAAATAGCATATATGTATCTCAATATCTTCTCAATTAAAAGAGATTTAGTTCGCCACTGTTTCTTAGTGGAGAGCAACAATTTAAGTTCTATTTTTTAACTGAAATTCTATTCAACATACATTTATTAAACGCCTACAAGGCACAAGGCAATGTTCTAGGAGCTCCAGATACAAAAACAAAAACAAAATAAACCTTGCACACAAGGAGCTTATGTTCTATGGAAGTAATAATAGCTGACAGAAAGATTATAAATAGGACTGAAAACTATTATCTTAATATGAACACCAAACAAGAAAAAGTATAATTTCGTGTATGGTTATAAACAATGGCTGGAAAGACAAAAATTTTCACTTATTTTTATTATCATGCTGGAGTAACTTTTCAAAGAAAAAAATTCAAACAATGGTATAATTATGTTAAAAGCTTAAGTCAGCCATATTGCCCAAGTTTCCAATCTGGACATACTTTCATGCCGGAGGCACTACATTTTAAGACTATAAACCAAGAAAATGCCCATAATTGACATTCTCGACAGATGCAGTATGGTACACTGGAAAGAACAATGGACTTTTAAGCCAGAAGCCTGGGTTCAAACTTGAGCTCCAGCCATGCAACTCTTAGGGTGTAACAATTTCCCTGGGTCTCAGTTATCCTAGCTTTAGGAGATGGAAAATATTTCTATTAGCTACAAATGAAGATAGTTGTGCTGGAAAACACCATTTACACTTTGAATTAAACAATAATTTAATTAAGTTACTAATCATATTGATTTTTATTATTAGTTCATATTGAGCACACAGACCACAGATTTAGAGCTAAAAGGGATTTTACTGACTCTAAACTGTTATTACAGACCAGGAAAATGAGGCTCAAGGAGGCTAAGTGACTTGCCCAAGATCACACAAATGGTATATATCTGAATGAAGGAGTAGAACCCAGGACTTCCAGGTTCCAAACACAGCACTTTAACCCCTAAATGTGATGTCTGGGTGAACATATCTAACAAATTAGCATACTGCCTTTGTCAAATCTTTAATATTGATTCATTCTGAATTATGGTCACCTTTGCCTGAAATGTTAAAATTTATTTTTCTTATTTCTCTTAACAAAATGGCAGGACAGAAGAAAACTGCTAAGAGTAACAGGGAAGGATAGCTAGGTGGTTTAGTGGATAGAGAGCCATGCAGTTCTGGGTTTAAATTTGGCCTCAGACATTTCACAGCTATGTGACAGTGGGCAAGTCATTTAACCCCCAATGCCTAGCCCATACCACTCTTCTGTGTTGGAACCTATGTTTAGTATCTATTCTAAAAATAGAAGATAAGGATTATTTAAAAAAAAAAAAAAAAGAGGCAGAAGGGAGGATCAGTGGAATTGACTTGGGGTAAGTGACGTCAGCAAGACAGTCTATGATAAACCCAAAGAGCCCAACTTTTGGGACAAAAATCCACTATTTGACAAAAACCACTGGGAAAATTGGAAAACAATATGGGAGAGATTAGGTTTAGATCAACATCTCACACCTTATGCCAAAATAAATTCAGAATGGGTAAATGACTTGAATATAAAGAAGGAAACTATAAGAAAATTAGGCGAACACAGAATAGTATACTTGTCAGATCTCTGGGAAAGGAAAGATTTTAAAACCAAGCAAGAGTTAGAAAAAAATTACAAAATGTAAAATAAATAATTTTGATTACATTAAATTAAAAGGTTTGTACAAACAAAAACAATGCAACCAAAATTAGAAGGGAAACAACAAACTGGGGAAAAAAAACTCTGACAAAGGTCTGATTACTCAAATATACAAGGAGCTAAATCAATTGTACAAGCCATTCTCCAATTGATTAATGGGAAATTTTCAGATAAAGAAATCAAAACTATCAATAAGCACCTGAGAAAGTGTTCTAAATCTCTAATAATTAGAGAAATGCAAATCAAAACAACTCTGAGGTATCACATCACACCCAGCAGACTGGCTAAAATGACGGCAAGGGAGAGTAATGAATATTGGAGGGGATGTGGCAAAATTGGGACATTAATGCACTGCTGGTGGAGATGTGAATTGATCCAACCATTCTGGATGGCAGTTTGGAACTACGCCCAAAGAGTGCTAAAAGATTTGCCTGCCCTTTGATCCAGCCATACCATTGCTGGGTTTGTACCCCAAAGAGATCATAGGGAAAAAGACTTGTACAAAAATATTTATAGCCGCGCTCTTTGTGGTAGCAAAAAACTGGAAAATGAGGGTATGCCTGTCATTTGGGGAATGGCTGAACAAATTGTGGTATCTATTGGTGATGGAATACTATTGTGCTCAAAGGAATAATAAACTGGAGGAATTCCATGTGAACTGGAAAGATGTCCAGGAATTGATGCAGAGTGAGAGAAGCAGAACCAGGAGAACATTATACACTGTGGTAAAATCGAATGTAATGGACTTCTGTACTAGCAGCAATGCAATGACCCAGGACAATTCTATGGGATTTATGGAAAAGAGCATTACCCACACTCAGAGGAAGAACTACAGGAGTGGAAATACAGAAGAAAAACAACTGCTTGAACACATGGGTTGATGCGGACAAGATTTGGAAGTAAACTCTAAATGACCACCCTAGTATAACTATCCATAATATGGAAATAGGTCTTGATCAATGACACATGAAGAAACCAGTGGAAATGCAGTTAGCTATGGGGAAGTGGAGGTTGGGGGGAGAAGTAAGAACATGAATCATGGAACCATGGAAAAATTTTTTCTAAAAAATAAAGAAGATGGTGGCTTAGATGAAGCAAAAAAAAAAAAGTAAAGGGGAGCCTATTCAACTCAACAACCATTACTCATTATCTTCCATAATAAACTCAGCATCGTTCAAAATTTCAACTAAAAATTAAACCCGCATTCATTAAATCCCCTAAGACAGAATGAAATAGTCCAAAGGGTGCTAGATTTGAAGTCAGGGACTGTCCAAATATTAGGAATATCACCTAATATGCTTAAGCTTCAGGCAACTTTCTAAGACTTATCCACCAAATTATATGTAGATTGTGATGTTTCCACACCAACTCATAGATCCTTGATACTGATGTGTGTTAGGCAATAGGGATGCAAAAATGCAGAAACAGACCCTGATCCCAACATAGGATCAAAGAATTATAAAATATGGTCGCTGCACTCAAGAATAAATCTTCAGACTTCCAATATTTTTAAACTTTGATCAATAAACTTCACATCTCTGAGTCCATTTCCTCATCTGTAAAATGAATTTAGACTAGATAACTTCCAAGGAACATTATAGCTTTAAGTTTATGATCCTATGATATGCTCCTTTAGTTGGTGAAAGAATATAAATTGGAATCAAAATTCCTTTTCTGATATATACAATTTGCTTTAAGTACAGTGTCATTCAGATATGGAGACAGAAAACAACATTTGTACAATCTAATGCCCAGAATGGATTCCCTCTTGATTTCTACTTCATAATCTATCTCACTTCAAGACTCAAATCAGGTACTATTTCCTCTGTGAAGTCTTCCCTAACCTCCAAACAATGACTATCCCCTTCAATATACCTTGAATTGATACTCCTTTCTTTCTCCGCCACCTCAGAGGTAAAAAACAAGTTGCAGAACAGGAAGAAAAATGAACCTAAGGCGCAGTCAACCATCCCAACTAGTATAGGTATAGTCATGGTCATCCCTTCCCTCAGTTCTAATTGGTGAGTTAAAATGCCTAGGAATCTGGCTGGTAGCTACCCTAAGAATGAGGGTAGTAAAAGGGGATTTGATGAGACCTCTTCTGCGCTAATTCTCAGACTTCTCCCCACACCTGAAGGAATCGAGGACACACCTGAAACCCAGGGACGGGCGAGGCAGGTAAAGGAGGACAATAACCTACGCCCAGTCCCAGCCACAGCCACAGCAGAGGCGGAGGGGCTTAAGGTATCTCGCCTCTGGCTGGGAGAAAAGGACCAACGCGACCTAGGGGGCTGAAGAACAAAGGATGCCGGGAAGGGACGAGGTGTGTGTGTGGGGGTGGGGTGGGGGTGTCGGTACTTGGGGGCTTCCGCTGCAAAAAACCCAAAGAAGGCGAGCACCTCCGGGGCGGAAAAGAAGGAGGAGCGTCCTTCACAGTTCCCAAGCCTCAGGTCAGGGCTGGGGGTCGGGAAAGGGAGGGGCGGGAACTAGAGGGAGGCCCGCCCCGCCCCGCCCACTCAGCCCCCAGCGGCCGGGGTCTGCCCGCCCCCAGCGGCCTAAGCCGGGTCCTGGGGAACCGAAGGTTGGGAAAGGGCCGAGCGACCCCGGGACGAAAGTAGACAGGGTGAGGAAATGAGCAAGGAGTTGATTGCCATCCCTTACCTGGGATGGGGAGGGTGCGGACGGGCCCCGGAGCGGAGGATTCGCGGACTCTGGTCAGTCGACGCGAATAAGCTCCGGCGGGCAGCGGGAGGAAGACGGAGGCCGGGAGGGAGCGGCTGACAGGGATCCCGGAAATGGGCACAGCGCCTGCGCTGCACGGCTTTCGAGCCCACCTAAGGCTGCGCAGACCGTCTGCGCAGATCGTGGG
>NC_058130.1:203990727-204059709 GCF_016433145.1 Gracilinanus agilis
CAGGTCAGGGATGGGGGTCGGGAAAGGGAGGGGCGGGAACTAGAGGGAGGCCCGCCCCGCCCCGCCCTCTCAGCCCCCAGCGGCCGGGGTCTGCCCGCCCCCAGCGGCCTAAGCCGGGTCCAGGGGAACCGAAGGTTGGGAAAGGGCCGAGCGACCCCGGGACGAAAGTAGACAGGGTGAGGAAATGAGCAAGGAGTTGATTGCCATCCCTTACCTGGGATGGGGAGGGTGCGGACGGGCCCCGGAGCGGAGGATTCGCGGACTCTGGTCAGTCGACGCGAATAAGCTCCGGCGGGCAGCGGGAGGAAGACGGAGGCCGGGAGGGAGCGGCTGACAGGGATCCCGGAAATGGGCACAGCGCCTGCGCTGCACGGCTTTCGAGCCCACCTAAGGCTGCGCAGACCGTCTGCGCAGATCGTGGGAGCCCAGGGAAGGGGGCAGGGAGGATGTATGAGCATGCGCGCGGAACTAGGTAGAATTCGGACTGAGATTCCCTGAGTGGCGCATGTGCAGTAGGGGAGAGTAGTGAGGTGGAATGCCCTTGCTCCCTTTATCCTCCCTTTCTGAAGACCCTTCCCGAGAGTGTTTGAAATCAGAGTGCTTTCGTGTTAGGTGAAAAGGCCGAAGAATACGGCAAACCGGAAGCTTCCATCGACCTGTCTCTGCGTTTTGTTCTAAGCTTACACTCTGAAACACGGACACTGGACCTATACGTCATTTACTTATTTTTTCACTCGTTCATTCGTTGACTATTTCAGTTCATTCATTCGATCATTCATTCTTTCAACAAACTACAACTGTGTGTAGAGAGCACTGTGCCAAGTGATAGAAGGTTTAGAATATTACCCCAAAATCATCTTCCAAAGGCATAGATCTGACCAAGTCACTCCCCTGCTCAAATTTTAGGAGTAGGAAAAAGTACAAATTTCCTTAATCTGGGTTTTAAGACTCTCCCCAGCCTGGCTCCAAACTACTTTTTTGCATTCTACTACCTAAATCTACTAAAATAGAATTCAGTAGGTTAAATGTAAATTCCTGAGACTTGGGTTCAAAGAAATCAACTTTGCAATATAAAATGTGAATTTATAATAAAAATAACAACTGAAAACAGCATTACTATCCTGTGAGGTGAGTAAGATAAACATTATACTCGTCTAAAAGAGGGGCAACCAAGGCCCTAGGAAATTTTAGAGGGAGGTGTAGTTAGGCAGCAGTTTGAGAAAGATCTGGCTGTCTTAGGGGACCCAAAACTTCATCTGATTCAACAGAATAATAGGATAGCTAATACAGTTTTGAATTGTATTAAGAAAGATATGGCCTCTAGGAATAAGGAGGTGACAGTTTCTCTGTATTTTTCCTTATCTGGACTATTGTGGACTATTCTGGACAACAGAAACTTTAAAAAGATTTGGATAAGTTGGAGAATGTCCAAAGGAGGGCAACCAAGATGGTGAAGACTGATTCTGTGTTATGAGGATCAGTTTTGGATGAGGATCAGTTATGAGGATCAGACTGATATGGAAGTATGTTTTGTATGATAATATATGCATAACCCAGATTAAATTGCTTACCATCTCCTAGAATGGGGAGGAAAATGAGGAAGACAAATGGGACTTTATAATTTTGGAAAATGTATATAAAATTGTTGTTACACACATGGGCCAATGAGGATGTAGACACTAAATGATAACTCTAGTCCAACTATCAATAATATGGAATTAGGTCTTGATCAATGATACATGTAAAACCCAGTGGAATTGTGTGTCAGTTAAGTGGGGTTAGGAGGGCTTGGGGGAGAGGGAAAAAACATGAAAAATGTAACTGAGAAAATATTCAAATTAAAAAAAAAGAAATTGTTACATGTAATTGGGAAAATTAAATATCTTTGAATAAAAAAAGAAAACTCAGGGAGGACTTTGATAATTGTGTTCAAGCATTTAAAAGGCTATCAGGGCTAAAAAGGGACAGCTAAGATAGTACAGTGGATACAATACTGGGCCTGGGGTAAGGAAAACTCATCTTCCTGAATTCAAATCTGGTCTTGAACATTTACTAGCTGTGTGACCGTGGGCAAGTCACTTAATCCTGTTTGCCTATGTTTTCCCATTGGTAAAAGGAAATGCCAAACCACTCCAGTATCTTTGCCAAGAAAACTACAGATGGGTCACAAAGAGGCAACTGAAATGACTGAACAACAGCAACCTGACGAGGCGTTCAGGTATTTTTATTTGATCTCAGAGGACTTGACATAGAGCAATGGTTGGTAGTCAACCTCAGTTGTTCAACCTCAGGAAAATCTTGCTAACAGTTAGATATCTGGACTGTCTTATAAGATCATTGGTTCTCCTTTCCTGAGGAGCTTCAAATAGAGGTAAGATGATCACTTGTCTGGAGATGCTAGGTGGTGCAGTTTATAGAGCATGAGACTTGATACAAAAAGACCTGAATTCAATTCAGTCATAGATATTAGCTTTGTGACCCTGGGCAAATCAGTTCTGAGTCAATGTCTTTCTCAGTCAAGTGGGGATAATAATAGTGACTCTGTCATAAAGTTGTATGACCAAATGAGTTAATATATGAAAAGGACATTCTAAACCTTAAAGCATTATGTGAGTGTTAGCTATTATTGTTATTGTCATTGTTGCTAATTAGACTTCTTTCAGCTTTAGTTTGGCTTAGATGATTGCTGAGGGCTGACTCTCAAATTCTGGGATTCTGTGGAATTTCCTTAGCACATTTTGGGTCATTTCTCTCTACTTGATATTTTACTTATCAGGGTTATTGGCCTGAAGCATAAAATATATGGGGGAAATGAAATAGAAAAGAGTAGGAAATTAGAATTACTAGTACAACTTCCTTTACACATAAAGAAACTAAGACCTAAAGACTGGCCCAAGATCACGCAGTTAGCAAGTGATGGGGCCAAAAATAGAATTGAAATTCTCTAACTATATATATTTTTTCTAAAGTCCTTACCTTTTTGCCTTAGAATCAATACTAAGTATAGGTTCCAAGACACAAGAATGGTAAGGGCTGGACAACTGAGGTTAAGTGATTTCCCAGGGTCACACAGCTAGGAAGTATCTGAGATCAGATTTAAACCCAGAACCTCCTGTCTCCAGGTCTGGCGCTCTGCTCTCTCCACTGAGCCACCTAGCTGACCCTCTCTGACTAAATTTGATGCTTTTTCCATTTCACTGAAGTGGTTCTCAACCTTTTGGTCTTAGGACTCTTTATGCTCTTTTAATTTTTTTTTTTAATGCCTGGAATTTTCTTGTTGTTTTTATTTTTTTTTAAGATTTAAATATTTTTTTTTTAAGAAAAATTTTCCATGGTTACATGATTCTTGTTTTTACTTTCCCCTTCACCCCACCCCTCATCCAACACACATTTCTACTGGTTTTAACATGTGTGATCAATCAAGACTTATTTACATATTATTAATAGTTGCATTGGTGTAGATCGTTTAGAGTCTACATCCCCAATCATGTCCACATCAACCATGTGTTCAAGCAGTTGTTTTTCTTCTGTGTTTCCTCTCCTGCAGTTCTTCCTCTGAATGTGGGTAGCATTCTTTTCCATAAATCCCTCAGAATTGTCTTGGGTCATTGCATGTTACAGACATCCATTACATTTGATTTTACCACAGTGTATCAGTCTCTGTGTACAATGTTCTTCTGGCTCTGATCCTTTCACTCTGCATAAATTTTTTCTTATTTTTTTTTATTAACGGAATTTATTGCCAAGTATCTCTGCACCTTCTTTCTCTCCCTGTATCACAGAAGACATCATCCAGCTGTGAAAATGGGATTAACTCTCCCTTTCCTTATTTTTAGTTAATCAAATCAAAAACTTAAAGTACCCCTACTTACGATTAAGTACAGAGTTTGGCAAATCACTTACCAGAGTAAAGCTCACACCTCCAAAGGCCACTGCCCCAGGTGGCACCCCCTTCCTTCTCCTCCTTCCTCCCCTCCCACCCCCCCAGTGCTAGGCAAATTGAAAGACTGCCTTTGGTTTCTGTGAAGAAGGGGGAGTGATAGGAAGTGACATGGAAAAGAGGAGCATAAAAGAGACCAGCATGGTTTAGGGATCATTCCTTCCTGGCCTTTGGATTGAGTGGCTGAGATTCCTACCTTGGCTTGGAGGAGACTTTTTCCCTGGATCCTGTGTTGGCTTGCTGGGTGAGTGGCTGAGATTCCTGCATTGGCTTTGGAGAAGGCTGCACTGGTAGAACTCTGGTTGAAGATACCACAGGGACTTCTGGCTGAGAATTCCTCGGAAATCCACTCGAAGACAAGGGACTTGGGGAAGACTCTGCCTGGCGCTGAGCCCAACTTCACTGGAGAAGGCCTGGTAGGCTTGTTAGGAATCTGTCTCTTTATTTACATTTACACTTTCACTCCTTCCACCTCTTTGTCAATAAAAGCTGCTAAAAGTCATTTTGACTTAAGCTATAATATTTTAAAATTGGTGACTACGATATTACTTTATAACTCTCATATTTAGCATAAAACCTAAATTTAACTCTTACACAGCAAAGAGACATGTATGTCTAGATTATGTATTTCACATTTCCATTTTTCAGTTCATTCTCTGGAGGTGAACATTCACAAATTACTCTTCAATTTAAATCTGTAGTTGTATATAATGTTCTCTTGGTTCTACTCATTTTGCTGTTCATTATCTCATGTAATTCTTTCCAAGTTTTTAAAAAATTAGCCCTGCTCATCATTTCCTGCAGTGCAATAGTATTTTTTTTTAACCCTTACTTTCTGTCTTAGAATCAACACTGTGTATTGTATCTAAAGCAGAAAAGCAGTAAGGGTTAGGCAATGTGGGTTCAGTGACTTGCCCAGGGTCACAAAATTAAGAAGTGTCTGAGGCCACATTTGAACCCAGGACCTCTTGTCTCTGGGTCTGGCTCTCAATGCACTGGAGCCATGTAGCAGCCCCCTATGATCCGGTAGTATTCCATCACAGTCACATACCACATTTTGTCTAGCCATTGCCCAACCTCTTTATACTCTTTAAAATAATTGAGAACCCTCCCCCAACCTAGAGTTTTTATTTATACATATATGCACATATATAGTATACTAAGTTTATACATAGTATATCTACTAAGCATCTATATAATATACATACTATCTGATCTCTCCATATATATACATATATATATTCTTTTTAGTATATAGTTGTTGTGTTTGTCCATTTCTTTTTCTTTTTTTCTTTTTTTTGTTCTTACCTTCCATCTTAGAATTGTGATAGGGAAATCATAGAGAAAGCAGGAAGTACCAAAGCAGAGGCAGAGATAGAATTCCAGATCTCTGATGATAGTGTCTCTGCTGGGTCAGTTGGTTGGACTTTGCTCTCTGGAGGAAGACAGAGTGTGTGTGTGTGTGTGTGTGTGTGTGTGTGTGTGTGTACTTTTCCTACAAGCCTTTTACCTTCTGGGAAGTGGTTAAGATTGGTTTTAAACTCCACAGGTGGACTGTGTGAGTTAAACCATTACTCTCCTTCTTATTGGATCTGTATCTGTACCTGGGTGTTCTGCTATTGCTGTGATTTCTCCAGGATTCCAGAGGACAACTGTCTGTGAGACCATCTCCCTTTTGACCCAGTGGACCTGTGTAGCTTCCAGCTTTCTCTTACTCTGATTACTAGCAAAGGAGGGGGATTCTGGTTAGGAGATAGTACAGGTAGCTGGGATCTGTAGGTAGAGTTTTCACGTAGTTAACATCTGTTCAAACCTATTGGATTTTGGTGGGAGGAATTAGTTTTCATATCCAGTTAGATCATCCCAATCCTCTTTCCCTACCTGTCCTAGCTTAAATAAACCCCGAATTACATCAGCGTGGTAACTTGTCAGTTTCTCTCTGGAAGCCTTCCCAAACCTAAGGACTTCTGATAACTGGCCCTAAGACTATACCATCTAAGTATCTAGCAAATCCACCTAACCTTACATATTTATTTTTTTTTTTATTTCAGAATCAATATAGTTTATTAGTTCCAAGGCAGAAGTAGTAAGGGCTAGGCAATGGGGGTTAAGTGACTTGCCCAGGGTCACACAGTTAGCAAGAGTCTGAGGCCAGATCTGAACTCAGGCTCTCACATTTCTAGACCTGGCTCTCTATCCCCTGAGCCACCCAGCTGCCCCTGTTGGTCCATTTTTCAAAGAGGATCAGTGACATCATGGAGTAGTCTTGTCTCATCTGTGAATTGGATTTCAGCGAGGCAGAGTTACACACAGTCATGAGCTTCACTTTCTCTTTCAGAGTCATCAAAGTCCAATGTCAAGACAAAAGGCAAGAGGACTAGGGTTGGCCCAAGATGCAGTAGATGATCTTGGTATCTTGGATGTCTGAGCTCTTGGGTATCTGGAATGTGTACAGGGAGGAAGAGCATCTCCAGCATAATGAGCATCTTTGACCTTTTTGAACACGCCCAAGTTGTCCAACATGGAGGCTGCTGCATCACCTCCCATGTGGGTCAAGGTAGTCTCCTTTGATGTCTTTAAGACTGGTAGACAGAGTGTTAGCTCTCTCTTTAGCTTAGTCCAGGGAGTGAAAATCCCAGGTGACTCACAGCAAACCAGGGAGAGGAGAAAGACTTTCCTTCCCCTTCTCTCTCTCTTTTACCCTGCCTCTGAGAAAAGTCCTTGGGATTGTTTGGATGTTAGACAAAAGGAGGCAATAGGAAGCCATTTTCCATGCCCCTACTACATGTAGTGACTTATTTATCTGGCTCTTGTGCTAAGATTTATAGGAACTTGGGAGAGCTAGGTAACTCAGTGGACAGAGCCAGACCTAGAGATGGGAGGTCCTGGGTTCAAATTTACCTCAGATACTTCCTAGCTGTATGATCCTGAGCAAGACACGACCCTAATTGCGTAGCCCTTACTAGTTTTCTCTCTTGGAGCCAACACTTGTATCAATTCTAAGATAAAAGGTAAGAGTTAAAAAGTTCTAGGAACTCAGAAGAAGATACTTTGTTGTTGTAATCTCTAGGCAATGATGGCAAACCTTTTAGAGATGGAGTGCCAGGCCCTGCCGCTACTCCACTCTCTCCCCTGTTTGTTTTAAATTCAGGGAAGTGCTATTTGGAAGTGTCTAGCAGACTCCCTATGGACACGTGGGGGCTTTGAGACTACATTTCCCATGATTCCAATGGGTTTCCGGTTTTGGGGCATGGGGACATTAAACGTCCCCATGCATAGGGCAGCTTAAATTCAGAAGAGGGCCTAGAGAAGCTCTCTTGGTTTTCCTGGGTGGCTGGCTGGCATGAGAGAGGGATAAGATGGGCTCTGGTGGTAAATTTAAAAGATAGTCAAATGTGGTCATATATATTTTACCAACAAGGCCATGGCTATTAAAATATTAATTTCTCTTATACTATATGTTTTTATAATTTTTAATTGTAACACCCCCCCATATGTTGGGTATGCCCTGCTCCCTACCCCTTTACACCATACAGGTGTAAGAATTAAAAATTAGGGAGACTGGCTGTAGCTTAATAACTTTATTAAGTCAAAATAGTAGGAAGAAGAGGGGGAAAATGGGAGAGAGGTAAAGAGGTACTCTACTTTTCTAATATATGGCTGTCGTTTTGGGCCCCCTAACACACCAGCTCAGTCACCAACAAACATAGAAGGCCAGAGGCCCTCAGCTCTCTGCTTGTCTCAACTTATCCAGCCTAATCTCCTCCACCCAGTAACACATGACATCTCAGGGGTCAATCATGATTTTCTAATTTGCCTGACCCACCCATGGGGGGCAGTCTAGGGGCTGTTACAGGGAAGATCATCCTACCCTCCTGGTGACTCAATATTATTAGTTCCATTGCTCCCTTTTCCAGCAGCTGGTCTATCCTCAATTTACTCAGCGATATCTGGCCTCCAGATGACAGGAGATGACATCACGAGTGTGACACAGGAGAGAGAGAAATTTACTTCAGACACAGGGGAGGGGGAAAACACTCTTATTGGGCTGCTGGGCAGAAGGGCAGGTGAAGTGAGGAATGACCTCAGCAAGTATAGAGAGGGGGAGGGGAGTGGCTGGAGTGCTCTGCTCCCCTCCAGCTCTGCTGCCTGTGAGCCATCCACCATACCCCCTCTGCCCTCCTATTGACTGCTGGGCAGAAGGGCAGGGAATGTGAAAAAATGTCATCAGGCATGGTGGAGGCGGGGAGGGAGCAGCTCCACCCAAGTCCCTCTGCCTTTTTAGTAAGGAACTATGGGGGTGGGGAGGGAGGGTGCCCATGTGTCCATAGAGAGCTCTGAGGGCCATCGTTGGTACCTATGCTATAGGTTTGCCATCAATACTCTAGGCTTTGGCCACTGTATAAAACCCAAATTACTCAAATCAATATGTAATGGTATTGTTGTGAAGAGAGGAAGAGGAGGGCTTCTGGCCGAGGACTGTGAGGAGAGAGGAGGAGGACATCCCAGCTCCAATCCAGTCCTGAGGGCTTCCTGAGGATCTTTCTTTGGAAATTGAAACCCTGATTCCCTAATCAAAGCCATTACATCGCATCTCATCCATCAAGACTTCAACCATTGAGTCAGCTAAGTTTGGACTCCATTTTGGGAGCAATCTCTCACACTTCCTTCTCCCATTACCCAACCTTGCTGAGAGACCCTTTTTCAGTTAAACCTTGCATTTATAGAAAAGGATAGAAACAGAAAAACAGAAGGAGAAGGAGTGAGGGGAGAACTCATAGATCCAGTCCGTATGCTATGTGCCAGACACTGAGCTAGTCATTGAGAATAAAACAAAAATAATCCTATTCCCAAAGGAGTTTACATTTTACTGGGGCTAACATTGTATTCTGGGACAGCCAGGTGGTAAGGTGGATAGAGCATTGGGCTTAGAATCAACTTGCTGTATTACCTTGGACAAGTCATTTAACCATGTTGGCCTCAGTTTCTTGAGCTGGAGAAGGAAATGGCAAGCCATGCCAGTATCTTTGCCAAGAAAATCCCAGATAGGTTCATGAAGAACCACCCAAGTGACAGACCCCATTGCAATAGCAAAGAGGGCACCCCAAAATCCCTCTGCCCTTCACCCCTTTCCCCAATCTTTGAATTGTGAATAATAAAAAGCCATTCAACAGTCAGATAGCGTTCCAGAGTGCCTGAGAGATAGCCAGGGAGAGGGAAGCTGCAGCTTGGTCTGGCTGCCTCCATCTTGAAGTCAGACCATCCACTGTGAAACTAACTGATTGGGAGGAGGTTTGTGTGAACCCTGTCCTTATTCAGAATCAGGTTGGGGTACCACATACCTCCTCTTATAGGGAAGTTTTGTCCCCAACTCCTGTGGGGTGGCATAGCCATCCAGGTCACAGGTCACCCAGTTTTGGGGTGACACCCCCTTAAAGTCTCCCAGTGTATATTTGGCCCCAGGGGAGAGCTGGAGTGGAGAGCTGGACTCACCACATAGACTCTCTCTCTCCCTTCTATCAAACATCCCTGACTGGCTCCTTTATTGTTACACTGATGATTTGGAGCATTTTTTTAATATGGCTGATAAGAGCTTGGATTGATTCCTTTGAGAAATGGCTGTTCTGACCAACAAAGGCTTTTCTTAGGTATTGCCTTTCCATAGAAGAAGCCTTGCTTTAGTTACTGAAACATCAGATATGAGTGTAACCAGGGTCTGGTACATATGTAGACCCTATCAGCTTTCTTCTATAATCCAAATTCCTCACATGGAGAGGCTGGGAAGCCTACTTCCTGATTGATGATGTAAAAAGGGAAGTGCTGTGGAAAAAATATGAAGTAAAGCAGCTAGGTAGTCCAGTAGATAGAGCACCAAGACTGGAGTCAGGAGAAACTGGGTTCAAATCTGGCTTCAGACACCTTCTAGCTGTGCGACTCTGGGCAATTCACTTAATCTCAATTGCCCAGCCCAAAGGATTGATATTAAGAGGGGCAGCTAGGTAGGTTAGTGGATAGAGCACTAGACCTGGAAATGGGAAGTCCTCGGTTTAAAGCTGGCCTCATACACTTCCTAGCTGTGTGACTCTGGGTAAGTCCCTTAATTTCAATTGCCTGGCCCTTACTGATTGGATACTTAGTATGGATTCTAAGAGAGAAGGGAAAGGTTTAAGAAAGAAAGAAAGAAAGAAAGAAAGAGAAAGGGAGGAAGAGGAAGGAAGGAAAGAAGGAAGAATAGGCGTATATCCATAAAAGTGCCTTGTGACCATTAAACAAAAAAATTAAGTCAAATTATATGTTGTTTTTGTCCAAACTCATGATTTCATCTTTGGGGGCACATTTAAGAGAATTACTTGGGACAATAACCCTTTAAGTGATTTGCCTATTGTCACACAGCTCGTATATGACAGACTTGAACCCAGATTTCCCTGACTCCAAGACAGGGCCTCTGTTCACTAATAAAAGTAGTGAATTAGTACACGTTAATAAGCCATGATAATCATAATTTGGGCCATAAGGTTATTGCCAGATGAAGCTGAGGACAAAGGATTACTATGCAGACAGAATTTTGTGCAATTCAGTGCACTGGCAGCTTCCCATTTCCCTCTGGAGCCTCTATTAATGCTTGCTATGGGAAAGATAAGGTCAAACTAAATGGGCCTGCCTGATAGGGGAATGGCCATTCCCTCTTCTTTTATATTCATTGGTAGCACAAATAACATTTTCTCTAACCTTAGGCTCATGAATCAATTTGGCAGATGCCTTGATCCTCAGGGATGAAAGGGCCTGAAACCCTGAGGTCTGTGTGGTTTGGAGGCAAATTTGGGTCTGAAATGAACAGTATCTCTTATAATGACAGGTTATTGAGAGGCTGTCTGTCTATCAGGGATTTTCTCATCTCCGAGTGCAGAATTTTGATGCCATTTCTCTAAAAACCCAGTTGCTGAAATTACATTTTGGGCAAGGTGTATAAATCCCACATTCAGTCCAAGGAAGGATTAGAGATGCAGGCTGGGGAGGGGAAAGAGTTGTTAAGATAGACTGCAATATCAGAGTTTGGGTTGGTTTTTTGTTTGTTTCTTTGTTTTTTTGGCTGTTGTTGTCTAATGCCAATTAAAGGCACTTGAGGCCACTTGATTCATGTTTCTTTACTAATTAGGAACAAGATCAGACAGTGAAGGGACCTCTTTACCTCTATGTATTGGCTTTCTTCAAGGCTCAGCTCAAGGGCCACTTCCTACATAAAGCCTTGGTGTTCTCCCCCAACCCCCAGCTACTTTGTATTTATTTATCTGTGTACATGTTTCCCTCAGAAGGATTTGGCTCTTTAAGGACAGAGATGATTTCATTTTTTTTTAAACCTTTACCTTGTGTCTTAGAATCGATACTGTGTATTGGTTCCAAGGCAGAAGAGTGGTAAGGGCTAGGCAATGGGGGTTAAGTGACTTGCCCAGGGTCACCCAGCTAGGAAGTGTCTGAGGCCAGATTTGAACCTGGCATGCAACCCACAGAGCCACCTAGCTGCCCACCCACCATGATTAAATTTTTAATTCTAAAAACATACAAAAGGCTATGTCAACATGAAATATGGATGCCTCCGTTTACCTTTGAAGAAATCCCAGTGCCAAGTATCCCTATTTTGATTTGAATGTTAAGCACCTTTTTGTTTTGGAGGCTTCTCTATTGGATGAAAGTTTCCTCTCTGGAAGCCCAGCTCCTGAGGTTGACCCTTGTCTTAAATTTGTTATTGCTGACCATTCTCTAATGTCACAGCTGCTGAATGTTAGGAAGTCTACACACCTGTTTGTGGTTAGGCTCTGTAGACTTCCTAAAAGGTATAAGAGACTCTCTGGGGAGCTGTGTCTTCTCCCAGGGGGTGGTACTGTTCCAGAGTCTAGGTTTTGTTTGGTATTTAGCTCATGACTCTGTGTGGTGATCAGAATATTTAACCATTATCCTTTCCTCCTGATTAAAGAGTGGGTTTTCTGACTACTTGGTAATTCTGTATTTATTTCCAACTTATCAGCTATGAAGGCTTTTCTTATCTGGGGTGGAGAACTCTGGTGTTGTTTGAAGAAGATATGGCCTAACTGAGTCTGATAAGCTCATTTTAGTGCTTATTTTTGTACCTAATGGAAATACGCCTGTGGCCCTCCTACCTGCGGTTTCATTTCCACAAATGAAGATCTTGGCAGAGACCTGTTGAAGGAGGCTCTGAAGGAGACTCTGTATTTGTTAATACAGATGGCAAATACTCTAAAGGTAAGTTGTTTTTTGTAGTGTCTAGGTTTCTCAGTCACTCAGGATGATGGTGAATTTCATTACTAAATGATTATATCCCTGGGAAGATTTATATATAGATTTCTGTGCCCCATCAGCATAACCTTCATCACTCCTGGCACACATCTCCCAAATTTAAGTGGCGTAAAAAATGCCTTCATGCCTGATTTGATTTACAAATGTGATTTCCTATATACCAATCAGCAGGGCTTTGTGCTAGGGAAAGGGAGAGAGGACAGTGGGTCTCATAGCATATCAAGTTCAGTAACATTTGTAAGCCAAGGGATTGAGAAATATTCCCCAAACCAATATGGCTAATTGGTCAGAGCATAAAGATTGCTATTATATAGTCTTTTGATCAATAAACATCTACAAGGCACCTCCTATGTGCCAGGCAGACAGGCAACATGACATAAAGGACAGAGAGCTAACCTTATTAAAGGAAGAACCAGGTTCAAATCCCACCTCTGAGACATACTGGTTCTATGATCTTAAGAAAATCCCTTAAACTCTCTCAATACTCAAGGCAACTCTCTAAGGCTAGAAGTTGCAGCAAAAATGCTAACCTGAGGGGCAGCTGGGTAGCTCAGTGGAGTGAGAGTCAGGCCTAGAGACAGGAGGTCCTAGGTTCAAACCCGGCCTCAGCCACTTCCCAGCTGTGTGACCCTGGGCAAGTCACTTGACCCCCATTGCCCACCCATACCAATCTTCCATCTATAAGACAATACACCGAAGTACAAGGGTTTAAAAAAAAATGCTAACCTGAGTTACTAGAGTTTCCTTATCCAGGAGTTCCCTGTTCTCATGAACTCACAGATCCAGTCTGTATCCTATGTGCCAGACACTGAGCTAGTCATTGAGAATAAAACAAAAATAATCCTATGCCCAAAGGAGTTTACATTTTACTGGGGCTAACATTGTACTCTGGGACAGCCAGGTGGTAAGGTGGATAGAGCACTGGGCTTAGAATCAACTTGCTGTATTACCTTGGACAAGTCATTTAACCATGTTGACCTCAGTTTCTTGAGCTGGAGAAGGAAATGGCAAGCCATGCTAGTATCTTTGCCAAGAAAATCCCAGATAGGTTCATGAAGAGCCAGACACAACTAAGACAACTGAGCAACAACACTATTAGTTTTTAGCTCATTACCTTGGTTGAACAGGGTGTTCAAGTTATGGCCTTGAGTGCCAATTTGTGTGAGTTATTAACACTTTTTTTTAAAAAGTATGAATTCTAAGACAGAAAAGAGCAGCAAGAATCGGGCAATTGCAGTTAAGTGATTTGCCCAGGGTCACATAGTTAGGAAGCGTCAGAGGCAAGATTTGAGCCTAGATTCTCCAGACTCCAGGCCTGGAACTCTATCCCCTGTGCCACCTAGCTGCCTCATTATTAAGTCTTTTCCATAAATATACAGTTCATTTCTAACCTCAGCCAACCGTCCTACTATACACCTTTATTTAAAATATGAAACAGATGAGACAACGTGCAACTCTTTTTTTCATAGCTTTGGTTCCCCAGAAAAACAAAGGAATACTTATGGTGGGTCAGTCAGTCCTGTGAGAAACAGGTCCTGACAAGATGGTGGACTCCTCTCATTAGCCTGTATAATGTGGCAAAAAGGAAAGAAAATGGAGTGAAGCTCCTAATTGAGCTTAAGCTCCTTTACCCTACATCCACATCAGCAGGACATGATGAGGGACATATGAGAGGGTCAGTCCTTTTTAATTGGTTAAAACCCATGTGAATGATTGTGATTGCAAATTGCATTCCAATCAGTCGGCTCTCAGTGACTAGATTATAACTGGCCAGTGATGAACGAGGGGAGGGACTGATTCGTGCTAATAAAAGGAAGTCTGCTACTCCCATTCTTTGTACTTGCTTGCTGTAACACTGGCTTGTGGGTACCCATTCTCTATCCCAGTGGTTCCCAAACTTTTTTGGCCTACTTCCCCCTTTCCAGAAAAAATATTACTTAGCCCCCTGGAAATTAAATTTTTAAAAATTTTAATAGCAATTAATAGGAAAGATAAAGGCACCTGTGGCCATCACCACTTTTATGGATTGCTGAAGCACCCACCAGGGGGTGGTGGTGCCCATTTTGGGAATCACTGCTCTAGAGGATAAAATAAAAGAATAGCCTTTGCCACATTAACATTGAGTTCTTCTTTTGAGTAGGTGGTCATTCCTCTCAAGTCGCATCCTCCATCCTACTAAGTCCAGATGATTTCAAATACCTGCACTATGTATTGTACAATGTGATGAAATTTACTTCTGGAAAAATTTGTGAAATTTAAGTCCTCAATGCAATTCAGTGAGCAAGCAAGCAAACACTGTGCTAGGCTCTGGGGCTGGAGACAAAAATGAGACAGATTGCCCTCAAGAAACTTGTGTTCTACTGGGCAAACCCCATGGATCCAGAGAAACAAAAAATGTATACAAAGAAAATGAATTCTCAGACATTGGGGTAAGAGAAGGAAATTTCTAATGAATGTAAACATCAAGAAAGAGAATGTCTAGGAGTTGGCATTTGAGCCTGGAAGTGTTTGTGGGATTCCAAGAGGCCAGAGGTGAAGCAGATCTTTCTTTAAAAAGTAGATTGCTGGGTAGCTCGGCGGATTGAGAGCCAGGCCTAGAGTCAGGAGGTCTTGGGTTCAAATCTGGCCTCAGACACTTCCCAGCTGTGTGATCCTGGGCAAGTCACTTGACCCCCATTGCCTACCCTTACCACTCTTCTGCCTTGGAGCCAATACAAAGTATTGATTCTAAAGCTGAAGGTAAGGGTTAAAAAATAACCCAAAGTGGATTGGTTATCTTCTTGCTGAAATTATCAATGTACTGACTCTGTACGGAACTTGTCTTTGTGTACAAGTCCTGCAGCAGAATAAGTAGAATATAGGAATTGTTTTCTCTACTTTTTGTCTTTGCATCTTGAGCCCTAGCATAGCATTTTGTTAGTAAGTCCTTAATATACTTGGAGGCAGCAAGGTGGTAGGTATAGTGGATAGAGTACTGGACCTCCTGGGGTTAGGAAGATTCATATTACCGGGTTTAAATCTAGCCACATATACTAGCTGTGTGACCCTGGGCAAGTCATTGTGAACATTTAACACTAGCCTATCTTTTCTTTAGCACTTCAAACTTTGGATTTTAAAAGAGAGACTTAATATTAGTTATGTCTCAGTTTCTTATCCCATCCTCTGATTGAATTAAGCATGCAGACAAAGCCTGTTGTTTATCTATAAACAAAATACTTAGGTTAGTGGGATAAAGGGAAGATAGTGGTGGATATGCCCACTCTGTTGCCATCCTAAAGGTATCCTGACTCCTGGCATTAGGAAGACCCTTGGCTCTTGCCCCAAGTGACTCCCTGAAGTCCTGAAGACTTGCCTCTTGCCCAGAATGAGGTTGGAATTCTCCAATTGGAGGGGCTTTGGAAAGGGACATCACTAAGAGCATAAATTTGAGTCTGGAGACAGAAAAAAAGGGCTTTTTTTTTTCCTGGGGAATCCAGAGCGAGAAGGTATGGGTAGGCCTGGCTGCAGCTCTCAGCTCTTGCCCTGCTCTTAGGGGAAACTTGCTAAGGGTACAGCCAACCACATGTGGCTACAGCCCTTTTCTTTCTCTGGCCTGCTTCTTATTTAATGAATTTTCCCATTTAATTACCTAATCAATCTATTTATTAATTATTATTTAGTTTACTTAATTATTTATTTAATAATTTAAAAAATATCTATAAATTGAGATACAGTCTCCAAAGAATTTTAATCTTAACATCATTTAACTCTGTTTGCCTCAGTCTTTTTCTTTTGCAGAACAAGCCGGAAAAGGAAATGGCGAGCCACTCCAGTATCTCTGCCAAGAAAACCTCAAATGGGGTCACAAAGAGTTAGACACGTCTGAACTACAAGAACAACATTAATATGTTTCTGAGACAGCTAGGTGCCGTGATGGATAGAGTGCCAGAGTTAAATTCAGGAAGACTTGAATTCAAATTCTACCCTAGACCCTTAATGACTTGTGTGACTCTGGATAAGTCATATAACCCCTGCCCCATCTATTAAATGGGGATAATTGCAGCTGCCTTACAGAGTTGTTGTGAGGAACAAATGATATAATGAATAGAAAGTGATTTGTAAACATTAATAAGTTACTGAAGATGATAGAATCAAATCATGTAAACCTGCCAGCCTAGGACATTGCCAAAAATCCCTTGGGGGAAGTTTGTTTTTTGTTTTTGTTTTCAACAAAAGGGCTGATTCCACCCAGCAGATTATACTAATATGTCTTCCTGAGATTTCTTCTTGCATCAACATAGACTTGAAGTCTTTAGTGTACTTTATCCCCAACGATATTGCTGTGAATCCCTGACCACTAGGGGGCAATACACTCATATGTGTCCACACAGCCAGAAGTGGCCCCAGTACAGAATGGGGGTTCACAAGTTCTCTTCCCAGAGAGTCTGCAGGGAAATCCCCGTTTTCAGGGTTCAAAGTGTAGAGGAGTTCTAGCCGAGCACTCAACATTTTGCCTCCTTTCAGAAAGAAGGTTAGAGATTAGATCTGTGTTGTCATTGATAGAAAGAACTTCCAGGTGGGAAAATTTCCTCTCTTATTGCAGATCAAGCACCTTCTTTGCAATTTAGAGTCTTAGGGAGTTGCTTAAGGCACTAAGATGTTAAGTGACTTATCCAAAGTCATACAACCAGAGTATGTCAAAGCGAGGACTTGAACACAGATCTTAGCTTTGAGTTCAGCTCACTTTTCACCATTCCGTACTGCTCCTCTGCTTGAGAATATTTTATTTTATTTTATTTTATTTATTTTTTTGAAACCCTTACCTTCCCATCTTGGAGTCAATACTGTGTACTGGCTCCAAGGCAGCAGAGTGGTAAGGGTGGGCAATGGGGGTCAAGTGACTTGCCCAGGGTCACACAGCTGGGAAGTGTCTGAGGCCAGATTTGAACCTAGGACCTCCGGTCTCTAGGCCTGGTTGTCAAACCACTGAGCTACCCAGCTTCCCCCTGCTTGAGAATATTTTAGGCATTTAATAAGTGCTTTTGAAAGAATGCATGTAAGACTACCTAATGCATGTTAACTGAATGATAGTTTGGGGAAATATTTCACTGTCCCATGGCTTTCAAATTAGGTATACTAATTGGGTACAACGAGTTTTACCAATTCTGCATTGTTTTTAAAATCATCTCTGATAAAGGGAAAACTTGTGAATTAAAATGACAGGGACACAGTGGCCCAATATTGTGTATGAATCATACATCATAAAAATTTTCTAAAATTAGATTTTACATTTGTTTATAAACCTCTTTTAGATTTAAAGGGTACCGAAAAGAGAAAGGAATGAAGAAGGAAAGAAGGGGGAGAGGGAAGGCAAGAGTGAGGGAGGAAGAAGGAAACTGTTCCATGAAAAACAAAAGAATATCCACCCAGATTTTTTGTTGATATTACTTTTACTTAAACTCATTAGGATGAAGCACCAAGATTGTCCAAAGGAGGAATTATTTACAGAAAGAAGACAGCTGGCTCACACAAATACATTACATGTTCCGTCCTTGACATGAGCATGTAAGAAGATCTCACTTAAAAATAGGCCCATTGTTTCTGACAAGCTACACTGACTGATGCAGGTCTCTGAAAGGAGCAACTTTGATTACAGACCTTGCTAAGTCTGGCTGTTTAAACCTCTTAGCTCATCTCTTCACAGCCAGCTTCATTTTTCCGCTCCTATCTTGCTCTGCCTTTTCTCTGCATCATCTCCATCTTCTTAATAGGCCCAGTTTCCCTTTTTCATGATTTCTGTGATACAATGAGCTGCTGTTGAGCTCTGTGTCACCCTGGAATGAGAGAAGAGGAGGAGGAAGGGGGTGAGAAAACGTAAATGGCCTGTGATTTCTTTCCTCTCTACCCTTTCTACTACCCGAGCAGGTCCCCCAAATGGCACTCTCTCCAGACAGGTTTTTCCACAGCCACTTTCTTCTTAATGGACACCTTGTCGTCACACCTCGTCACACCCTTGCCTGAAAACTGTGAATGCCACTGCTGCGGCGTGGTGACACCTTGATTGTGAGTGTGGGTGGGACCTGTTTGTTCCTGAAATTTCAGGGAGTTGGGCTGGGAGCTGTACCAGGAGCTTGTCCAAGTGTGAAAGTGAGGCCCTCTGGGATTAAAGTAAACACAGATAATGTGCCTGTGGGGGAGCCTCTAGGTGTAAATTAAGACTCATTTGTGGCTGGTGTACTACTTGTCTGTACCAGGGAGAAAAGCGGCTTTGGATCATGTTCCACCAGTGGATTTCAAATGAATGCTTATGTTAAGAAAAAAAAAATTTATCATAGAGTCTTCACCCTCAAAAATTAAATTTCCTCATTGCATATAAATATAGGCCTTCTCAATGGTTATTCTGTGTGTATATANCCTGGGGAATCCAGAGCGAGAAGGTATGGGTAGGCCTGGCTGCAGCTCTCAGCTCTTGCCCTGCTCTTAGGGGAAACTTGCTAAGGGTACAGCCAACCACATGTGGCTACAGCCCTTTTCTTTCTCTGGCCTGCTTCTTATTTAATGAATTTTCCCATTTAATTACCTAATAAATCTATTTATTAATTATTATTTAGTTTACTTAATTATTTATTTAATAATTTAAAAAATATCTATAAATTGAGATACAGTCTCCAAAGAATTTTAATCTTAACATCATTTAACTCTGTTTGCCTCAGTCTTTTTCTTTTGCAGAACAAGCCGGAAAAGGAAATGGCGAGCCACTCCAGTATCTCTGCCAAGAAAACCTCAAATGGGGTCACAAAGAGTTAGACACGTCTGAACTACAAGAACAACATTAATATGTTTCTGAGACAGCTAGGTGCCGTGATGGATAGAGTGCCAGAGTTAAATTCAGGAAGACTTGAATTCAAATTCTACCCTAGACCCTTAATGACTTGTGTGACTCTGGATAAGTCATATAACCCCTGCCCCATCTATTAAATGGGGATAATTGCAGCTGCCTTACAGAGTTGTTGTGAGGAACAAATGATATAATGAATAGAAAGTGATTTGTAAACATTAATAAGTTACTGAAGATGATAGAATCAAATCATGTAAACCTGCCAGCCTAGGACATTGCCAAAAATCCCTTGGGGGAAGTTTGTTTTTTGTTTTTGTTTTCAACAAAAGGGCTGATTCCACCCAGCAGATTATACTAATATGTCTTCCTGAGATTTCTTCTTGCATCAACATAGACTTGAAGTCTTTAGTGTACTTTATCCCCAACGATATTGCTGTGAATCCCTGACCACTAGGGGGCAATACACTCATATGTGTCCACACAGCCAGAAGTGGCCCCAGTACAGAATGGGGGTTCACAAGTTCTCTTCCCAGAGAGTCTGCAGGGAAATCCCCGTTTTCAGGGTTCAAAGTGTAGAGGAGTTCTAGCCGAGCACTCAACATTTTGCCTCCTTTCAGAAAGAAGGTTAGAGATTAGATCTGTGTTGTCATTGATAGAAAGAACTTCCAGGTGGGAAAATTTCCTCTCTTATTGCAGATCAAGCACCTTCTTTGCAATTTAGAGTCTTAGGGAGTTGCTTAAGGCACTAAGATGTTAAGTGACTTATCCAAAGTCATACAACCAGAGTATGTCAAAGCGAGGACTTGAACACAGATCTTAGCTTTGAGTTCAGCTCACTTTTCACCATTCCGTACTGCTCCTCTGCTTGAGAATATTTTATTTTATTTTATTTTATTTATTTTTTTGAAACCCTTACCTTCCCATCTTGGAGTCAATACTGTGTACTGGCTCCAAGGCAGCAGAGTGGTAAGGGTGGGCAATGGGGGTCAAGTGACTTGCCCAGGGTCACACAGCTGGGAAGTGTCTGAGGCCAGATTTGAACCTAGGACCTCCGGTCTCTAGGCCTGGTTGTCAAACCACTGAGCTACCCAGCTTCCCCCTGCTTGAGAATATTTTAGGCATTTAATAAGTGCTTTTGAAAGAATGCATGTAAGACTACCTAATGCATGTTAACTGAATGATAGTTTGGGGAAATATTTCACTGTCCCATGGCTTTCAAATTAGGTATACTAATTGGGTACAACGAGTTTTACCAATTCTGCATTGTTTTTAAAATCATCTCTGATAAAGGGAAAACTTGTGAATTAAAATGACAGGGACACAGTGGCCCAATATTGTGTATGAATCATACATCATAAAAATTTTCTAAAATTAGATTTTACATTTGTTTATAAACCTCTTTTAGATTTAAAGGGTACCGAAAAGAGAAAGGAATGAAGAAGGAAAGAAGGGGGAGAGGGAAGGCAAGAGTGAGGGAGGAAGAAGGAAACTGTTCCATGAAAAACAAAAGAATATCCACCCAGATTTTTTGTTGATATTACTTTTACTTAAACTCATTAGGATGAAGCACCAAGATTGTCCAAAGGAGGAATTATTTACAGAAAGAAGACAGCTGGCTCACACAAATACATTACATGTTCCGTCCTTGACATGAGCATGTAAGAAGATCTCACTTAAAAATAGGCCCATTGTTTCTGACAAGCTACACTGACTGATGCAGGTCTCTGAAAGGAGCAACTTTGATTACAGACCTTGCTAAGTCTGGCTGTTTAAACCTCTTAGCTCATCTCTTCACAGCCAGCTTCATTTTTCCGCTCCTATCTTGCTCTGCCTTTTCTCTGCATCATCTCCATCTTCTTAATAGGCCCAGTTTCCCTTTTTCATGATTTCTGTGATACAATGAGCTGCTGTTGAGCTCTGTGTCACCCTGGAATGAGAGAAGAGGAGGAGGAAGGGGGTGAGAAAACGTAAATGGCCTGTGATTTCTTTCCTCTCTACCCTTTCTACTACCCGAGCAGGTCCCCCAAATGGCACTCTCTCCAGACAGGTTTTTCCACAGCCACTTTCTTCTTAATGGACACCTTGTCGTCACACCTCGTCACACCCTTGCCTGAAAACTGTGAATGCCACTGCTGCGGCGTGGTGACACCTTGATTGTGAGTGTGGGTGGGACCTGTTTGTTCCTGAAATTTCAGGGAGTTGGGCTGGGAGCTGTACCAGGAGCTTGTCCAAGTGTGAAAGTGAGGCCCTCTGGGATTAAAGTAAACACAGATAATGTGCCTGTGGGGGAGCCTCTAGGTGTAAATTAAGACTCATTTGTGGCTGGTGTACTACTTGTCTGTACCAGGGAGAAAAGCGGCTTTGGATCATGTTCCACCAGTGGATTTCAAATGAATGCTTATGTTAAGAAAAAAAAAATTTATCATAGAGTCTTCACCCTCAAAAATTAAATTTCCTCATTGCATATAAATATAGGCCTTCTCAATGGTTATTCTGTGTGTATATATATATATATACATATATATATATATATGTACCAATTAATTATATACACACACATATAGGCAGCTAGATGGCCCAGTGGATAGAGCACTGGGCCTGGAGTCAGGAAGACTCTTTATGAGTTCAAATACAACCTCAGACACTTCCTAGCTGTGTGACCCTGGACTTGTCATTTAACCCCCATTGCCTATTCCTTACCCCTCTTCTGTCTTAGAATCCATACACAGTATTGGTTCTAAGGTGGAAGTAAGCAAAAAGATGATAGGGGGGCAGCTCAGTGGATTGACAGTCAGGCTTAGAGACAGGAGATCCTGGTTTCAAATCTGGCCCCAGACATTTCCTAGCTGGGTGATTCTGGGCAAGTCACTTAACCCCCATTGCCTAGCCCCTTACCACTCTTCTGCCTTGGAACCAATACAAAGTATCGATTCTAAAGCTGAAGACAAAAAGATGAGTTCTTTTGACCTTTTGGGACAAGTGAAACAGCAGAGATTTGGTATCTCTTCTCTACAACAGGCCAAATGATATCTTTAAAAATTTATTTATCTCTAATTGCCTAGCTCTTACCACTCTTCTGCCTTGGAACCTATTCATAGTATTGATTTCAAGATAGAAGGTAAAGGTTTAAAAAAAAAAAAAGATGGGTGGAGGGAAGGGACAGTTTGGGAAGAGCTTTGAATTCCTGAAGATTTTAGATTTGATTCTGTAGATGACTGAATGCCAATTGAATTTCTTGAGTAGAGGGATGGGGTGACATGGTTAGATTTGAGCTTTGGGAAGCAGAAAATTAGGAGGTAAGATTGGAAAGATAGATTGGATCCAGATTATTGAGGGTCTTGAATGCTATGCTAAGGAATTTGGATTTTATTAAATCAAACTTTAAGATGTTGTTCAGTTTTCTCTCTCTCAAAACAAAACAAAACAAAACAAAAAAACCCTTACCTTCCATGTTAGAATCAACACTGTGTAGTGATTCCAAGGCAGAAGAGCAGTAAGGGCTAGGCAATGGGGGTCAAGGGACTTGCCCAGGGTCACCCAGTTGAGAAGTGTCTGAGGCCAGGTTTGAACCTGTCTCTCAATCCACTGAGCCACCCAGCTGCCCCATTAACAGTTCTCTTGCTGGCAAGTGACAAGACCGGAACTCTGTCCTAGGAACAACTAATGTGGCAATATTGGGTAGGATGGATGGGAGAGTGAGGAGAGATTGGAGGCAGGTGGACCATTAGGAGGTTATTATAATAGATTGTCCTTAAAGAGGTCGATAAAAGGAAATGAAGTCATGGCTGCCTAGAGGGAATCTTGGCAGTTACAGTGTAGGTGTTACATGATTTCTGCATGAGTAAGGTATGGCTGAGGTCAAATCTCAATTTAGAAAACTTCCTTCCAGGATCTGCTCCAGAAGGAGGCTGACTGTCATACATTAGCTTCAGGTTAATGGAGATGAATCTCTCATTTCTGAAACTTAGCCCAGGTGACCAAAATTTCAGATTTGGAGATAGAAGAAGGACGACACTCTGTTTCCAGTTTTCCTTGTTATAAATGAATATGGAGAACCTTGAATTGAGGTCATTACATTTGTCATCTTTGGCTATCACTCAAACCAAATACTTCTCTGATGAAAGAAGGTGTGAAAACGAGTGTGGGAGCCACCCCTGACTTCCTTATGTGCCAGTTTAACCAGTTGCTTAAAGGCTGGGCCAGAATAAATGGCCAGAGCTAGTAGAGGTCATGGCAGTAGACACTTGGACCCCATTCTCCCTAAGTATCCAAGCCAAGACTTTGATTTCTGAATAATCTCTAGGCCTCTCTCCCCAAAAGAATTATTTTGTATTTAATTAATACGTATTTTATATTTACTTGTATGTACAAGGGCAGCTGGGTAGTATGGTATATAGAGTGCCAGGCCCCGGAATCAGGAAGATCAGAGTTCAAATCTGGTCTCAGATCATTAGTAGCTGGGTGACCCTGGCCAAGTCATTTAACTCCTTTTATCTCAGTTTCCCCATTGGTAAAATGGCAACACATTCCAGTATCTTTGCCAAGAAAACCCCAAAGGGGGTTACAAGGAGTTAGACAAAACAGAAACAACTGAGAAATAGCAAAATGGATCTTCTTCCTTCCTTTAAAAGAGAAACCTAAAAATCATCCCACGGCATTTATTCCATGCTTAGTATATGGGAAGCAGAGTGCTAGGTGCTGTGGGGGGACACCAAAGAGGAAAAGAATGTAATATCCTCCTCTTATCCTATACCAATGATGGGCAACTTTTTGGGCCAAAAAAAAAATTCCCCCAAAAAACAAGCATAACTCGGGTGGTGTGTCACTTTGAGAAAAAAAAATATAATTTTGCAATATTTATAGTTTAAATAACAAAAATGTATAATTGTAATATCTAACTAATAAAGCAAAAACTAATTATTTAACTTACCTACTTAGTGACAGCTGTTTTGGCCTACAGACCTCCGGCACAGAGCGTCTACACTACCCTACAGAGAATGTTTCATCCTCGGCATGTGGCCCCAGACTTCTCTGTTGGCAGCCACATGTCATCGAAAATGGCTACACGTGCCGGTGCTGACACACGTGTCATAGGTTTGCCATGAGGGTCCTATACAGAGGACCTGATCCCATCCTACGCCATTATCTGTGCCAGGAAGACCAAGGAAGGCGGCCTGGAACCTACCAGCTATCGATGTCATGCGCAGATGGCTCTCATTCCTCAGACATCGTTTTAGAGGAACCAGTCTTGGACACTTGGATGATCTCCACTGAGGTGATCCCTTTGCCAGCCACCCGGTGCCTTGTACGTAGCTTGTTCAGGGCGGTCTCAGCCATGCCTGCTCTTTCCTCAGCATCGTCTAGCTCGTGCACGGTCTTCCGGTACCTGGCCAGGCTCTGGTTGGCCTGCTCCTCCTACCCAGGGAGAGAGGCAGAAACAGAATTAGTCTTACAATTCTACTGCAGAACTCTCCAGAGTCATTTCAGTTTAGGGTAGGGGGAGGCAGCTACATGGCCCAGTGGATTGAGAGCCAGACCTGGAGATGGGAGATCCTGGGTTCAAATGTGGTCTTAGACGCTTCCTAGCTGTGTGACCCTGGGCAAGTCACTTACCCCCACTGCCTAGCCCTTACTATTCTTCTACCTTGGAACTGATATAAATTCTAAAATGGAAGGCATAGTGTTTTGTTTTTTTAAACCTTTACCTTCTGCCTTAGAAGGCAGAAGAGTGGTAAGGGCTAAGCAATGGGGGTCAAATGACTTGCTCAGGATCACACACCTAGAAAGAATGTATAGGTTTAAAAAAAAATAAAAAAATAACTGGCCCTGCAACCCTGAAGCACCGTCATATGATGGGAAATCTTATAACAAATAACACATTTTGTACCCTTAGAGATAAGAACATGTTGAAAAACAAGAATCAGCCCTTAAGAATTCCTCTTATTAACTAAGGCATGGAACAGTGTCAAATCCAGGGAATATTTCTGTTCCCTTCCACTTGATGTCATGGCATTCCCGATCTCCCCAGCTCCCTCTGCCTCCGACCCACCCCTCACCAAATACATTTGACTCATCTACAGCTTGCCATTGCACTGAAGCCTACCAGTCATCCACAGGCCTTGTAAGGTATTTGAAATCAGAGCTTCTGGGAATGAAAGTTTTGGTTTCTATCCTGTTTGAAGTACCATAATACAGATTTGTAAACCTTTACTTTCTGTCTTAGAATCTATTTTTGGATCCAAAGTCGGGGTTAAGTGACTTGTCCAGGGTGACACAACTAGGAAGTATATGAGGTCACCTTTGAACCCAGGCTCTCCTGTCTTCAGGCCTGATGCTCTGTCCACTGAGCCACCTAGTTGCATGATCAGTTGTAATAATGGTTCCAGAAATAATCCCCTGTAAGACTAGGGTATCGCAGAAGTTTAGACCACATCTTGGCTTCCTCTTTTTGAAAGGCTGCTCAGTGAGAAAGGGCATGAGAAGGGAAAGTCGGGGAGTCCCAAGACACATACCGCCTCGTCGATTTGTCTCTTGTAGACCTTCAGTTTGTTCTGAAGCTTCTCCACCAGCTCCTGCATGCGTTGGTTGGTTTTGTGATCTTCATCTGTTTGGAAGACCAGCTCTTTGAGGCGACGTTCATTTTTACGCAGGATTTTGACCGTCTCGACGTGGCGTTTCTGTTCTGAGTCTAGTTCGGTTTCCAGTTCCTTAATCTGAGGCAGAGTTGAGAAGGTTGGAAGGGAAGAAAAATGCATCTAGTAAACCAGTAACAGGGTTTTTTTGTTTGTTTTTAGGAATTCTCTGTAGAACAAGGTATTTCAAGAATACAGTGACCTTGGGGGAAATTGGGGTTATAATAACCATTTCAGTAATTTATTAAGTACGTGCCTAGGTGCCAGGCACCGTGCTAAGCTTTAGGGGTACAAAGAAAGCCAAAAGCATACGCCTGCCATTAAGGAGCTTATATTATAGATGAGGAGGAAACATAAAGGTATGTGTGAGAGTCAAAGATGCAGAGAGGCAGACAGACAGAAAGACAGAGATATAGAGAAGAGAGAAACAGATGAGAAAGGAAAATGGGGAGAGAGAGAGAGGCTGGGGGGAGAGAGAAGAAAGGAGGGAGGGTAATTTTTGGACTGGAAAGCATGGAGGGGTGGGGATAGGATGGGAAGTTATTCCTTTGGGAGTATGGGGCTGGGAATGATAAGGGAGAAAAGGAATGTTTGGAAGCTAAATGGAAATGTAGTTGGGTGAAATACTAATGGAAACAACTATGGGGCTAAGAGCATTCCAGGTGGATGGGTAATAGGGTGTTTTATAGCTTCTTGTTCTAGGGAACAGGAAGACAGAAAATCCTTTAAGAAAGAAATTAAAGCTAACTCCTCAATGCCATTTTCCTTAACATCCTCAATTTTCAGTTCATGTTTAAATTCAGAACATTTTTTGGCAAAAGACATTAGACATTCTGGCCCCAGCCAAGTTTTCACCTACCCCCCCCCCCCTCCCCCTCTCGCTCTCTCTCGCTCTCTCTCCCTTCTTTTTTCTTTTTTCTTCCTTTTTCTCTTCTTTCCTTCCTTTTTCTTTCCCTATTTCTCTCTCCCTTCCTTCTCTCCTCTCTTTTCCTTCCTCCCCCCCCTACTTTCCTTTCTGTTTTACAGGCAGTTTAGTAAACATCAGGTTAGATGTAGGAGAAGCTCTGGTGACTGTGATGAGTAGCAAAGGCTTGGCAGACTGAGCTTTCTCTCTTACCTTGGCTTCCAGTTTCATTATCGTGCGCTTTCCACCTTTAAGAGCCAGCTGTTCGGCCTCCTCCATCTTAGCTTGCAGGTCCTTGATGGTGAGCTCATGGTTCTTTTTGATCTTCTCCAGGTGCATGCAGTGATCCTGTTCTTGACGGAGCTCTTCCGCCATGCGAGCAGCCTTGGGAGGAGAAAGGAACATAGCATAAAGCAAAGTGAGACAATTCATCCTGGACCTTAGAGGCTGAGAGTCTTAGAGCTCGTTGCCTTGAGAAATTGAATGGCCAACTGGGCAAACCTCAACTTGAGTGGCATTTCCAATTGTATATGGTGGCTCAGGAGAGCCTTTCCAAGGTTCTGGGTTTCAGATCGAATTGCTTGCCAGCTACAGGAGAAGGGAGGGAGGAAGGGAGGAGGGAGACAATTGGGATCATATAACTTTGGAAAACTTATGTGGAAAATTGTTATATGTAATTGGTAAAAAAAATTAAAAGTAAATAAAAGTGACTCTAAAGTTCTGGGTTCAAATGTGACCTCAGGCTCTTCTAGCTGTGTGATCCTGGACAAGTAACTTAACCCCCATATATTTACAAACATAGTATTGAGTCTGAGTCAGAAGGTAAGGGTTTAAAAAAAAAAAAAAAAGAATCATCTTCCTAGCCATAGGTTTTAACTGAAAGCAGCTGGCTGAAAGAGGTCTTTCGAACCAGAAGACAGCATGAAATGACTTCTTTGTCAGGGAATCTTGACTCAGATTACCTCTCCCTGATTAGTCTGATACAGGATGGCATTTTCTGCTTGTGAAAAGCATTCTGTCCTCAGTCTATTGGCCTTTGCATCCAAAATGACACTGGAGAAAGCCTGCCAAATTTGAAGTCACAGAATTTCAGATTCCATTTCTGCCACTACCTGTATGACCTTGGACAAGTCATTTAACTTGTCCAGGCTTCATCTTCCTCAACTGCAGAATGAAGGGCTGGACTAGATGAGCCCTAAAGTCCTTTCCAACTCTAAATCTATGATCCCATGAGCACAAGCAAGAGGCCCATGGACCGTTCTCGCTGGTAAAGGGAAGAGGACTCACATCAGTCATGGCTTTCTTAGCTCTTTCATCAGCCGTCCGGAACTCGCTGATGAGCTCTTCGTGTTCATTGGAGATTCGTTGGATGTCTGACTCCAGTTTACGCTTGACCACCAGCAGACTTTGGTTCTAAAGGAGAAGGAACACTATTGAATTAACGGCCTTGAGGAGAACTTCAGTTTTTCACTTGGCTATTTGGAAATGTTTAGAATCTCCAGGAGAGGTCCCATGGGCAGTAGCCTGAAGTTTGATTGGTCAACATTTACAAAATGCTTACTATGGGCCAGGCACTGTATTAAGAACAGGGTATAAAGCAGCTGGGTGGCTCAATGGAGAGAGAGAGCCAGGCCTAGAGACAGGAGTCCTGGGTTCAAATTTGGCCTCAGATACTTCTTAGCTGTGTGACCCTGGTCAAGTCACTTAACTCCCGTTGCCTACCCTTTACCACTCTTCTGCCTTGGAACTGATACTTAGAATTGATTCTAAGACAGAAAATAAGGGTTAAAAAAAACCCCCAAAACATGGGATACAAAGGAAAGGAAAAACACAGGCCCCATTTTCAAGAAGCTCACATTCTAATGAGGGAGAGAACATGCAAATAGCTATGTATGAAAAAAATATATGTAGAATAAATGGAAGATCATCTCAGACAGTATCTACGGGGTACAGTGGATAGAGTGCCAGGCCTGGCTGGAGTGAGGAAGACTCCTCTTTCTGAGTTTAAATCTGGCCTCAGATGTGTACTTGCTGCATGGCCCTGGGCAAGTCACTTCACCCTGTTTGCCTCAGTTTCCTCATCTGTCAAATGAACTGGCGAAAGAAATAGCAAACCAGTCCAATCTTTGCCAAGGAAACCCCAGATGGGGTGCAGGGTTGGAAATGACTAACAGTCTGAGAAGGAAGGACTGAGAGGGAGGAGGAAAGGAAGGGACTGAAAATGATCTCCAGCAAAAAGTGGGATTTGAGCTGAATGTTGAAGGAAGTCAGAATCCAGAAGAGAAAGGTAAGAAGACAGAGCAGTCCACTCTTGGAGGACGGCCACTGCGAGGGCAAGAGATGAAAGATGGCGGAAGAGGAAGGCCAACGTGGCTAGAGTGTAGATTACCCAGAGGGCCGTAAAAGAGAAGACCAGAGAGGCAGGGAAGGTTGTTTTACGGAGATCAAGTGACACAAAGTGATTTAGTAGAATGAGCGTTGAATCTGGACTCGAAGGAGCTGGGTTCAAAGATACCAACGTCACCAGTTGCTCCCTGTGTGCCGACGAACAAGGCTCCGAATGTCTCTTGGCCTTGGTTTCTTCATGTGTAAAATATGGGGGCTTGATCTCAGTCACCTCTGAGGTCTCCGCCAGATCTCAATCTATGATCCTACCAGTGGAAGGTCTGTGCGGTGTTTTGTTTTGTTTTTTACACTCCCGAGTTTTTTTAGGGCAACCCCTGAACACCGAATGGGTCGTCTAGGCGAGACGCAGCCGTGCTCAGTAATGGCTCTGGGCTTGGAGTGCGAACCCTTGGCCGGGAGAGGTGGGCCCCGTCCCACCGGCCGAGTGGCCCAGGCATGTCTGCTAACCTGAATGTTGACTTCGTTGTGTCTCTCCGTGATCTCGACCACCTCCTGCTCCAGCAGTTTTCGGGATCGCTCGCTGCCCTCTAGGCTGGAGCGAACTTCTTCCAGTTCTGTCTGCAGGAGGCTCAGGCGGCGTTCCTGAAGATTGTACTGTTCCCGAAGCTCCTCGTGCTGCCGAGCGTCCTCGTCCATTTGGATCTGGAGATCCTGCAAGAGCAAAGGGGGACGTGAAAACGGGGCTATCCTCTGCCCGCCCTTGCTCCAGATTCCATCTACACTACCCCAACTCTACCCCTTCGCCCATGCTGTTCTCCCTGTCTGGAATGAATCTAAAATGTTCACTATGTGCCAGGTACTGTACAATCGACAAGATAGAGTGAAGGCGAGGGAAGCTAGGTGGCTCGGTGGAAAGAGGGCTAGACTCGGAGAATGGAGGTCCTGGGTTCAAATTTGACCTCAGACACTTCCTAGATGTGTGACCCTGGACAAGTCACTTAACCTCAATTGTCTAGCCCAGTGATGGGCAAACTTTTTAAAGAGGGGGGTCAAAGGAAAGGAAATGCTCCTCGGTCAGTCTGTTTCTAAGGCAACTCTTTTGAAGTTTCATTGTATTGTATCCTACTCATTGGATATGTCAGATTAAGAATAATGTTGAGGGGCCTGATAGAACATTTCAGGGGGCTGCATCTGGCCCGCAGGCTGTAGTTTGCCCATCATTGGCCTAGCCCTTACCGCTATTCTGCCTTGGAACCCATACTTAGAATTGATTCTAAGACAGAAGCCTTGTAAGGGTTTAAAAAGAAAAAAGACAGTGTGAAGGTCAGTTACAAAATAGAGTTGGTTTGGTGTGGGAATCACGAGAAGCAATTAGATCCTATCTCATGAACACTGATTCCATTTTGAGCTGCCTCATGTTCCATTTTGTGGGGTTTTGTTTTGTTTTTTTTTTGCAAATTATCCATGAAAAACTAAAACCACCTATTATTTTATGAATGCAGATGGATATAATTAAGCAACAACTTTCAAATCTGGGGGAAAAAAAGACTCCCACAAGTATCTGTTCTCCTCTTCCCAATTTGACTCACTCTTCCCACCTCCTAACTTGAAAAGCCCCTAATCTTTCCTCCAATTAAAGATCAGATTACCAATTTTTGTACGCTGGTTAATTGTTTTCTTATAATTAATTGGTTTTAATACATAAACTTTTGTCTTACTTTGTATTCAGGGTCTCTGGACTAACAGGAGATCCCATCGACCCATTTATTATGCTTGTTTTGCTCAAAAGCCATGTAACTTGGATGATTTCCTCAGTTAATTAATATCCACAATACCAGGCACTAAGAGGCAGTGTGGGACAGTGGAAAGGGCACTGGTTTTGGAGTCAGAGGACTTGAGATCAAGTCTTGTCTCTGTCACTTACTGCCTATGACCTTAGGGAAATCACCTCATCCTTTGGGGCCATTCTCTAAAATGAAGTTAGAACAGATGACTTCTGAGGTCTCTTCCAGCTCTAAACTGTTCTTCCCTGTCTCTCTTTGCCTGCTGAATTCCTCTCCATCTTTTAACGGCCAACTCAAATGCTATCTTCTCCAAGAAGTCTTCCTTGATTTCTCAGGATAGCTACAACCATTTCTCATATGCCTCACATAGCTTTGTTTTTGGGCCTCTGTTATCACAGAAAGTTGTAAATTAATTATCTGTCCTAGTGTCTTCTTCCATAGTAAATTATAAGCTACCTCATGTATAGGCCTTTGCTTTGTACACTTGGGGATGGGAGTGTGTGTGCAGGGGATTCAGGGAAGGATGAAGGAATCCATAAGACCAGGGTCTTACTAGGCTGGACCTGATCGAGTCAACATTCCTTAGATTCCTTGCTGAGGCAATGACTTGGGACACTTGGGCAAAGACATCCCTCAGGTCTAGACAGCCCTTGGTCCTTCTTGGCCTCCAGCTCCTACTCTTTCTTGCCACAATACCTTGATTTGCTGCTGTAGCCTTTTCAGTGTCTTGACAAGCTCACTGTTGTTTTTGTTGGCGTGATCCAGTTGGATTTCCATTTCATTCAGATCCGTCTCCATCTTCTTCTTGAGTCGGAGGGCCTCGGCCCGTCCCTTGGCCTCAGCCTCTAGGCTGGCTTGCAGGGACTCGATAGCCCGTTGGTGGTTCTTCCTGCCCATTTAAACAAGAACAGCTAGTCTAGTTCTAGATTGCAGGCCTGTGTGAGCTGGACCCCTCTAGAAGAGGAGGCCTCACATACACCTTGTTGATTAACAGGAGGAGGAAAGAAGGAAGGAGACAGCCTCAAACTGATCAGCTCAGCTCCATGACATAGCACGACAATGAACTGCACCACGGTTTTGTGATACATGTCTTAGCTCGTCTCTGATTCTAGTTGTCATAAAGGGCTTCATTAAGTCCTCAAAATAAAATGACTTTTTATTCCTTTTAATTAAGAACTAAATTTGTGCTTCACAGCATACTGTATGGTTGACCCTGCTGTGGACGTCAGTGAATTTCTAAGATGCGGCTCATTGACCCCAGAGCCATCTCTCACAATGGCTCTACACGCAGCACTTTGGAGATGGGATAAAGAGTGACTTTTGTTTGTGAGTGTTGGGGTGGAGTGTGGTTACAAAATATAACAAATAGTATGTTGCAACTTCCAAAAGGCCAGGAATCCTTGGCCAAGCAGCTCCTCTGGCTGCTAGTCAAGCATGTAAGACAGCGTTCCAATGTGGACAACTTGGAAAACAGTATTCTTCTCCAAATCACAATATCTATTTTCTGTAAACTAAAAAACAGTACTAGGAACACATCCAGAATTTCTTAAAACAGAAAAAGCACTTTCTTGGGTCACTGAATTAAAGTGAACTCTGCCTAATTCAAAAACAGTATTTTATTTTAGCCGAAGTTAGTCTTTTCCCACGTGGGAAAGGAAAGGAGCTGTTTCCCAGTGGGATTGCTTCGAAGAACCTGTCTTACGTTCTCTGCATCCCCCTTACCTTGTAGCTTCAAATTCTTCTTCCTTCTCGTGGATTCTCCTATCAATGTCAGCTTTGACTTGAGCCAATTCCAGCTGAATACGTATCACTTTACTCTCTTCCACCTGCCAGAAAATATATAGTATTAGTCGTTATGGACCAAGGAGTTAATCTCTGGCCATCTAGTTGCTGGGACTCAGCCGGCGGCAAAAGGAGCTCTTTCTTCATCCAAAGGGTCTGTCCGAGTTATTACCTCCAGGGAAGACTCAGCTTCCTCCAGGGCCACTTGTAACTCTTCCTTCTCAATCTCTAACTTCTTCTTCAACTTCTGAAGCTCATGTACACTCCGTCCTCCCTCACCCAGCTGGTCAATTAAGTCCTTGATCTCCTCTGAAAAAAGAATAGCATCATCGTTGAGATTGCCAGTGGTTGGTAGCCTTGACCTTCAGAGAGCTCGTTTTATTCAACACACACGATGTTATTCTTTCTATGGATTTCTGGGCCGGTTGCAGGGAGGATCAGATCTGACAGACCCCATCATAAGCTCATAGAACCCAAGTGGGAAAGGACCTCAGAGCCATCTAGTCTAATTTGAAGCCCAGGGCTTTTAACTGACTGATCTAAGGTCACACAATTAGTAAGTGGCAGAGCTAGGATTTGAATTCTTGTCCTCTGACCCCAGAGCTTGACTTTCTGAGATAGAAAGGTTTCCTTTGGAGCCTGGTGTCAGACTGTTAAAGATCTAAATCAGTGGTTCCCAAACTTTTTTGGCCTACCACTCCCTTTCCAAAAAAAATATTACTTAGTCCCCTGGAAATTAATTTTTTAAAAAATTTAATAGCAATTAATAGGAAAGATAAATGCACCTGTGGCCATCACCTGTCTCCTGGATCGCTGCAGCACCCACCAGAGGGCGGTGGCACCCACTTTGGGAATCACTGATCTAGGGGGAAGTTAGGTGGTTCAGTGAACTGAGAGCCTGCCTCAGATACTTCCTAGCTGTGTGGCTTTGGGCAAGTCACTTCACCCTGTTTGCCTCAGTTTCCTCATCTGTAAAATGAGCTAGAGAAGAAAATGGTAAGCCAGTCCAATATCTTTGCCAAGAAAATCCCAAGTGGGATAACAAAAAGGTAGGCACGGCTGAAAAACAACTCAAGAATAACAATGTCTTCTGACCCCAGAGTCTCTGATCCTTCCACTGTACTATGTTGGCTCCATAGATGGAAAGGCTTCATATAGGGGGCTAATAATTGTCATAGGCTTCTAGATCCAGAAATAGAAGGGAACTTGTTTGTTATCTAGTTTGACTCCCTCATTTTCCAAAGATCAGTTTAGACCACATCAGAGAAGCTTATCATCAGAAGGCTAGCCAGAGGATGATTCCTTGGGACTCTGGCAATTCAAAGAGACCTTCTACTAAGAAGGAGAAGGACTGTTTCTGTGTCAAATGAGAGGAGATTCTTGAAGTGGGTAAAACTTTAAAATGCTATATAAAGGCTATCTCTTATAACTATTTATTATTATTATTATTATTATTATTATTATTATTATTATTATAAAGAATGGGGCAGCTGGGTAGCACAATGGATAGAGTGCCAGGCCAAGAGACTAAAGGTCCTGGGGTCAAATCTAGCCCAGACACTTCCTAGTTGTGTAACCCTGGGCAAGTCACTTAATGTCCAGTACCTAGCCCTTACCTATTTTCTGCTTGAAACCAATGTGTAGCATCAATTCTAAGATGGAAGGGTTTTTTTTAAAGAGAAAGAAAGGAAGGAAGGAAGAAAAAGAAAGAAAGAAAAAAGGAAAATAGAAAGGGAAGAAGGGAGGAAGGAAGAAAAAAGAAGAAAGAGAGAAAGAAAAAGAAAGAGAGAGGGAGGGAAGGAGAAAGAAAGAGAGAGGAAGAGGGAGAGAGAGAGAGGGAGGGAGGGAAGGAAGAAGGAAAAGAAGAAAAAAGGAAAGAAGAAAGGGAGAAAAAAAGAAAAGAAAGGAAGAAAGAAAGGAACAAAGGAAGGAAGGGAGAAAGAAAGAATAACTATGCTGAAGCTCACTATTAAACATATGCACAATCTTGTCAGAGATAATAAGAGGGCCACTCTCATCTTTTTGCTGGAAAACTCCATTATAGTACATGTGATGGTGTGGGAATCAGTAGAAACTGAATTTGATAGCTTTGAAGCCTACTTCAAAAGACTTACATTATACTACTCTATTTAACATAATGGATCGAGTGCCATTACAATAAACTTTTAAGAAGTATCTAAATTCTCAGGTTACACTGGAATTTTTCTACAGCCTAATTTATTAAATTGTGAACTTCCGCAAATTTATAGGGGGCAAAACTAATCAACATTAAGCTATCAGCTTTTTTTTTTAAACCCTTACCTTACATCTTAGAATCAATACTGTGTATTGGTTCCAAGGCAGAAAAGCAATAAGGGCTGGGCAAAGGGGGTTAAGTGACTTGCCCAGGGTCACACAGCTAGGTAGTATCTGGTTCTCAAAGCACTGAACCACCTAGCTGCCTCCTAAGCCATCAACTTTTATTGTTTTTCCATATTGCCCTGGGATCTTTTTTTTTTTTAAAACCCTTCCCTTCTGCCCTAGTAACAAAACTAGTCCACAGGCACAAGAGCTAAGGCATATGGGATTAAAATGACTTGCTTAGGATCACAGAGCTATGAAGTGTCTGAGGTCAAATTTAAACGTAGGTGCTCACAGCTCCAAGCCTAGTGCTCTTCCACTGCTACCTAGCTGCCCCAAGCGATCAGCTTTTGATGTTTTCCCATACTGCCTTGGGATCTTTGTATGTATGTGCATCTGTTAGTACATAGTACAGTGATAAAACGGGAGAAGCAGGACATACTCTTGGAATGAGAAGATCTGAATTCAGGGTCTCTGATACTTCCTGAGTCCTTCTCATGCAATTTCAGCAGGACAAAGTTCCAGTAGAATGTGAAAATAGATATTTCCTTAAAGTTTGTTGTAATGATATTATGTTAAAGAGGGTATTATTATGAAAAGAGTTTGATGACATGGAAGAGTGCTAGACTTGAAGTCGAAGAGACCTGAGTTCAAATCTCACCTCTGGCACTTACTAGCTATGTCATCATGGTGAAGTAATTAAACCTTTCTGACCCTCAGTATCTGCAAAATGGGGACAGTGCTATCAATATTATGTTAGCTAATATGTCAGCCTGGGTCAGTGTATCATTTTGGAAAAAAGAGCCTCAAACCCAGGGAGAGCTAGGTTTATTTCCTGACCCTGACACCGACTGGTCAGGTGACCCTGGACAAGTCACTTAACTTCTCAGGGCTCTAGGCAATTCTCTAGGATTTTAAATTGCAGATCTAGATACTGACCTGTACTGGTAGAGGGACTTTCCTCACCCTGGATTTTCTTTTAACTAATAAAATCACAGGCCCATTCCCTAGCTTTTGATAAAACTATGTATTTTTTCCAGTTTAAATTTGTTATATTAAATCTCCCAGGTATCTCCCTCCCCCTCTCTTCTCCCTGAACTAGAGAAGGCATCATCTGACCAAAAAAAAAAAAAAGATTATATAGACATATACATACATATGTATATATGTATAAATTATATGCTACATAAATACATTTGTATGTATTATATAATATTATCTTATTTATAATGTTGATTGGTTTTGCCCCCTAGAAATTTGCTCAAGTTCACAAATTAATAAAAAATATTTTTTTAAAAGGGAGAAGCAGGTCCTAGCAAAATTCCCATGTAACCTGAGACTATAATTTAAATTATATTAGTACATAACATATATGACATAAATGTATAAAAATACAGATTCAATATTGTTTGAAGAACAACTGTGAATGTCCACCTCCAGAGAAAGAACAGAAAAACAGAAACACGCATGACCTTGTTTATAATCACACACATACACATAGTTATAGACACACACATGTATGTGGTTATATATACACATATTTAGTCATATATGCATATAGGCACACAGTTATCTCCACATGCATGCACATATCATTATATATACATGGGTAGACACACACATGCACACATACTTATATTCATATACACATTTACATGTATGGTTATTGATACACGCACATTTTCAAATACAGTTACATATACATATTTAACTATACATACACATACATATATAGTTATATATGCAGATATACAAAGTTATATACATATACAGAGATACAAATATGTAACTACACATTGTATTATGTATATGTTTATAAATGAATTGCACATGGTACATTGCATGCATGTACATACGTGTATGTACGCACATATGTACACAGATATATGTGCTCACATACACGAACATACAATACAAAGGGTGTTGCAATACATATACGCATGGTTACATACATGTACACACATTTAACTATATAGTTATAGATACACATGTTACATATATACACATATATTGTTATATATAAGCATATACACATATGCAAATATGTAGTTATTTATACCTTACACACAGTTAGATCTGCATATACATGCCTATAGACAGGTGTCCATATTGTTTTATATACAGTACACATGTACAAGTATGTAATATGTGTATATATACACAGTTAGATACAGGTACACACATTTACATAACATGTAATTATAAATGCACATACACACATATGTACACATACATAGTAATATATAGATACACACATATAGTTATAGATGCATATACATACACCATATAGTTACATATGCAAACATCTATACATACACATAGAATTATAAATACATACACACCTATATGGTTATAGATATGTGTACATATGTGGGTATGTATAAATGATGTCATGTGTGTTTCTAATTTTCTGTGCTTTCTCTGGAGGTGGCTTCAAACAATATTAACTCCGTCTTATTCCATCAGCCTCACAGGGTTATGGTGAGAATCAAAGAAGTTGATATAAGTAGGAGCAAACCTTAAAGTGCCAGAGAAATGCCAGCTATTATGCTCTGCATTATCTAAAGTCCCCTTTACCCCCCGTAAACAGACACCCCCTAGAACAGTGATGGTGAACCTTTTAGAGATGGAGTGCCGTGCACTTCCCCCCACCCCCACCAAGTGCCAGGTGTGCCCTGCCCCACCTCCCCTTTACCCCACACAGGGGAAGGAGAAAGCACTCCCATTGGGTTACTGGATGAAGGGGCTGGTGAAGTGAGGAATGTCCTCGGCTAGTGTAGAGAGGGGGAGGGGAGTGGCCAAAGTGCTCTGCTCCCCTCCAGCTCTGCTGCCTGTGAGCCACCCATTGGCACACCCCCTGTGTGCTCCCATTGGCTGCTGGGCAGAGGGGTGGGGGATGAAGAGAGGGGGAGGGGAGCAACTCCTCCCCAAACCCTCTGCCTTTCTAGTAATGAACTCTGAGGTGGGGGGAGGGCAGCCATGTGCCCACAGAGAGCCTTCTGTGTGCCATAAGTTCGCCATCACTGTTCTAGAAGGTTCTGGACTACAGAGTATAAAACAAGCTGGTGTTGTGAAGCCCGAAAAGCCTGAGGCTCCCCAGGGCTGAGGCCTTGTCCCAGGGCAGTCAGCATCCTGGCAGCCTGCTCTGGTCCTTCCTGTGACCCCCTCCCAGGCTGCGCTGGGCCTTGCCTTGAAGAGTCTTGTTCTCTTTCTTCACAGACTCCAGGTGCTCGATGGATTCTTCATAGGCCGTTTTGATCTTGAAGCTCTCCGTCATGTACATGCGGCACTCCTTCTGGGAGCTGTCCACCTCGACCTGCAGCTCCTCACATTTCTGTTGCCACTCAGCCAGCATTTTATCGAAGACCCTCTGCTTCTTGTCCAGGGCAGCCGCAGCGGCGTTGGCCTAGAGAAAGGAAGCTCCTGTCACATACTCTGCTCCGTCTGTCTTTGTGCTTTGCTTCTACGATGGCTCTACGGTCACCCAGAGCCAGGGATGGGTCTGCTGGAGCTCAGTCATACCGGCTACTAAGAATCGATTGTTAAATTAGAAATGAGTGTATCCTATAAATCAGGGCTTGATTTACTGGTTTGCTGATTATCTGGCCTTAAGTAAGAAACAGCAAAGCTTGTCATTAATAGATTTTAATTTTTTTTTAAAAAAGCCTTACTTTCTGCCTCAGAATAAATACTGTGTTTTGGTTCCAAGGCAGAAGAGTGGTAAAGGCTGGGCCATGGGGGTTAAGTGACTTGTCCAGGGTCACACAGCTAGGAAGTGTGTACTGAAGCCAAATCTGAACCATGGACCCTTCCCCCCCCCCCCCAATCTCTAAGCTGGCTCTGAATCTACTGAGCCACCAAGCTGCCGCCTAGAATTTAATTTTTTCATTTCCTTTTAATTCTTCACATAATCCCTGGGATTAAGGATGTTAATTTCTGGTTTATCCTAGATGAAGGATTGACTTCAGCTAAATTCTATTCAATTGTTCTCCCACAAAGATGAAGTCACCTTTACTTGTGGATTTTGGAACATTTAATCTCAAGTGTCTCATTTGTTTTTCACTAGCCACCTACAAGGCTATGATTATGAAATTCTTTCCTCATTGGATAGGTGCTGGCTGCAAACTGGTCTCCCTTCACAGATAGTATGAGGCAACAGCTTTACATTAACTTAAATAAGATCTCTGGGTCTTGTTTAAATATTGAATTACATACTATGGAAAGCTGGCAAGTTGTTCTGCAGTAGAGAAGTGTAGACATGTAACACTACGAATGACTGAGAACATTTGAGCATGGGGATGGCTTTGGTATCAGAGGGCAGGAAATCATGGAGACCCTTAACATTTCTTCCCAATACCAAATTTTGCCTTTATTATAAACATGGTTTCCTATTTCATGGGTTTCATGGTGGTCTACTTGAACACTATCTTTTTTTTTTTTAAACCCTTAACTTCTGTGTATTGGCTCCTTGGTGGAAGAGTGGTAAGGGTAGGCAATGGCGGTCAAGTGACTTGCCCAGGGTCACACAGCTGGGAAGTGGCTGAGGCTGGCTTTGAACCTATGACCTCCCATCTCTAGGCCTGACTCTCAATCCACTGAACTACCCAGCTGCCCTCTTATGGTGGTCTACTTGAGAATGGGGATGGCTTTGGTATGAGGAGGTAGGAAATAATGAAGACCCCTGACATTCCTCCCCAGTACAACACTATGAAATGTCACCTCTCTGATAAACTATGGTCCCATGTTTCATGGGTGGCATCAGTGACCTACCAGAGACCTGGATAAGAATTGCACAGAATGAGAAGGCATGGATGGGTTGCAATGTATACTAAAGGAGGGAATACCTACATTGATGGAATCACAGACTCCGTAAATTACTTATGCTTTTTTATATTGAAGTATGTGAGAGAGATTTAAAAGAATGGCTTATCCAATTTTGAGAACACAACAAATGAGAAAGCCTTTTCCTGGAATTTCCTGGAATGATCATTGGAGGAATTGAAACTCAAGGGTTCTGCGCCCAAAGCCTTTACTCAACCCAGTTGGATCCTGCTTCTTCAAAGTAATCTAACTCCTCCCAGCTTCCCCTATGAGAATTCCCTGTGATCTCTTCCTCAGGAAGAAGGAAGACTTTCCTTAGGTGAGCCTCTCACCTTCTCCAGGTCAATGGTGAGATCTTCTACTTCTGCTTGGAGCCTCTGCTTGTTTTTCTCTAGGGAGGCAGCCCGAGCCTGGGCAGCTTCTGCAGCCTCCTCTGCTTCCTGCAACCTGGCTGCCAGTTTCCTCCTGTGGGTACAAAGTTCAAATGAAGTGGCTGGAAATATAAATGGAACCATCCCTGCACAATAGGTCCTATTCTTGTACATCGTCTTGTTAACTAGATCATTTAACAGTCTAAAATTTGGTTTTCACCTCTTTTCTCCCCTCCCTGTTGCATACTGAATTTCAAATACTGAATTTGGAGTCAGGAAGATTTTAGCTCATATCCTGCCTTGGACAGTAATTAGCTATGTGACTCTGGGCAAATCACTTATCTGTAAAATGAGAGTGTAAGATTAGATGGCCTCCAACATTGCTTCCATTTTGAAAATGAGGATCCAACCCATCCTTTAAGGGATAGATCAATGCTCACTCTTCTGTGAAGTCCTGTTGGACCATCTTTTCCCGACCCTATTATTTTTCTTTACCGAGATCATATAGGCCTTCCTGACTTTACCACTCATTTGGCAATAATTATAGAACCACAGAGAAGCACTGCTTTGTCTTGTTCTTTGTCTGTATCTATGTCCTCAGTGAGACTATGAGCTTCTTGAGGGCCGGGACCATGTATTCTCCATACTGTCCACACCAGCATAAAACAATAATATAAAAAGTAAATCTTATTGAACTGAATTGAAAATGTGTTTCAAGACAAGAAGGAGGAGGAAGAGGAGAAAAAGAATTGCTAACATGTAAATAGCACTTTAAGATTTACAAAGCACTTTATGAATTATCAGATTTAATCCTCATAATGACTTAGTGAGATAGGGCTGTTATTATCTCTATTTTACAATAGAGGAAACTGAGCCAGACAGCAGCTTTATGACTTGTCCAAAGTCACCCAGTAAATGTCTAAGGCAAGATTTGAACTCACATCTTTCTAACTCTAAGTCCAGCATTGTATCCACCTAGCTAGTTGTTGCAAAAATAGGGCTGAAATGAAGGGATAGGTGTTTAGATTAAGGGATAGTTTCTAGTTCCTCATAGGAACAGAAAGGATCTCACAGATTTTTGTATTAGGATGGATACCACAAGATACTATGTCATCATCTCAGATTTCTTATAATGGAAGGGAGTGCCTTGGATTTCTAAAAGCCCATCTGCAGCGGGAGAGAAAGTCACATTTTCAAACTTCTCCTGGGTGAACTCAGCCTTTATTTCTATAGAGAAGCTAAGAAACAGTTTGATGCCATTTGGCCAATATTTATGTATGCAGAGCACTTGGTTCTGGGCACAGTATACTTTAACTAAGCCATAGTTTGTCTTCATAGAACTTTAATGCAAGCCTTTTTAACCTGGGGACTGTGAACTTGGATTTATTTGAGAAAAATATATATTGATAGTTGTATTTTAATACAATGAGTTCCCTTTGTAAACCTGTGTATTTTATTTTATGCCTTTAAAAACATTCTGGGGGCATCTAGGTGGCTCAGGAGATTGAGAGCCAGGTCTAGAGATGGGAGGTCCTGGGTTCAAATCTGACCCCAGATACTTCCAAGTGGGTAACCCTGGGCAAGTTGCTTAACCCACATTGCCTAGCCTTTCTTGATTTTCTATTTTTGAAGCAAAACAGAGTAGCAATACAGAGTATTGATTCTAAGACTGAAGAGTTTTTAACTAAATAAAAATATTCTGAGAAGAGGACCATGGGCTTTGCCCAACTACCCCAGGTATCTGTAACACACACACAAAAGGTAAAGAACTCCTGTCTAGTAGGGGAGCATAACAGGGTAGACTGCTTGGTGTTCGGGTACCAGATCTGCGATTCCATGCATATAAGCAGCTCTGTCCCCCAAAGGAAGCTGGCATCTTCTCTGTAACCTAGACTTTCTCAGGGTTGGATAGCCAATCAGTGTCGGGGTAGGATCTGAACCCAGATCTTTCTGGCCCCTGCGGACAGCTCTCTCCCCATTATGCCGCATCACCTTTCGGAAGAAGTCTTCAGAACTAGCTTCCAAAGTCTCCTGCTGGCTGCAGCTCCCAGAGACCCCAGGCCAAAGGCATTCTACTAGGGAATGGTAGTCGCCCAGTGGTGTACTTCCATTCCCTGGTTTCTCCCGCTAAGACCATGACGTCACTCAGGACTCCTCTCCCACCCAGCCCCGCCCCGCTCGGAGCCCAGGGCTTACTTGGTCTCTTCCAGCTCCTCGGTTCTCTGGATGGCGTCAGTTTCGTACTTGGTTCTCCACGTGGTGACCTCTGTGTTGAGTTTGGACACCAGGCGCTGCAGCTCAGACTTGCCCCCTTGCTCTTCCTCCAGCTGCTCCTTTATCAGATCCAGGTCGTGCTTGGTGTTGGCCAGACTCACCACGGCTGCACTCCGGGACTGTGGGTGGCAGAGTATTAGAGAATGTGTGCCCCAAACTGGTGCTCATCTCTTTTGGGGCCCTATCAGAACCCTTAGCTTTTCTTTTTTAAATTGTAACTACTTCAGCATGGCCATTGTGGACAGCTCAGTTACCTTCCCGTCCTACTGCCCACCCTTACTCCCCGCCCCCCAGTTTTTTAATGATACCATCAAAACAGCTTATTCTAGAAATAGGAACACATATTTTTTTTCAATGTAAATGACCTTCTATTTATTCCAATAACTGCCGATATTTTTTCTACCAGAAAAAAGATTTTTGGTAAGCAGTAGAGTCAATTATGAACTTCATTCTGACCATATCATGCTGAATTTGTGCTTTCCCCAATTATTGCACTTTTAAGTGCTCCTCTGAAGTGAAAAATAAAAATCAGAAGGGACAAAATCATGACTGTATGGCAGATACACCACACACACACACACACACACACACACACACACACACACAATTTTTTAAGTTTTGGATCAAAACAGTTTATTCTAGAAATATGAAAGACATTTTTTCAGTGTTAAGGACCTCCTATTTATTCCAATGACTGCTGACATTTTTCCTATCAGAAAAAGTTTTTCGGTAAGCAGTAGGGCCAATTATGAAGTTCATTCTTACTATATCATCACTAAACTTGTACTCTCCCCAATTGTTGTACTGTTAAGTGCCCCCAAGTAAGAAAAACAAAAATCAGAAGATAAAATCAGGTCTGTATGACAGATATACACATACGCACACTAAACAATTTTAAGTGTTACATCAAAACAGTTTATTCTAGAAACATGAACACATTTTTTTTTCCAGTGTAAATGACCTCCTATTTATTCCAATGACTGCCAATTTTTTTTCTACTAGAAAAAGGGTTTTGGTAAGGTGTAGAATCAGCTGTAGAATCAGTGTAGAATCAGTATAAATTCTAACCATCTATTGCTGAACTTGTGCCCTCTCCAATTATTGACCCAAGTACCCCACCCCCAAGTGAGAAATAAAAATCAGAAAAGTACAAAATCAGGACTATATGGTAGATACACACACACACACACACACACACACACACACACACACACACACACACACACACACACACACACCCTCTCCAAGTATTTCAAAGGCTGTTCTAAGGAGAAGGGAAACTTTTTCTTTTTGGTCCCTAGGCCAGAATGGGGAGCAAGGGTGGAAGTTGTTGAAAGGCAAAATTAAGCATGATGTCAGGAAAAACTTCCCAACGATTAGAGTTGTCCAAGAAGTGGGGAGTTCCTCCTTCTTGGGGGTCTAGAGGAAAAGCTGCTCAACTGCTCGTTTGTTGGATCTACTATAGTGGGAATTCCTATGCATTGGACTAGATGACCACTGAGAGTCTTTCTAACTCACAAATTCTAGGGTTCTAGGATTTTTTGTTTCTCAAACCTTTGACTCTTCTTCCATCTGCCTCTTGTAGTCTTCCACCTGAGAGGTCAGTGAAGTCTTCATCCTGAAAATTTGGTTTAGCCGGCTCTGGGATTCCTCATATTCTCGGCTTAATTCACTGTTTTCAGCTAGATAAGAGGAGAGAAGAAGATGAAAAGATGTCCAGAAGAAAAAAAACCTCTCCAGCAAGTTTCTAAGATCCCTGATACTGACTTAAAGGAAAAGGAGTAGCACAAGAGAGGAAATTTTTTGGTTTTACTGGTCTGGGTTTATGATTTCATTGATGTGAGGGAAATTAGGGAAAATTTCCTCTACTCATTCAGAATGGCAGATCTTTCAATATGTTCATTTCTCATTCTAGTGAAGAGATAACTGGAGCACCAAGAGATTAAACAACTTTCCCAGGGTCTCATGTCAAAGATAGGATCAGAATCCATATTTTCCTGATTCCAAGACTGACCCTTTTTCTAATAAGTGGTATTGAAATAAATGAATAAATGAAAAAGGATTTATGAAAATATTTGCTATATGTAACACATAGGCAACTAAGTGGTGCAATAGATGGAGTTCCAGGCTTAGAGTCAGGAAGATTCTTTTTCCTGAGTTCAGATCTGGCCTCAGACATTTATAACTCTGGACAGTTCACTTAACCCTGTTTGCCTCAATTTCCTCAGCTGTAAAACCAGCTGGAGAAGGAAATGGCAAACCACTCTAGAATCTTTGCCAAGAGAACCCCAAGTGGGGTCACAAAGAATTAGAGAACAAAATGACAACAAAAATGATTTCCTATTTACAGCCTTGCTTTTTAGCTACTATGCTCTCATTACTCCCTCTCCATTACAGATGAGAATTGGATGTGATTTCTCCCCCACCCTCCAGGAACTGGGAAAATCTTAGCCCATCTCAAATCTAAGACACCATTTTCCACCCTGCACCATTCTTTAGATGGATCATAGGGAAGTGACTTTACCTTGGAGTCTGGTCCTGATAGCATTAAGCTCTGCTTGGTTTCTCTCCAGTTCAGCCACTTTAGCATTTGCCTCAGACAAATTGTCTTCTAATTTCCGAACATGAGCCTCGGCATTCACCTGAAGACAAAGATGGCACTCAGGAGTTAGAAAGAGCCTGAGACAAAAAGATGAGTTCTTTTGACCTTTTGGGACAAGTGAAACAGCAGAGATTTGGTATCTTGTCTCTGCAACAGGTCAAATGATATTTTTTAGGAGTCATGTGAGGGAAACCAAGGATAGAGAAGAAAATGGTTTAGGTTAAATAAATACATGAAAATTGGAAATATACACATATCTACATTTAAACTTGAATATATATTTATAGATAAATAAAATAAGAATAAGCATCTGTATAATCAGGCTTGAATATATATTCTGGATGTCTATTTATATTTTATTCTTATTTGTATTTTATCTACATATTTTCAAGCTTGAATACATTCTAAAATTTTTATTTATTTTTGCCTAAAAGTTTGTTTTCCATATATATATATATATATGTATCTAGGAGGAGGCCCTTCCAAAATAGATAAATTCAAGCTGTAATATACATTTTCATTTTTATTCTTATTCATTTCTATATTATATATAACTTATTTGTTTAGGCAAAAGTTATACCTTCCAATGTTCTCTCTATATAAGTACACATACATACATGTATATATTTATAAATGTATAGGTACACATACTGTATGCTCAAACATATACATACATGCATATGCCCATTGTCTACATATAGCTAGGAATCCCTTCCATAAATGATAGATTGAATCCTTGACATATCTTTTTATTCTTATTCATTTACATATTATGTATAATTTGTTTAACAAAAAGGTATTCCTTCTGATGCTTTCTCTATAATATATATACATACATATTTGTTTGTTGTTGTTCAGTCGTGTCCGACTCTTTGTGACCCTTTTTGGGGTTTACTTGGTAAAGATACTGGAATGGTTTCTTCTCCAGCTCATTTCCAGATGAGGAAACTGAGGCAAACAGGGTTGAGTGACTTGCCCAGGGTCACACAGCTATAAATGTCTGAGGTCAGATTTGAACTCAGGAAGATGAATCTTTCTGACTCCAGGCTTGACACTATCCACCATGCCACTTAGCAACCTTGATACATACACACATATACATATACATATACATATATACATATATACATGTACATTTATAAATGTACATGCATGTATACATGCATTTATATATAGCTTGGAGTTCCTTCCATAATTGATAAATTCAAACCTTAATATATATTTTATTTTTCTTATTAATTTACATATTATATATAAAATATTTTTCTAGCTAAAATGTTTCTTTCTGTTGCTCTCTCTATTAACTACTTATGCCTATATTTATATATACATGCATATGTACGTACATTTATATATAGCCTGAGGTTCCTTCCATAATCGATAAATTCCAGCCTTAATATACATTTTTATTTTTCTTATTCATTTACATATTATATGTAAAATATTTGTCTAGCTAAAACGTTTCTTTCTGATGCTCTCTCTATTAACTACTTATCTATAGATTTACAAATGAACATGTATGTCCACATTTCTATATGCATGTATATATGTATGCACGTACACATACATTTATATATCGCCAGAAGAAGTCCCTTACAGAATCTCAAAGAAAGATCTCCATTTGGCCAGTACCTTCTTGACTTCCTGGGCCCACTTGTTCTTGCCCTGCATCCTACTTGGCTACTTCTCCTTTCCTCTCCACTCTGTCCCATGCAAGCCCACAGCCCCATCTTCTTGCTTCTTGCTTTATTGCTCCCTCCCTGAGTCCTTCCTCTGGCTGGCTGGGAACCTGAACTGCCTAATGGTTTCCTTTGAGTAGCTGAGGGGCTCTCTGTCTTCAAAGACTCTCCTCTAGGGGGCAGCTGGGTAGCTCAGTGGATTGAGAGCCAGGCCTAGAGATGGGAGGTCCTAGGTTCAAATCTGACCTCAGACACTTCCCAGCTGTGTGACCCTGGGAGGGTCACTTGACCCCCATTGCCTACCCTTACCACTCTTCTGCCTTGGAGCCAATACAAAGTATTGACTCCAAGACAAGGAAGGTAAGGGTTAATTAAAAAAAAAAAAAAAAAAAAAAAGACTCTCCTCTACCTGAAATCTTATGGAACTGGTGCCATTTGAGCCATAGCTTCTGAGGCCAGGGAAGACCTTTCCTCTAAAGAGGAAGAGGCCCGGGGCAGCGGACTGCCTCCTTTGGAGCTGACCCCTCGCTCAGCCCAGGGCTTCTGGGATAAGGAGGGCAACCAGGATTGCTTCACCTTGGATTTCTGGACCGTCTCCATGCTGGCACTGAGGTCATCGATCTCCGCTTTCATGACCTGCTTGTCCTTCTCCAGCTTGGCCTTCACCCTCTGAAGGTTCTCCACGTGTTCCGTGAGCTCAGCCATGGAATCGGTGTGCTTCTTGCGGAGGGTAGAGGCCGTGGCCTCACTCTGTAAGGCTGCCTCTTCCAGCTCCCTGCGAAGTTTCAGCAACTCTGCCTCTCGCTTGCGGTTCTGCTCAATCTGGAACCGGGACAGAAGAGAGGATTTGGAAGTGAGGGGAAAGGGAAGTTTACTGAAACCCAGAGTTTCAAACTCGTCTCTATTTCCCTGCCTCTTTCCCCCTCGCCCACCACACCGGACATTCGGTTATGGGTGCCACAAGCCGGAGAGTGTCCAGAGGAGGGCACAGCTAGAACAGCGGAGGGCCTCGAGTGCATAAAACATGAGGAAAGAACTGCGGCTGCACCGAATGGGACAGGGTAACTGTTTTTGAGCTGGAGGAGGGAGTAGGCTTGTTGTGTTTAGATCTTGGGGCAGAAGCAAGAACAACCACTGAAAATGATCAAGAAGCTAATTTAAGCTTGAGGTGAAAAGAAATTTCCTCCAGGCTTGGTTCTCCATAAGTGGAAGGAGTTAAGGACTTCTCTTAGCAAGCTCTTCAAGCAGAAATGGAACGATCACTTGTTGGGGATATTACCATGTGGTATGTGTGTGTGTATTTTTCAGGGAAGTGGATGATATTTATTGGATGAGATGGACATTGGGGTCTTACCCAACTTTAAAATGTTTATGATTCTGATTTAGCTGGTGATTATACTGGTAATGTGGGACTTACAGCCATTCAACATTTATTCATTCAGTAAGTGCCAACTGAGCACCATACTGGGCTTACACGATTGAAAATACAAATACAAGAGGGCAGCTAGATGGCTTAATGGATAGAGAGCCAGGTCTAGGGACAGGAGGTCCTGGGTTCAAAAGGCCTCAGACACTTCTTATTGTGTGTGACCCTGGGCAAGTCACTTAACCCCAATTGCCTAACCCTTACTGCTTTTCTGTCTTGGCACTGTTAGTCAGTATTGCTTCAAGACAAAAGGTAAAGGTATTTTTAAAAAAGAAAAGAAAAGAAAATATGACTATATCTAGATATACTTACTTATAAAATGCAACAATACTTTGACCTTGGAGAGTGTTTTTCTTTCTAAAGAACTCAGAGTTCTGATTTGCCTCCTTCTCCCATTATCCTCCAGCAGAAGAGATAAAGGCAAATAATATCATTGGCATTTTATAACTGGGGAAACTGAGGCACAAATCTCTTAAAATCTTTCCCAAGTCAGTACTGGGTCTGGGGCCCATAAGTGTTGAGTTGAAGCCTTTCATCTTTGGGTTTAAATAAACTGCAATGTCAATTCATCCCAGAAGTTAGAGGAGAATGTCCTCTACTAAGGACTCAGAGGGTAACCTTGGCATGTCCTGGGGTTTTCCTTATGACCTCAGCAGTCAATTCCAGGAAAGCAGGTGATCCTAGCTTTTACCTCTCTTCTTCCTGGGAACTGATGCTTAGTATAGATTCTAAGACAGAAGGTCAAGGTTTAAAAAAAAAAAAAAAAGACTAATCTTCGACTTCTTTCCAACACATCAGCACTTTTACATCCTGAATTCCAGGGTGGGTAGAAAGAAGCCTTATGTCCTTCTCTGTACATAGGTTACCTGAGCAGAGGTGGCCCCTCCAGCTTCTTCCAGCCTGTCACTGAGGTCTTCAAGGTCTCGGGACAGGTCACTGCGTTGTTTTTCTACCTACAGAAGCATTTGGAGAAAGCCTTAATGATATGACCCCTCTGTAAATATCTCTAGTCAAAGTTTCTCTCTGGATCATCAGACCTTACAGGATAGAGACCAAGTTTGGATTGGTTCTACATGCTGTCTAGGCTATTAAGAACATTCAAGAGAGGGGAATTCATCAATCCCTTTTGCTAGATTAATGAATAAGTCTTGGTTCGATAATAAATCCAGGTATGTGGTTAACTTGGGAATATTCCCAGGGCTTTTGAATTCTGGGGACTGAATGAGTAAATAGACTCTTTCCATCAGTTGTAGCTCCAATAGTGTTTTTTGCCAATCCCTTCCCTTTTTCTTTCTCCCCCATCTTGTTTGGCTATATTGGATACAGCTCATCAAGGGCTAGTAAGGCCCTTCTCCATCTCTTGACTGGACTTGAGCAGCAAATCCCCTTAGACTTTCTGAGCACCTCTGCCAAAGAGTGAGAACTCTTCACTCTTTACCTTTGCTCTCATAGCCCTCTCCGCTTCTAATTCTTCTTCCAGTTCCTCAATCCGGGCCTGGCAAATGCACAAACAAGAAATTAATCTTTCTCACATGAAATTAAAGTATATAATGGAAAACTATTACATCATAAGACACGATGAATAGGATGAGATTCAGAAAAACATGGAAAGACTTATATGAACTGATGCAAAGTGAAGTGAGCAGAACCAAGAGTTTTGGGAAAAAAAATGGAAAGACTTATATGAACTGATGCAAAGTGAAGTGAGCAGAACCAAGAGAATAGTATATGGTAACAGAAATGTTATAAGATGATCAACTCGGCAGGGCTAAACTATTATTAGCAATGCAAGATTCTAAGATAACCCTAAGGGGTTTGTGATAAAAAAAAAAGTCAAATTTGACTTTACATAAAGACTTCTGAAAGAAATCTATATTCCAAAAACTACTTGTTAACTTCACTGTATAGTACTATGTTCTCTCTCTGCTTCTGCCCCTCAGCTAGGACTCCTGTGTGCCCCACACCAAAATTAAAAAGCCCTAACTGAAACCTTCCTAGTGAAGGTTTGAAAGAACCATTGCCCTGATTGGAATCTTGGCTTGAGACCTCTATGTCAAGAGAAGGGACTTTCACCCCCCTTCACACTGTCCTCCCCCCCAACTCTGGTATCTGGGCTCATGTCTTGTCCTTCCATCTGTCTGCACTGGGTCCAATGTCACCTGTCCTCTGTTGTCTGTGTCTATGTCCAACCTTCATGTGTCTTTGAACCATGTGCCAGGCCTCTCCTTCCACATGTAGCCTCCTTCCTGCCTCCATCCCTCTCTCTATTCCCCACATGACCAGGCAGAGAAAATTCATATTAGATGAAAATCATTTTATGTAGAGTTCACTTGTGTTAAATGAAAACTGTTTGTAAACTACCTGAATGTCAGTAGTGCTTAATTTTGTCTTTGTATTCCTAGCATCTAACATCTGGCCTATACTAAGGGTTTAATACATGATCACTGATTGACTGACAGACTGAGAATCCCATGGATCAAAACAAATGATGTCAAGAAGAAGAGGAAAAAGAAAATCATTCAGGGAGGATCTGGGCTTCTCTTTTCTCTCCATACCTGGTGTTCTTTCAGTTTCCTCTGCAATGTGGAATTCAGAGATTGCTCATCCTCGTATTTCGAGTTGACGGAATTGATTTCCATGTCTCTCCTAAGAAGAAAATAAAACAACTTAAAGCAAATGTCAGAGGTGGGATTTCATTCATGGGAGCGGGGAGGGATTTGAAATGGGCCACAACTACTTCTTTTCTTGCCACTGAAAGAATGTTCTTCCTCCTTCTTCCCTCCAAGAGACCTTAATGACGGTCTTCTTGTCTTATGGATCAATCAGAGCCTTTAGCAAAATCCTTAGTTCTGGCTTTGTGGGAAAAGATTATAAATCTTTTCTCTGTGAATTGGTCTAATCTTTCTGGAAAGTAATTTGGAATTATGCTAAAATAGTGACTAAAAGACCCAGAGATTCCACTACCAGACATATTCCCCAAGAAGATTAAAGACAGAAATAAAGTTCTCATGGGTACCAAAATATTCATAGGAGCATCTTTTGGGGGGGGCGGCCCCCAAAAAGAATTGGAAACAAAGTAAATGTCCATATTTTAAGAACAGCTAAACAAATTATGGCACATTAATGTAGTGGAATATTATTCTCCTGTAAGAAACAATGACTGTGATGAATACAGAAAGGTATGGGAAAACTTATATGAACTGATGCCAAGTGAAGAAAGGAGAATCAGAAAAACAATATGTACAATGACTACAGCAGTGGAAATGAAAAGAATGACAACAAAAAGTAATATTCTGTAATGATGAACTAGCTTAATTCCAAAGAAGAGATAAGAAACTAAACCTTTACCTCCATCTTTGCAGAGGTGGGGGAGTATGGGTGTGCAGTAGTGCACCTATGGTCAAATCTGGTTTTATGTATTGGTTAGTTTTGGTAAACTGCTGCTGCCCACCCCTTTTTTGTTATGTTATAAGAGATAGAAAAACATTCTAAATTAATTAATTAAATGAAATTTAAAACAAACAAACAAACAAACAAAAAAAAACAAAGGATACCAGGCCTGGAATTGGGAGGACCAGGTTCGAATGTGGCCTTAGACACTCCTATCTGTGTGACCTTGGACAAGTCACTTGACCCCCCCACTGCCTAGCCTTTACCATTCTTCTACCTAGGAACTGATAATTAGTATTGATCCTAAGACAGAAGGTAAAGGGATTTTTTTTTTGGTGTTTTTTTTTTAAAGGCACATACTTCTTAACGACCTCCTCCAGATCTAGCTTGGCTCTCTCCATCTCATTAAGGTTGTCAATGGTCATCTTCAGGTCACTCTCAGCTTTCCGGCGGGCCTTCTCCACCTCAGCCCGTATCTTCTTCTCTTGTTCCCAATTGTCCTCCAGCTGTGAAGACAAGAAAGTGATGACGACTAGGAGGAGGGAAATCACTGACAAAAGCAAAAAGAAAAACCCAGGCAAATGGTACACATAATTGGTCAATCCAGCCCAAAACGCCACCACAAACCCCGGGGGAACAAGGAAGGCCTCCATCACCTCCCGGGTCACTTATCCCAAATAGATGTGAGGACTTCCAGGATGGCGATGAATCTCATGGTTCAGGCAAGAGAATCCCACACCAGCTGGGGCTCACCTCGTGGATCTGGGTGCCCAGTTTGCTATTATTTTTCGTGAGATGATTCACTTTGTCCTCTTCAGCTTGAAGGTCATCAAGAGTTTTCTGGAAGGAAAGAAATCCCCAGAAGAAGCTGACGAGGGAAAGGGCAGACAGAGGGACGAGGGCCTCTCTCTTCTCCCAGGAGCCCCTCTCAGAAGGGCTGGAGGGAGTAACTGTAGACTGAATTGGCGCTGACCCTGGGTAGCCAATCTTGGGTTATTTTATCTGATACAGAACAGAGACAGCTACTACTGAATGCCAACCTAAATTCAAATAGTTTATTTTTGATCCTTACCTTCAGTCTTACTATCAAATCTAAGGCAAGTGTGGCAAGGGCTAGGCAACCAGAGTTGAGTGACTTGCCCAGGGTCACACAGCTAGAAGTATCTAAGGCTAGATTTCACACAATACACTTTTAAAAAATAAAATAAAGTATTACCTTCCAGCTTAGAATCAATACTAAATATTGGTTCCAAGGCAGAAGAGGGGGTAAGTGGTAGGCAATTAGAGTTAAGGGACTTGCCCAGGGTCACCCAGCTAAGAAGTGTTTGAGGTCAGGTTTGACATAACAATTTTTTTAAGCCCTTAATTTCCATCTTAGGATCAAAATTAAGTATTGGTTCCAAGGCAGAAGAGGAGGTAAGGGCTAGGCAATTAGAGTTAAGAGACTTGTCTAGAGTTATACAGCTAGGAAGTGTTTGAGATCAGATTTGAACCCAGGATCTCCTGACTCCGGGTCTGATTCTATATCCACTGAGCTACTTAGCTGCTTTATTTATGACAGAACATAGATCTAGAGTTGGAAGGAAACATAGAGGCTATACAATCCAATTTCCTATTTTTAGTTGAGGCTATCAAGGCCCAGGGAAGGTAAGTGACTTGTCCAGTGTCTCATAGGTAGTATCAGAGATGGAATTTAAACCCAGGTCTTCTGACTGCACTGTTTTATTAGTACTGAGACTCTGTATACTGAGCAGTTACTTAATGGTCCTAAGAGAAACTACATTTCACCCTGCATTGTCAGAAGCATATGGGGGCCATCAGAGTTCACCATACAATGCTCCTATGACTCTGGGATATATATTTTTTTAATTTGAAAAATCATTTATTTATTTATTTGTTTGTTTAGAATATTTTTCCATGGTTACATGATTCATGTTCTTTCCTTCCCCTCCTTGATCCCCCCTCCCGTAGCCAATGAGCAATTCTACTGGGTTTTATATGTGTCATTGATGAAGACCTATTTCCATATTATAGATATTTGCACTAGAGGGATCACTTAGAGTCTACATCTGGGATATTCCTATAAGCCTAACACTGAAAGGTAGCAACCTTCAGGAAGCTGGTGAGTTTTCCTGCGTAAGGGCTCTCCAATATTTCCCCCCATGAAAAGCACAGAATATTTGGAACAAAACCTAAAAAGCAATCCAAGTAGTGGATAGAGTTCCAGACCTGGAGTTCAAGAGGACCTGGGTTCAAATCTGGCCTCAGACACTTCCTAGTTGTATGACTCTGGGCAAGTCACTTAACTCTAATTGCCTAGCCATTATTCCCTCTTCTGTCTTGGAACAAATACTTAGTATTGATCCTAAGATGGAAGTTAAGGGTTTTAAAAAAAATGTGTTGTGTCAAACCTGGTCTCAAATACTTCCTAGCTGTGTGACCTTGGGCAAGTCACTTAACCCCAATTGTCTAGCCCAGTGATAGGCAAACTACAGCCCATGGGCCGGATGCGGCCCCCTGAAATGTTCTATCTGGCAGGACATTATTCCTAATCTGACAAATACAGTGAGTAGGATACAGTACAATGAAACTTCAAAAGAGTTGCCTTAGAAACACACTGACAGAGGAGCATTTCCTTTCCTTTGGCCCCCTCTTTACAAAGTTTGACCATCACTGGTCTAGTCCTTAGCACTCTTCTGCCTTGGAATTGATAGTATAGATTCCAAAACAGAATGTGAAGATTTTATTTTGAGAGCCTGATTTTGGGGTAAGAATATATGTTTATTGACTATGTCAGGTTTATTGGTTAGGCCAGCATCATAACTAATAATGTATTAGAGGTCTCCATGGCTCTCCCATGACCAGGGATGACCCAAGCTGGGTCAGGCAGCTATTAAGCTATTTATTAAAATAGATTTTTAGGAATTCATTATTCAGCCCCTTCCCTGATCATCCCAAGACATCTTTCATGGTAGATTGCTAATTAAGAGGTGGTCTGTCAACCTATCCATCCCTCCCCATCCCCACGGGCAGATGGGGCACATATGCAGGAAAAGAACCCTTCTCCCCTTCATTATTAATCAAATTCTGTTAAAAAGGAGGAAAATAAATGCAAAAAGCAGGAGGCTGGATGGTATCTCTAACCCAGATCCCAGACACAGAAATACATAGTCATTCCCCCTAATTTATAGGAATTAATACAGCCTATGAAAAATAAGTTTTCAGTTTCAAGAAGAAAAAAAAAGGGTAGCCCAGCCTCATTTTGCCAGGTGGAACTTCAGCCTTCATACATCTCTAAGTTCTTAGTTACTGAAGGGTGAGAAGCATCCAGGTCCCTATTTCTACCTGGTGGAGTTCCTCCAGAGCCCTCTTCTCCTTCTGGAGCTTGGCAATGGAGTCTTCTCGGAGGGACAGGTCACCGCTCAAGGTTCGCACTTTGTGATCCAAGGCCTACAGATTGGGGAGAGAAGGATAATGGCGTGTAGAGCGGGTCGTCGTCTCACCTCTAAGAGTGAGGAGAGAGAACTACGAGACAGTTCCTGAGCCCGGTCCAATCATAAATCAGACTATTTGCTTCTCTTGCCCATCTTAGGTGGGAGAGAACTCTGCTGACTGGAAGAACTGGGAGTCCCAGGAACTAAAGGGAAGACACATTTTTGGGAGGGATTGTGGGAAATGCTACAACCTCAACACAAAACTGAAGGAGTATATCAAAGGCCAAGAGGTTCTAAGATTTGTAAGTGCCAAACTAAATTTGTATCCTAAATTTTGGAGCAGCATCAAGGGTTCTCCAGGGAAATGGGCTCCTTCCAAGAGGCAGCAACTTTGTAATAATAAGGAATGAAACCCACATTTAAGGAAGAATCTGCTCTGCTAGAGGAGAGAGAATGGACAAGACCTCGGGTTGGAGAAAACTCAGCTGATTGGAAGAATTCTCCATATTAGAAGAGAGAGTCCCAGGGACTAAAGGGAAGCCACCTTTGTTTTGGGATCATGGGAAGGACAACAATCTCAATACAAAATAGAAGGAACTTTTGTGGAAAAAGGCAATCCCAGGTGAGTGCATAAATAGCCAGGCTCAGATCAGAGGCCTTATCTGTGTGTTTATCCAGGCCTCTGACTAGCAGTTTTCATTTAACATGAATGAATGAGGCTTTGTAGAAATGGTGCCTGGCAGTGGCATAATCTATATCAGACTATTTACTGCCTTGGGAAGGGGAGAGAATCTGAATCGCAAAATGGCAGGAAACAATCATCAGAAATGGTTTCTGTTTATGATTGAAAAACTGTTTTTAATTTTAAATGTGTTTTAAATTAAAATGGTACCTGGTTGGAAAAGGGGGTGGGGGTGGGACGTCCCTGGGCCCCGAGTGAGAGTCAGCATTGCTGATGATGCTTGTGAATTCCTATTCTACCTGCTTTTCCTTTTCCGTCTTAGCCAAGGTGGTTTCTAGACCTTCGAGGTCCCGTTTCAGGTCACTCATCTCCCCTTCCAGCTTGCGTTTAGTGGCACTGAGAGAGGCCGCAGTGCCCTCCTCCTCCTCCAGCCTCTCCCTCATGTCTGAAATTTGGCTTTCCAGGTCCATTTTGGTCTTCATCATCTGAGTGAGGCGCTCCTCTGCATCAGAGAGGTTCTCTTGTTCCTAAGGAAGGGAAGGCGTTCCCGTGAAAGGAATGAGGTTAAGAAAGGCTCCCCACAAAGGATCCAAAGGTGATTTCTGAATTGGCAGCAGATTTGTGGAGCCCTGATTCTATAGAAGTGGGGATTGAAAGAAAAGGCCAGAGGCAGCTAGGTAACCCAGAGGACCTGGGTTCAAATTTGAACCCAGAAACATTCTAATTGTGTGACGCTGAGCAAATCACTTAACAATGATTGCCTGGCTTTTTCTGTCCTTTTGTTTTAGAATTGAAACCAGGACAGAAGGTAAGGTAAGGTAAGGTAAGGTAGGGTAAGGTAAGAAGGAAAGAAAGAAGGAAAGAAAGAAGGAAAGAAAGAAAGAAAGAAAGAAAGAAAGAAAGAAAGAAAGAAAGAAAGAAAGAAAGAAAGAGAGAAAGAGAGAAAGAGAGAGAGAAAGAAAGAAAGAGAGAGAAAGAAAGAAAGAGAGAGAGAGAGAGAGAAAGAAAGAAAAGGATATTCATTTTCATGGGTCTCTTTGGTGATGCATGTGAGAAGAAATAAGGTCTGGGGTAGGGAATCAGGAATCTGAGCACTGATCATAGTCCTGTCATTGAATAGCCGTATGAACTTAGATCACAATTCTTTGTGCCTCAGTTTCTCCATGAAATAAGGATGGTATGGGGATGTTTACTTTCTTTTAAAATTTATTTATTTAATTGATTAAGGGATGTTTACTTCAGAGGTCTGCTTTAGGAATCAAATGAAGAAAACTATGAGGGAACAACTGGGTGGTTCAGTGTATTGAGACCCAGGTCCAGAGACAGGAGGTCCTGGGTTAAAATCTAGCCTCAGATAATTCCCAGCTGTGTGACTCTGGGCAAGTCACTTAACCCCCATTGTCTAGCCCTTACTGTTCTTCTGCCTTGGAACCAATACATGGTTTTGATTCTAAAACAGAAGGTAAGGGTTAAAAAAAAAGATAATAGATATGAAAGTTTTTAAAAGTTAAAAATAGAAAGGTAGCCCACTAATTACCTGCTTAGTGACCTTGACTATGTCAGCCATCCCTTAGCCTAAAATGGGGGTTATAATATCACTTCTAATTCACAAAGATATGGGGAAGATAAAAATGAGATAATATTTTTGAATATTTGAATATTTTGAATATTTTTGAAAAAAATATAAGCATCATACAAAAGCTGGGTATTAAGAGGTTTGGTTGGGGCAGCCAGGTAGTTCAGTCAATAGATCACCAGACCTAGAGTTAGGAGGTCCTGGGTTCAAATCTGACCTCAGATACTTCCTGGGTATGTGATCTTGGGCAAGCCTCTTAGCCCCAATTCCCTAGCCCTTGCTGTTCTCCTGCCTTAGAATTGATTCTTATATTGATTCTAAGAAGATAAGGGATTTTAACAAATAAAAGAGGCTTTGGGGGATTTTTTTTGGACAAAACTTGATCTTTACTAAGAATATTGTTACGTAGCTGAGTAGAGGCAATGGTAAAATGGATAGAGAGCTGGCCTTGAAGCTGGGAAGTCCTCAGTTCAAGAATTATTTCTGATATACATTGACTGTGTGACTGTGGACAAATGACTTAACCTCTTAGTGTTCTGGGTGATTCCCTAAGATCCTACTTTGCAGAGAAGATGCTTCCCTGCACTGGTGGGAGTTTCCTTATCTGGGAATTCTCTGCAGCAATTCCCAAACTTTTTTGGCCTACCGCCCCCTTTCCAGAAAAAATATTACTTAGCGCCCCCTGTCACATACTATCACCGCCCCCTTACAGTTATTCACCGCCCCCAAATGCACCTGTGGCCATCACTGCCTCCCTGGATCGCTGCAGCACCCACCAGGAGGCGGTGGCACCCACTTTGGGAATCACTGGTCTACAGCAATAAAATCACAATTCTTATCTCTTTTTTGTTGTTTGGTCATTTTAGTCTTACCCTTCATGAATTCATTTGGGGTTTTCTTGGCAGAGTTCCTGAAGTGGTTTACCATTTCCTTCTCCAGTTCATTTTACAGATGAGGAAACTCAGGCAAATAGGGTTAAGTGACTTGCTCAGGGTCACACAGCTAATAAGTGTCTGAGGCCTGATTTGAACTTGGATCTTCATGATTCTGAATCCAGCACTCTTTCTACTGTGTTACCTGGCTGCCTAGTACAATGTTAGCTATTATTATTGTTGCTCAGTCATGTCTGACTCTATTTGGGGTTTTCTTTTCTTTTTTTTAAATTTCTTTTTATTTTATTGATTAATTAAGAAAATTTTTCCATGGTTACATGATTCATGTTCTTTCCCTCCCCTCCTCCCACCCTGCTCCCATAGCCAATGCACAATTCCACTGGGTTTTGCATGTATCATTGGTCAAGACCTATTTCCATGTTATTGATATTTGTACTTGGGTGATCATTTAGAATATTTGGTTTGTTTTTTTTGTTGTTGTTGTTTTGTCTTTTTTTTAAACCCTTACCTTCCATCTTGGAGTCAATACTGTGTATTGGTTCCAAGGCAGAAGAATGGTAAGGGTAGGCAATGGGGTCAAGTGATTTGCCCAGGGTCACACAGCTGGGAAGTATCTGAGGTCAGATTTGAACCTAGGACCTCCCGTCTCTAGGCCTGGCTCTCTATCTACTAGGCTACCCAGCTGCCCTATTTGGGGTTTTCTTGACAAAGATCCTAGAGTGGTTTACCATTTCCTTTTCCAGTGTATTTTTCCAGATGGAGAAACTGAGGCAGAGATAAGTGACTTGCCCAGGGCCAAAATGCTAGTAAGTGTCTGAGGCCAGATTTGAACCTAGGAAGATGACTCTTCCTGACTGCAGATCCAGTGCTCCATCCACTGGGCCACCCAGCTTCTCTCTCCCTATATGACCAATTATTAGCTAATTGAGCGGTAGGGAACACATCTCTCTAAACCACTTCAATCAGTGTTCGTGCAAAGAAATGCTTAATGAAGGCTTTTCATGCTTTTTCATGGGATGCCATGGTTCAGCGGGGTGACTTGTACTCCCCAGGCTGAGGTGGCATCGCTGTAGGGTAAAAAAGAAGTCAAGGGGAAGTTCCTATTAGTCAGATTTGCTAATAGACCAGTGGGGTACCGCTTCTCAGAAAAGCTTCCTCTGTCCTCATCTCTCTCTTCTTTACACTGAGTGACTAATTGTCTGGCATAACTATGGCCCTGGAGATTGGGATGAATGACGGTTCCTTCTCTTAGCAACTCCTTGTGCTGCTCCCAGTCCCTTAGCTCACGTACTGCCTGCAGCTGGATGGTTAGGTCATTCTTCTCCTGGCTCAGCGTGGCTGTTTTTTCTTCCAGTTCTTTCACACGGGTGACCAGCTCTTGTGTCTTGGACATGGCATTCCTCAGCTCTTCCTCCTTGGCTTTCATCTCCTCTTCCTGCCGAGCCACATTCAGGAGAGGCTTTACCTGTGGGACAAGCAATACCCATGATGGGATTAGAGAGAGAATGACCTCTGGGCTAGCTGCTGTACCCACCTATTAGGCAAGGGAAACTAGATATTTCTTCATTGGCTGGCTCAACTGGACCTTAATTACAGGACTCTTGGTTACGTAGAATTGACCTCAGCCAGAAAATGTCATACTTAAAATGAAAATGCCTGAAAAATTGTTCTGAAGTCATCTGTAACCTCAGCAGAGAAAATATGTTCTTGGGAATGTTTCTGAGAAAAGTTTTGGTCTTGAAAATGGAATTTCAAAAAATAGCAAGGTTGGGTCCAAATGCCAAAGTTGAGTCCAAGACCCAACAATAGCACCTTGTGAGCTACGTGCCTAGCCTACTTTTACATCCTCAGGGAGGGAGGGAAGAGCCCATCTTTAAATTCACCGGAACTTTGGACACCATTATTTTGGACCTTCCACTTGTTTATATCTTAATATAGAAGAATCAGTGCAGCAGAAGAGTCAGGAAGACCTGGGTTCAGGTCCTATGGTCCAGGATCTATTATCTCTGGGAACATGAACCAATCTTTCAACCTCTCTATACCCTTTGGAGGTCCTATGTCTAATACATATTATCTCTGGGACCGTGGGCCAATCTCTTAACCCCTCTAGATTCCCTGGAAGTCCTATGTCTAGTATATATTATCTCTGGAACCATGGGTCCATCTCTTAACCTTTCTATGCCCCTTGGCAATGCTCTATAAATTCTAAATCAGCCAAACTACATTGATAGAAAGAATTTCCACACTGGGAATTACTTATGTCAGGAAGAAATCAGAGTTCTGTACAAAAACAAACAAACAAATAAGTAAACGAACTTTCATAACAAGAGACCCTTCTTTAGAGACAGATTTTTATTTGGAGTTGGAGGTCTTGAAATATATGCTAGAATAGTTTTTTGCCTCTGAGAGATATACATTATCTTTGCCGCTCCCCCTTCCCTATGGGAAAGACTTGACTTTATTTCTAAAGTGCCCCCATTTCCTAGATTCCTTATTTGGCTAGATAGGAAGCCAGACCCTTCCCCTTCTCAAATGATGGGGAAACGTCTGGTCGTTTTGTTTTTTTTTTAAACCTTTACTTTCTGTGTTAGTATTCGTTCTAGTATAGAAGAAAGGAAAAGACTAGGCAACTCGAGTTAAGTGACTTTTTCAGGGTCACACAGCTAAGGAGGTGTCTGAGATCAGATTTTGAACCCAGATCTTCCTGACTCCAAGTCTGTTGCTCTATTCACTGCACTACCTAGTTGCCTCCCAAAATACCCTTCTTTACAAATTGGTTTTCATTTGGAGATGAAGGTCTTGAAATGTATGCTGTATAAAGTTTTTTTTTGCCTCTGAGAGACTTATATTAACTTTGCCCCACCCTTACCCCAACTCCACCCTAGGAGAAAGATTTTTCTTTCTTTCTAAGGTGCCCTTATTTCCTAGATTCCCTGTTTGGCTAGATAGGAAGCCAGAGTCTTCCCCTTCTCAAATGAGAGGAAATGACTACTACTGTTTTCATCATGGGCTCCCAGAATGGTAGAGCTAGATTAGAGCAAGGGTCCTTAAGCTGGGGGTCCAGGCGGTTTAAAAAACAAAACAAAACAAAACAAAACAAAACATTTTCTACTCTCAGCAATGCCATGATCTGGGACAGTCCTGAAAGACTCATGACGGGGAATGCTGCCCACCTCCAGAGAAAGGACTGTTGGCGCTGTCTTTCACATCAGTGTATTTAGGTTTTATTTTGGGGTTTGGGTTTTATATGACTTGGCTCTTACCACAATGACCAATATGGAAATGGGTTTTGCTTGAAAACAAAAAAACTCCCAAACATTTTTTTCATAACTGTATTTCAGTGTAATTAGTTTCCTTTTCAAAGCTATATATTTTATTTTATACATTTAAAAACATTATTCTGAGAAGGGGTCTAAGGGTACCTAGGTAGCACTAGTAGATACAGTATTAGGTCTGGAGTTGAAAGGATCTGGATTCAAATGTAGCTTCAGACACCTGTGTCTGTATGACTCTGGGCGAGTCACTTACACCCAATGATCAAGCCCTTGTTGCTCTTAGAATTGACACTAAGACAAAAGGTAAGGGTTTAAAAAAAATGTATATTATTTTGAGAAGTGGTCCATAATCTTCACTAGACTGCCAGAGGGGTCCATGACAGTAAAAACAGTTAAGGGGTAAGCTGGGTGGTTCAGTGGATGGAGAGCCAACCCTGGAGAAGGGAGGTCCTGGGTTCAAATTTGGCCTCAGACACTTCCTAGCTGTGTGACCCTGGGCAAATCACTTAACCTCCATTGCCTACCCTTACCACTCTTCCGCCTTGGAACTAATCAATAGAGAGTATTGATTCTGAGGCGGAAGGTAAGGATTTTTTAAAAAAGGTTAAGAATCCCTATCTTAGAGGTAATCTAGTCCAACTCCATCCCCCCCCATTATTGTACAGAGAGAAAAAATGGGAGCCTTCCCACAATGCACTCTCTCATGTATTTGTGGGAGCTTGGGCTGGGCTTTGGGCATGTGCTCCCCCCTCACCTTGTTGTAGAGTTTCCACCAGCCCCAGAAGCGAAGCTGTAGGAACTTGCGAACGTTTCGTTGAATCACTTTCAGGCCAATTCTGCAACGAAAGCCAAGGTATTGCATGAATTGGGGGGTGGGGGTGCGGGGGAGGAAGGTATCAGTACCTGGGGGAAGGGGAATGGAGAAAGAAGGGAGGAGGTGGGAGGCACTGTCCAGACACGAAGATATACGCCGGAGAGTCATCATCTCTCCCAGCTCTGTCTCGGTACAGTGAGCAATGAGTCTGGCGAGACAGGCAGGGGATCCGGATAGCAATCACAAAAATGCAGGCATCAGCGAGATAAGGGGACCCATGATGCAATGCTCAGGCCATTCCTAGACAGCTGTTGGGGATGTGGGGAAGGCTGGTTTCAATTCTAGGGAATTCACTGATTTTTTTTTTTTTTTCATTTACTGGTCCTCAGGAAATAAGAAAGTTAAGATCATGATAAAGGTGGTGCTGTGGTAACAAAAAATAAATAAATTAAGGCAGCTAGGTGCCACAGTGGAGAGAGTGCCGGACCTGGACTTGGGAGGTTCTGGGTTCAAATTTGAACTCAGACACTTGCTGGCTGTGTGACCCTGGGCAAATCACTAGACCCCATCACCCAGCCCTTGCTACTCTTCTGTCTTAGAATTGATACTAAGACCGAAACTAAGGCTTTTAAAAAAAATACTCTTGTTGGGAGAACATTGTACACAGGAACTGAAACCCTGTGGAACGATCAAATGTGATTGACGTTGCCACTAACAGCAATACAATGATCCAGGACAATTCCGAGGGACTTATGAGAAAGAACTGTGGGAGTAGAAAGGCAGAAGAAAACGTATGATTGTACTTGTTTGTATGGGTAATGGATTTGAGGTTTTGGTATTAAAGGATTATTACAAAAATGAATAATATGGAAATAGGTTCTGAGTGATAATATATGTATGTATGTATATATATATATATAAAACCCAGTGGAATTGTTTGTCAGCTCTAGGAGGGGGAAGGGATGAAGGGAGAGGAGACAACAAGAATCATGTAACCATGGAGAAATATTTTTTAAATAAATAAATACAATTATTTTTAAAAAGAAAAAAATACTCTTATTGGAACCCAGCTAATGATGGCAGGAGAATTCTTTCAATGCTCCCTTCAGATCCTGCTCCTTCTACACTGCTGTTTCGTTTTTTTCTTACCTTCCAAACTTCCTCTCAATGACTCCCACAATGTCTCCTACTTTGATGCTCTCTTCCAACCCACCCCCATCCCTTCCAGGTCAACGCAAAGACCCTTCAATCTTGGACCCACCATCTTCTGATTCTGTGCTGAAGAGATGGCTGCCAAGAATCACTAAGGCTGTCAATGCCTCCCCTGCCTCATGGTGCAGTAGATAGAGTGCTGGACTTAATATAGCCCTGAGTTTAAATCTTGCCTCAGTTTCTTACTCGGGTGACCCTGGGCAAGTTACTTCTTCTCTCTCAGACTGTATCCCCATCTGTAAAATGGGAATAATCATAACACCTTCTTCGTGGGGCTGTTGCGAAATCAAATGAAATAGTCTATGCACAGTACTTTGCAAGCCACAAAAACACCATATAAATTCTACTCATTATTGTTATTATTATTATTATTCCTGAGATGCTGAGGGCGTTATTTGGTGTTTAGGACTGAGGAAAAGACTGAAGTACGACTCCCCTTATTCAGTGTCTTCTAGCAAATGAAGATAGAACTTAGGAGTTGGAGATGAAAGGTTTGGGGTTCAAATCTAACCTCAGATACTTCCTAGCTGTATGACCCTGGGCAAGTCACTTAACCCCCATTGCCTAGCCCTTATCACTCTTCTGACTAAGATAGAAGGTAAGGGTTTTTTCTTGTGTTTTGTTCTTTATTTCTTTATTATTTTATTTTATTTTTTAAACCCTTACTTTCTGTCTTGGAATCAATACTGTGTATTGGATCTAAGGCAGAAGAGTGGTAAGGACTAGGCAATGGGGTTTAAGTGACTTGCCCAGGGTCACACAGCTAGGAAGTGTCTGAGGCCAGATTTGAACCTAAGACCTCCCATCTCTAGGCCTGGTTCTCAATCTACTGAGGCACCCAGCTGCCCCCTGTTTTGTTTTTTAAAGAAAAAAAAAGAAGAGCTTATGGGGAGATACCTTATGTCTGATAGGACATGAGTGGCTCTTTCTGCCACATTTGGTTTTGTTAAAAAAAAAAAAAAGATAATACCTTCTTTCTAGCATCTTTTTGAATTCAATCCTCATCAGGAAACCCCGAAGACGGCACTGAAGCATGGTCATAATTTTGGCCAGGCGTTCATCCCGCATGTCTTCCAGTTTGGCCAAGATTCCAGCCCGGAAGAATACCTAGAAGAGCAAGAGGGCAGTCTAGAATCATCATTTTATTTTTTTGCTCTAAAGCAGGAGAGTTTACAGTGTTTTAGATTTGTAGTTCTCACCCTGGAATCCACACACTTCAGTTTTTAAGCAAAGCAGGCAGTCAATAAGCCGAAGAAAATTTAGTGAGAACCTACTATGCGTCAAGCTATATGCTGGAGGTGCAAAGAAAGGTAAAAGATGGTCCCTGCTTTCTGGGAGCTCATAGGCTGCCCAGGAGACACCAGACTACATACAAACAAGCTCCATATAGGGTAAACTGGAAATAATTCAGAAAGAGTAGACATTGGTATTAAGGTGACTTTAACAGAGAAAATCCAAGTTTTCTGTAGAAGGTGGGATTTAAGCCTACCATTTAAGTACTGAGCCTAGAACATAGTAGGTGCTTAGTAAATGTCCTTCCCTTCTCTTCCCTTACATATAACATGTATGCAGGGGGAAAAAGGCAAAATAAATGTCTGTGTGAGAAAATGGGTAGGTGTAGTGAACCCTTGGACCCACCCCAATGCCCCTGCCCAATTCCTTTACCAGAATGTACACTTGGAAATAAGATAGCCAGTCTGGATCTCTAAAGAATATTCCTGGGGGCAGCTGGGCAGCTCAGTGGATTGAGAGCCAGGCCTAAATATGGGAGGTCCTAGGTTCAAATCTGGCCTCAGACACTTCCTAGCTGTGTGACCCTGGATAAGTCACTTAACCCCCATTGCCTAGTCCTTACCCCTCTTCTGCCTTGGAGCCAATACACAGTATTGATTCTAAGGTGGAAGGTCAGGATTAGAAAAAACTGGATGCAATAAAAAAAGATCAATGAAAATAAAAAGTTTTGTGATAGAGACTACATGTGATACATAAGGCCGGGTAGGTGGATGATATCTTAAACAAGCACATATTAGAGGTGGGGAATCTTCACCTTAAATTTTTTTCCCCACATTTCCTAGTTTTCTCTTGGTATTACATCGATGGTTCTTAGGATCTGGGAGACGGATTCCCAGCCGGCTCCTCACTTCTAACTCTGATTTCCACTCAGATTCAGGGTTCCCATAAGACAAAATTCTTTGATTATAACAAATTGGGTGCAGTAAATTTGTATCGGATGAAAGCAGTTTTATTAGCATGTGATATCGGCCTTATCTATGGGAATAAAATGATCAGCTGTATGTAAGTGGGCTCACCGAATCCCTTGTCCAAGTAGCCATTTGTGGCAGATATGGTCCAGAGGAAATCCCCTGGACAATATCCACCATAAATGACCACTTGAACCGTGAATCCCTTGGACAACATCCGCCATAAATGGTCACTTGGACTGTGAATCTCCTGGGCAACATCCGCCATAAATGGCCACTTGGACAAGGGATTCGGTACTAGATGCCCTCTGAGGTCCCTTTCATCATTGAGATTCTGCAGACCGCTGTGGTAGCCACAAGCCCAGCCTCATTCCTTCCAACCACACTAGATGATTAGTATGGATCACAAAGACAAGGGTCCATGTCCATGGTTTAGTTTAAGGGGATGCCAGTCCCGTCTACCCTATCCAGCCGATAGAAGAAGCCTGAGGAAGCTCAGCGGGGCTGGGAGCTGGCACAGACCCCAAGAACAGCCCCAGTGACTCATGAGTCAGGGTCGGGTGCTGACCTTCCCTCTGAGTCAAGAATGAATCAGGGGTGTGGGTGCTTGGGGGCTTTGGGCCGTGGGTGGTTTGGAATGATGGACTTGATGACCCTGTGGGTCCCTCTCCCACATATGGTAATGCCACTGCCCCAGGCCAAATTCTGTTCCCTTCATGAGACCTTCTTATTATCTCTGGAGAGCGGCTTTTCCTTCTAAGGCCACCACTGGGCCTTGCTGTCCACTCGTCCAGTGCATCTGCAGGACTCTGGACCTTTCCATCAGCCTCGCCAGTGACTGAACTCTCTTCTATGTTTCATCTCCCCTGATAATGGTATAAGCTCCTTGAGAGCAGGGACTTTCTGTATCCCTACCATTTTGCATAGTACTTGGCACCTAGTAAATGCTTAATAAAATATTTTTTAATTTATTAATTCTCAGATTTTTTTAGAATAATATTAAGATAGGGGCAGCTAGGTAATACAGTGGATAGAGTGCCAGGCTTGGAGATGGGAGGACCTGAGTTCAAATGTGACCTGAGTGAACCACTTCGCTCCAATGGCCTATCCTTTACTGCTCTCCTGCACTGGGACTGATATTTATATCAATTCTAAGACAGAAGGTAAAAGTTTAAAATAATAATAATACTAAGAGTGACAATCAAGGTTTATAGACAGAGCTGGAAGGGATCTCTGAAGTCCTCTAATCTAATTCCCTCACCCTTAGGTCTCTCTACCCTCACTGCCCAGCAATCCAACCTAGGTTATACTTGTGTGATCACGCAAAATATATTTCCACATTGGTCATGTTATAGAGGAAGACATTAAAAAAATGCAGAAAACAAAGAACGGTCTGCTTCAATCTGCAAAGGAAAAAAGGTCACTCTCAACAAAGACTGAGCCCCATACTCCCTAGTGGTGAGACTTGGGCCAAGTCATTTAATCTTGCCATTCTTTTGTCTTAGAATCAATACTAATTGATAACTGATGCTCTATCCACTGAGCCACCCAGCTGCTCCTCCAAAAGATATTTCAACTAATGCATTAACCCAAGGTAATGATTTTTTAAAAAACTGAGGCTGAGTCCCAAGGGCCTTGGCAGTAGACGTGAAGGCTGATTACAACTGTCTGACTGTTTGTGTAGTCTCTGACTATATACCTAGTGGTGTTTAACATTCTACTGATGAGGAAACTGAGGCCTACAGTGCCCAAGTCACACAGCACTAAGGGTCAGAAGGGAGGTCTGAACCCAAGTTCTTTAGACTTCAAATGCAGTCTGCTTTCTGCTACACCCCAAATAGGGTTATTGCCCATGGATTACATGAAAGGAGAATAGCATCCAAAAAACCTACCTTGGTATGTCCAATTTTATATTCATTTATGTCAATATCAATGGATCCAAGCAACAGTTCTGAAGCCTTCTTATTGTCCACAAATCCCTGAGGGATCACATTGGGGTTCAAGACTTGGTATCTAGATAGAGAGGAAGGTAATAGAATAAGAAGTATAAGAATAATTTAGAATATATATATAAATATAGAATATAATAATATAGAATATATATAAATATATATAAAATAGAATAAGAAATATCAGAATAAAAATGCTTTATTTAAATAGGAGTCAGTGTGGGACTTAAGACAGATGTTTTCCATGTTTTAAAAAACTTCCTCATTCCTCTCTAAGTGTGACAAGTTGCATTTAAGGTTGATTGACTCTTCCTAGCTATGTGACCCTGGGCAAGTCACTTAACCTCTTTTGCCCAGTCCTTGCCACTCTTCTGTCTTAGAACTTACACTAATAGTCACTTGACCCCCATTGCCCAGCCCTTACTATTCTTCTGCCTTGGAACCAATACATGGCATTGTTTCTAAGACTGAAGGGAAGGGTTTAAAAAAAAACAACAAAAACTTTATACTAAGACCAAAGGTAAGAAACATTTTTTAAAGGTTTATTGGGAGAATCATGCCTTTCAAGCAGAAGTTTCTAGGTGTGAGAGTATAGGGTCACAATAACTATTCTCCTTTCTGATACTGAAAAGGAGAGAGGGAGAAAAGAAAAGAAAACAAAAGAAGAGAAGAAGAGAGGATAAGAGAGTTGAGGAGAGGAGAGGAAAAGAAAAGAAAGGAGAGGAGAAGAGAAGAAAGGAAAAGATTTTCAAAGACAAAAAAGCAAAGACTAGGCAAATGGGGTTAAGTGACTTGCCTAGGGTTACACAGCTAGTAAGTATCTAAGGCCAGATTTGAACCAAGGTCCTTCTGATTTCAAGCCTGGTGATCTATCCAATGAGCCACCTAGCTGCCTCTCCAAAATATATTTCAGGGGGCAGCTGGCTGGTTCAGTGGACTGAGAGTCAGGTCTAGAGACGGGAGGTCCTAGGTTCAAATCTGGCCTCAGACACTTCCTAGCTGTGTGACCCTGGGCAAGTCACTTTAACCCCCATTGCCTAGCCTTTACCATTCTTCTGCCTTGGAGCCAATACACAGTATTGATTCCAAGATGGAAGGTAAGGGTTAAAAAAAAAAAAGATATTTCAATGAATTCATCAACCTGTAAGATTTGGGTGAAAGAACATATATGATTGCTATTGGGAACAGGAAAGGTGATACTCACCTCTGTTTGAATTCAGGGTACTGTAACCTGTTTGGGAAACCCTTCCTGCAAATACGGATGCCTTCCAGGACACCATTGCAAGCCAGCTGGTGCATGATCAGGTGGGCATCCACCACCCCTGCCAAAACAAAGCAAAGGTATGGTATGAGACAGTGAGTCCTCCCCTAGGAGATGGGTCAAACAGACACTCGCCCACTCAAGGAGACAAAGGCTAAATAAACGTTGGCAAAGTCCATTTTTTTTTAAACCCTTACTTTCCATCTTAAAACCAATGTTCTAAGGTAGAAAAGTGGAAAGGGCTATACGATGGGGGGGGGGGGG
>NC_058130.1:204068177-204102837 GCF_016433145.1 Gracilinanus agilis
CCTTCCTTCCTTCCTTCCTTCCTTCCTTCCTTCCTTCCTTCCTTCCTTCCTTTCCTTCTTTATTCCTTCCTTCCTTTCTCTTTCTTTCTTTCTTTCTTTCTTTCTTTCTTTCTCTTTTCTCTCTCTTTCTCTCTCTCTCTTTCTCTATTCTTTCCTTCTCTATTCTTTCCTTCTTCCTTCCTTCCTTCCCTCTCTCCCACCCTCTTTCCTTACTTCCTCCCTTCTTTCTCTCTTTGTTTGTTTCTTTCTCTCTCTTTCCTTCCTTCCTTCCTTCCTTCCCTCCCTCCCACCTTCCTTCCTTCCTTCCTTCCTGAGGGCAAGGGTAATGTCACTTTCCTCCTTGGGGTGCCCAGCACTGAGCAGTGTCTGACACTAGTAATCCTTGTTGGCTGACTGTTAAGAGAGGGGAAATGCATTTTCGCCCTCAGCCTCCCACCAGCAGGAGGGACGATGCAGTGGGGGTATGAGCCATACCTGCGGCCTCCTCTTCTTTAAAGAGGAGAGCAAGCAAGTTCATGCTGGATTTCTGGAACAAGCCCACCACAGTTTCATTCAAGGGGTCCTTGTTTTTCTCCAGCCAGCCAGTGATGTTGTACCCCACCTGGAGAGAACCAAGATCCAACAGTGTGAGCTGCCTTTTCTCCTCTCTTGGCTAACATCTGGGCTAGAGGTCTGCCCCCTAAATCTTGCCCCCTAAATCAGGGCAGAATGGCAGGGCTAAGGGTGGGGGGCAGGGAAGAAGATGTCAAATGGGGAGAAAGCTGAATCATCCATATTGGCTGCCTGCATCACTCCAGTTAACTAAATTCTCCAGTGAAGATCTAACTGGAAGGAACAAGGAGAAAGAAAATGTTCTAGGTCCTTCAGCCTGAGCACAGCCCAGGGAAAGAGCAAGGGAGCCAAAAAAACTTTTTGTTCTTTCGTTTCCAATATTGGGGGAAAAAAAAGAAAACCAAAGGGGAAAACTCAGTCTCTCCTTCTGGAGGTGCCTGAACTTTGGGGCTCGGTTCTCGGAAGTGAAGCCGATCTCCTTGGCTTTGAGGTATTCACTGGCTAGAAATCAAATGCTATTTTAATTTCAGGAGAGGGGAAGCTCTGCAGTTCCCGTCCCCATCCTGCTGTTTGCTTAGGGTTGCCGGGAGATCCACTCATTGGGAGCTCAATAATATCTCAAAAAGCCTGCTCTCTCTGCTCAGCCTTAAGTGCGGCCTCTTGACGCCATGGTCCAAAAGCACCTCTCTCCCTGCTGCTCCATTCACAGAGGTCTCCATGAACCTGGCAAAGAGCAGGCGGCTAGCTCTTCCAGCAACCTGAAGTCACACAGAAAGGGGGGGGGGGCTGATCTTTTTCCTTCAGCTTGCTGAACAAAGACTCCCTTCCTCTGTTAATTATACTTGAAGACTGTGTGTGCCAGAAATGAATGGGGAGCCAGAATCCTGGCAGCAGCGAGCCGCCCCCACTCTTGTCTCTCTTCCCCTCTCCAACCTCCCAGCTAGCTCCATTTCCTATTGGAGCTGTCCTGGTTATGGAGATAAGTCATTTTGATTTGCTGGTCACAATCTGTTGGAGCATCTCCCACCCCCTTTCCAATTTGGGAATTACTCATGGATTCGTGGCGTCTTTGCCAATGTATTCATTTCTGGCCCACTCTCCGAGTCTGAGATGTCAAACTGAAGGCTAGCAGGACCAGAATCCGGGGAGGAAAAGAATGGCAGGTTCAACAGGAGGGCCAGAGATGGCTTCAAACCCGCCGTCCTTTGCTCCAATGCTTTGGAATTTTCCATGAGGGGGAAGGAGTGGGCAGGGTGAGTGAGCAGGAGGCATGCCTCCCTTTGCTTAGCAGGTCACACTTTTCTGAAGTGTTGCTAGGCTCTTCCACTCACTTAGAAGCCCATAGCGGTATATTCATCCCTTCCCTACCACCTCCTCCATCGATGGCGTGCAGCACTTGGAAATGCATTCCAGTGTGAATCTGCAATATGCTGGAGTGTTTGGTTGGGTCTGGAATAGCTCATCTGGAAACAGTTCCTGGGTCTGGAAATCAACACAGCAGATGGCTGCTGATGGACAGCTGGTGCCAGTACTTACCGTGCCAGCGTAGTGGACTAGCTCAAAGTGGGCTTCAGGGCCTTTGCCTTTGCCTCCCTTTGGCTTGAGGAAGTTATTGGACTTTCCCAAGTGATTGTCATACAGGGCTGCCTTGAACGTGGCATCTGTGGCTTTGGGGAAGACACATTGCTCTTCCAAGATGGAGAAGATGCCCATGGGCTGGGAGAGATAAGAGGGAGAGAAGGAAGCCACAGAATTAGAGGAGAAGTGATGTTGGTTAAGTAAATCCTGATCAATGCAATAGGAAACCAGAATTCCAGAGGACTCATGAAGACACATGCTATCCCACCTCAGGACAGAGGTGATGGATTCAGGGTGCAGAAGAAGGAATACACTCTTGGACATGGCCAATGAGGAAATTAATTTGTCTTGACTTCTTTTAGTTTTAGTTTTTAGTTTGGACATCATCCTGCAGGAAATTATACAAGAGAACTGTCCTGACATTCTCGAATAAGGGGGAAAAGTGGAAATAGAAAGATAGTTTTAGTTTTTATTTATCAAAAGTATTATGTATTTGAGGGCCAGGGTAGAAGAGGAAAGATAATGAATGCTTATTAATTAAAAATTTAAAACAAAAATTTTAAATTTAAAAACAAAAGAAATTAAAAACCAAAAGGCAACTAGGTGGCTTAGTGGATAGGGCAATGGGAAGGCTTAGGTTCAAATCTGGCCTCAGACACTTCTTAGCTATGTGACCCTGGGCAAGTCACTTAACTCTAGTTGCACTACCCTTATTACCACTCTTCTGCCTTAGGACCAATATACAGTATTGACTCTAAGATGGAAGGTAAGGAGTAAAAAACAATGTTTTAAAATGAAAAAACAAAAGAGTTGGGATGGAGATGCAGAAGGAGCATTGAGCCTTGGGGAGCTGAGTGGATGATTGCAGGGAGCTGTGTCCAAATTTGTCCAACAAGGGGCTAAACGCTTGAATCAATGCTTGAAGGGACTGATCAGTTTCTTCCCTAAGCTCCTAGAAGCTGGTTTTTGACTCTTCTTAGCCAGGACCCAGAATAGATCTGGGAATAAGATCAGCCTTCAGTGAAATTGTGAAATAGGGGAGTTTGGGCTGTATTACCTCTGCTTTCTCTTCCTGTATCCCTCCCCATCCCCAACCCCACCCCATTGGGTGTTTTCACATAGTTCTCAGACCTTCTTATCACAGAAAAAAAGTCATGTGATAAGCTCTTTCTTGCCAAAGTATTAAAGAAGTTAAAAGATTGAAAATGTAATTCTAAACCCACATGTCCTCCTAACTTCCCCATTTCTGTAGAGGAAATCACCAGTAATCCATGTTTGCAACTTAGAAATCATCCTCAGTTCTACAGTCTTCCTCATCCCCATCCAATCAATTTTCCAGCCTTGTTGATTCCTCACCTCCATCTCTCTTATCCACCTCTTCTCTCTGTTCTCTTGGACACTACAGTAGTTGGAGCACTCATCACCTCTTCCTTGTTCTATTATGATAGCCTCCTACTTGGTCTCTTTGCCTCCAGAATTTCTCCCTTCTCCAAACCATCTTTCATAGAGATTCCAAAGTGAATTCTCTAAAGCTGACTCTGTCACTCTCTTGCTCTCCTCATTTCAGAAACAGATATTTTCGGGTTGGGGATGGGGTAGGGGATCTTCCTTTTGTTCCTCAAATGATATCATCATATGAGATCACAGATAACAGTCACTTAGTTAAGTCATAAAATCACTGATGATTAAATATTAAAGCTATCTAGGGTGCAATTAGGTGCTTCAGTGGATTGAGTGCCAGGCATAGAGATGGGAAGTCCTGGATTCAAATCTGGCCTTAGACACTTCCTAACTGTGTGACCCTGGATGAGTCACTTAGCCCCTATTTCCTAGACTTCACCACTCTTCTGCCTGGGAACCAATACTGATTCTTAGATGGAAGGTAAGGACTTTATTTAAAAAAAAAAAAAAAAAAAAAAAAAGGTCTAAGGATCTTACTAAAATTCTTTAATTTTACATATAAGGAAACTGAGACCTAGGGAACATGTGACCTGAGTGACCCTGGGCATGAACCCTCTAGCCCACAGTTTCCTCATCTGTAAAATGTAAGAAGTAGACAAGATCATCCCCACTGTCCCTTTCAGGCAGCTAGGTGGTACAGTAAATAGAATGAAAGAAGTTCTGAATTCTAATTTGACCTCAGATACTTACTAGCTGGGTGACCTTAGGCAAGTCATTTAACCCTATTTGCCTCAATTTCCTCACTTGTAAAAAGAGCTGGAGAAGGAAATGGCAAACCACTTCAGTATCTTTACCAAGAAGACTCTAAATATGGTAACAAAGAGTCGGACATGACTGAAACAAATGAACAATAACAATGCCCCTTCTCACTCTAAATCTGTATGTTTAGATTTTTAGTACCTTCCAGCTCTGATGATCTATGATTCTCTGACTTACTAGTGGAATGGCCTTGGGTAAATTGTATAACTTATAAAATGGAAATAGATTTGGAGCTCGATGGGGTCTTAGAGATCATCTAAGCCAGTATTTCATTTTACAGATAATAAACCAGAGAGACAGATAATGTAAGCGCCCCCAGTCACCTGAGTAGGAAGGAGCCAAGCCAGGATTTGCAACTAGATTCCCTAATTCCAGATCTTTCAATTATACTACACTGTAGTGAGGAACCAATAAGATGGCACATGTGGGAGTCTGCTGAAAACTAACCATAAAGCATTATAGAAATATAAGGTACATAATACCCCAAAACGTTCAAAGAAAGAGGAAAAAGACCCATAGGTATAAAAATATGTATAGCAACTCTTTTTGTGGTGGCAAAGAACTGGAACCCAAGGGGGATGGCCATCCTCTAGGGCAGTGATAGCAAACCTTTTAGAAACCAAGTACCCAAACTGTAATCCTCACATTGCATGTGAGCCTCCTGCCTTACCACAGACAGGGGAGGGAGAAAGTGCTCCCTTTGTGCTGCTGGGCAGAGGGGCAGGTGATGAGGGAAATGTCCTCAGGTGCACATGGAGAAGGGGAAGGGAGCAGCCGCCTCTGACATGTGTACCATAGGATCGCCAATAAGGTACTTACTAGATAATGACTACATAAGCTATGGCAAATGGATATGACAGAATTTGTTATTTGGTCATTTTTTCAGTCATGTCCAACTCTTCATGATCCCATTTGGGGTTTTCTTGGGAAAGATATTGGAATGGTTGGCTATTTCCTTCTCCAGATCATTTTACAAATGAAGAAACTGAGGCAAATAGGGTTAAATTACTTTCCCAGGGCAATACAGCTAGGAAGTGTCTGAGCCCAGATTTGAATTCAGGAACATGAGTTTTCCTGACCCCAGGCCTGGCACTCTACCTACTGTGTGCCTCCTAGCTGCCTACCACCTACTTGTGAAATATTATTATGAAATTATGAAGAGGATGCTTTCAGAGAAACCTGGAAAGACTTATATGAATAGATGCAGAATGAAGTAAGCAGAACCAGGAAAACAATTTATACAATGATAACAATATAGTAAAGATAATTGAATTTGAAAAACTGGGGAACTCTGAATAACACAATGACCAAAGACAATTCCAGAGGTCTCATGATGAAACATGCTGCCCACCTCCTGATGGAGAGCTAATGGACTTGATGCAGATTGAGACATATTTTGAAGTGGGCAGAACCAGGAGAATAGTAGAGTCAATAAAAGAAATATTAGAGGCAGCTGGATAGCTCAGTAGATTGAGAGCCAGGCCTAGAGATGGGAGGTCCTGGGTTCAAATCTGGCCTCAGACACTTCTCAGCTGTGTGACCCTGGGCAAGTCACTTGACCCCCATTGCCCACCCTTACCACTCTTCTGCCTTGGAGCTAATACACAGTATTGATTCCAAGATGGAAGGTAAGGGTTTAAAAAAAATAAAAAAATAAAAAAAATAAAAAATATTATATGATGATCATCTGTGAAGAACTAAACTATTATCAGCAAAACAAGGTCTCACGTTAACCCCAAGCGTCTCATGATAAAAAATACTATCCAAAGCCAAAGAAGGAACGGTTCGAATCTGATTGCAGATCAAAGCACATCCTCTTTCTCTTGATTTCCTTCATGAGTTTTTTTTTTATTGTACTGTGATATTTATCTTGTGTCATGGTGTGTGAAGAATATGGAAATAACATCTTGCATGAAAGCACTGGTATAACCTATATCATACTATTTACCACTTTGGGTGTGGCAGGGGGAAGGAGGGAGGGAGGGAATGAACAGAAATCACAAAATGTCAGAAAGCAATTGTCAAAAATTTGTTTCTACGTGTAATTTCAAAAAATGAAAGGAAGTAAAAAAGTAAAAACAAATTAGAGTCCTTTGGGGGGGGAAGGGGGGACAAGGCCAATGAAAGAATGTGTTTTGCTTGGCTATGCATGTTTGCATCAGAGGTTTGCTTTTTCTTGCTTTCTCATGGGGACAGGGGGAAGTAGAAAGGAGGGAAGGCAAATCTTCGAAAATAAAATAAAATCTCATTTAAAAAATAAATGTAAGATATAATAACAATGATGAAGATTCTAATTGCTTTTCTTATTTGGAGTCTCTCCTTTCTGATCCTTCACAGCTGCCAAAATAACACTAAAGCACTGGTCCACCTAGGAAATGCCCTAGTGCCTCTAGGATCAAATAGAAAGCTCCTCATCTTGGTGCTGATGCCTTTCAGAATCTGCCTCCAGCCTACTTCCCAGACATTCACATTACTCTCCCGCCCACTCTCCTCTCCAGGCAAAGTGACCCAGCTGTTTCCCAGAATTTGGCAAACCATTTTCCATGGCTGTGCCTTTGCAAAGCCTGCTCCCCCCATGCCTAGCATGCAATCTTCATTTTCACATCTTGGAACCCGTAACTTCCTTCAAGGCTCAAATCAGGTGCTACATCTTCAGTCCAGGCTTGTCAGACCCCTTCTTGGTTCATGTTCTCACCTTCCTCAACTTATCTGGTATATACTTTCCCCAGTAGAATGTAAATTCCATTTTTGTCCTTTTCTCTCTAGCTCCTAAAACAGTGAGCACAGCAAATGCTTGTTGCATAGAATTGGAAGGGAAGATAAAGGGAAGGGAAGGGAAGGAAAAATGAAGGGAAGGGAAGAGAAGGGAAGGAAAGGAAAGGGAAGATGAAGGGAAGGGAAGGAAAAATGAAGGGAAGGAAAGGAAAAGGGAAGGGAAGGGAAAGGAAGATAAAGGGAAGATAAAGGGAAGATAAAAGGAAGATGAAGGGAAGAGAAGGGAAAATAAAGGGAAGGGAAGACAAAGGGAAGGGAATAGAGGGGAGAGGCAAAAAGGGGGAAAAGGAATAGAATGGAAAGGAAAGGAATGGAAGAAAAGGGATGGAACGGAAAGACATGGAATGATGAGATGAAGTCCTAGGCTTCCAACTCTTAAGTGTTTAACTCACTGATGAGCTCAAGCTCCTTTTCTCTATCCTCCTCTCTTGAAAGGATTATTACCTTTTCTAGAAGGTCAATGCAGGCCTGCAGATCCAGACCAAAGTCAATGAAGACCCATTCGATGCCTTCCCTTTTGTACTCCTCCTGCTCCAGCACAAACATGTGGTGGTTGAAAAACTGCTGGAGCTTCTCATTGGTGAAGTTGATGCAGAGTTGCTCAAAGCTGTTGAACTGCAAAGGGAGGAGTGAGAGAAGGGAGATAATGAAAAATAGATCTTCCTACAGAACAGGGACTTATCGATATGCCTCCTAGGGGCTTCCATGCATCCCGAGATGTGAACTTGTTTAAAGACATTATAGAAGTTATAGAGAGTCAGCATGCACTAACAGTTAGAGATGTGGCTTCCTTCCATATCAGCAAGTGCTATGCCCAACATATACAGGCTATGGGGCCCTAGGAAAATCACTTAATCTCTTTGTATGACCACTGATAACCAGCATTTATAGAGCACTTGAAGGTTTGCAAAGTACTTTACAAATATTATCCTCAAAACAAACAATATTTTCCCCCATTTTACAGATGAAGAAACTGAGGCAACAGAAGTCAGTGTCACAGAGCTAGTGTCTGAGACAGCATCTTAACTCTGGTTTTCCTGGCTCTAAGCCCTGAGCTCTATCCATTTCAGCACCTACCTGCCCCATGGCAACTCTCTATGACTACAAATTGCAAGGTAGGTGCCAATCTGCATTGGTTGGGTGAATTTCCTCACCAGAAGTTCCCTCTACCAATATCAGATCCCATCTAATCCGAAAAAGAAGAAGAAATTAGCTTAGCTTCTCAGGGCCAAAAGAAATTAGGATGGAGTCTAAGGAAATTAATAATAATAATGATTGTAATTATGAAATACCTACTATGTGCCAGACACTGGGCTAAGCGCTTTATAAATATTATCTCATCTGATCCTTACAACAATTCTAGGAGGTAGGTGCTACTATTATCCCCATGCTAAAGTTGGGGGAAATGAGGCAAACAATAGTTAAATGCTTGCCCAGGCTCACCCAGCTAGTAAGTGCCTGAAGCTGGATTTGAACTCAGATCTTCTTGACGAGCCTCAAGGCTCTATCTACTCTGCCATCAGTTACTCCTAAGAAATTAGGCCAAAGGCAGGTAGGCATTCTCTTTTTCTGGTGGTGCTGTTTTGGTCCTGACCCATGATTTTATCTATGTAGGGAACACCTAGTGTGGAAACACCGTCAATCAAAAATTGCTTTCTAACTTAGTCTCAGAAATCTCTTGGGAGTTTTAACTTAACAGTTATGTGACTTGCCTATGTTCACACCACAAATATAGGTCAGAGTCAGGATTTGAACCCAAGTCTGCCTGACTCTGAGGCTCTCTCTCTAAACATAGTGCCATGCTGCCTCTCTAATTAAAAGGAGAAAATAGATCTGTAAAGAAAGACCTAGATGACCCAATAGATAGAGTACTAAGCCTGGAGTCATGAAGACCTGAGTTCAAATCTAGCCTCTGATACTTACCATCCATGTCATTCTGGGCAAACCACTTAACTTCTGTTTACCTCAGTGTCCTCAACTGTAAAACATGAATAATAATAGCATCTCTCCCCCCTCCAGAGCAGGAGGAGGAAAAAGAGGAAGAGGAGGAGGAAGAGGGTTCAGAAGCATGCCTCAAAGATCTCGAAGCCTGCAATGTCCAGCACCCCAATGAAGAACTGCCTCTGCATCTTGGTATCCAGGGTTTTGTTGATCCTGACCACCAGCCACTTGAACATCTTGTCATAGATGGCTTTGCCTAGGGCACCAATGGAGTTGTTACACTGATCCATGTTCTGGCCCTTCTGTACAAATTCATTGCCCACTTTGACTCGTGGCCGGGTGATGCCCTTCTGCAGCTCCCCAGAGTTGAGACCCATGAGGTGGGCGACTTTGTCAGCCACTATAGAAGGTAGAAAGGAAAAGACAAGGATTGTGTGGTGCCTCTATGGCATGGTTGGTACAATATTATTCACATTAAAGGCTGCTACATGACTTAAGTGGATAAGAAAGAGTCAGGAAGAGCTGAGGTCAAATCTGGCCTCAGAGACTTCCTAGCTATGTGACCCTGGACGAGTCACTTAATCCCCACTGTCTAGCCCTTACCGATCTTCTGCCTTGGAACCAATACATGGTATTGATTCTAAGACGAAAGGTAAGGGTCTAAAAAAAAAAAAGGAAGAAAGAAAGAACAGGGACTAAGCTTTTGCTTTTCCTTCTAAACTCATCGTTTGACATCTAATGCATAGTAAGACAGGCTTATTGCTCATTGGCCGATTGAATCTTGAAAATGGTAGTCATGGTGATGGCCAACCAACAAACCAATAGGCATTGACGCCTGTTACCTTCATGGATTTGCTTCTGGCTGCTCTTGACCCGTGGTCTTGGCCAAACAACTTACCCTCAGTGGTGTCCACTTCCGCCTGCTCCTCTCTTGGTTTCTGCTTGAATTTCATGTTCCCGAAGTGCATGATGCCTCCAGTCAGTTTGTAAACCCCAATCTTCTCTTCTGCGGAGAAGCCCAGGACATCAAAAGCAACCTGGAGAGCAGCAGGGAAGAGACACCCAACAAAAGTCATGATGATTGCCTGGAGACTCATCCCACGCCACCAAGGGAGGAGACCTGCATATACACACATATTCATACACATATTTGTGGGGGGGCATGCACACGTATATACACATATACATGCAGAGAGAGAGACATATACACATATACATATACACGCATAAATATAAATATAGATAGATGGATAGATAGATAGGTAGGTAGGTAGATAGATAGATAGATAGATAGACAGGGAGATAGACAGACAGACAGACAGACAGACAGACAGACAGACAGACAGATAGATAGATAGATAGATAGATAGATAGACAGACAGATAGTTGTTCAGTCGTATCTGGCTCTTTTTGATCAATTTTTGGGTCTTTCTTGGCAGAGATATTGAAGTAGTTTGCCATTTCCTTCTCTAGTTCACAAGGTTAATTGATTTGCCCAAGGTCACACAGCTGGTAAGTATCTGAATCTGGATTTGAACTCAGGTTTTCCTGATGCCAGGTCTAGCACTCTATCCATTGTGCCACCTAGCTGTATGCATACATATAGATTTACATTTATGTATACATACATATATCTATAGATATAGACATACAAACAATATACACACTTGTGTATTCCTTGCAGGTCAACAATGATTACTAAAATCAGGGCTGGTGTCATTTGCACATTTTCAAGGAAAAGTCTCTCATCTTGGAACAATGACCCTCCAATCAGAATCTTTCACGACATTCTTTGAAAGGTCATGTTTTGAGACAGTGAGGTGTCTCAGTGGATTGAGAGCCAGACTGGGAGACAGGAGGTCTGAGGCTCAAATCTCACTTCAGATACTCCATAGTTGTATGATCCTGGGCAAGTCACTTAACCCCCAATGCTTAGTCCTTACTGCTCATCTGCCTTGAAATCAATACTTAGTATCACTTTAAAAAACAAAAAAACAAAACCCTCATCTTCCATCTTAGAATCAATACTGTGTATTGGTTCCAGGGCAGAAGAGTGGTAAGGGCTAGGCAATGGGGGTCAAGTGAAACAGCTAGAAAGTGTTTGAAGTCAAATTTGAATCCAGGACCTTCCATTTGAGGATCAGTTTTAAGATGGAAGGTAAGGGGTTTTTAAAAAAAGAAAAGAAAAAAAAAACTAAAGAAAAAAGAAAAGAAAGGTGTTTCCCATTGCATATACAATCAGACTCAGTTGCTCTATTGTTTCCTTTTGCTGACATAATTTTTTCCCTCTTCCATTTTTATTCTGCTACAAGGCATAGCTTTTGGAGTTTGGGGGGAGGAGAGGATATTTAGAAATGAAAGGGATGAAAGGAAAAGGAGTATTTCCTAGCTGAAATCACTAACTAAGAGAAGGCAGGACCCCAAGTCTCAAGCTCATTAAAGATAATGGTCCAGATTCACCTTAAACTATTGTTGATCAGAATTCGTTTCTAGTTTCGAGCTTGGTGAAATAACAATATCTATAATTTCCTGACTGCAGAACGCCCTGGGGCTTTTCTAATTTAAACTTTGGGGAGGAAAAATCTCAATCAATATTTTCCCAAGTCTTGGATTATTGAGCGGGTGTCTGTTTAAATAGATGGATCTTCTGAGAAAATCAATTTCTTATGAGGGAACAATCTGTGCCCCAAGTTAACACCCTGCTCACCAGTTCATTAAGACTCTGTTTACTCTACGGTATGAACTAGACTGTCTGTAGCTTGAGAGTAACAAGCACTTTCCCTAAGCTAACACAATTTCCCTGTTGCCAGGATATTTAACTGTTTGCCTGGTCATTGCAGCAGGCCTGGACTTAGGGGAGAGCATCCTGGTGAGCCAGCCATTCTTCCCCATCCCATAAGATGACAGCATCTTCTGGCTCAAGGGCACACACTCTATTCTTTGCCAGGTTATCTCCCTCGAGACAGCCACCATATTATCCCTTGGATTTCTTCTCTCTTCCAGGCTAACCATCCCCAGTTCCTTCAGCTGGCTCTTGCTGTTGTTCTTGTTAAATTAACACGTAATTAATTTATAATAATGGGCAGCTAGATGGCCTAACACCCTGCTCACCAGTTCATTAAGACTCTGTTTTAAGTGCCAAGCCTGAAGTCAGGAACACTCAGCTTCCTGCGTCCAAATCTGGCCTCAGACACTAACTCTCTATATGACCCTGGACAAATCACTTAAACTCTGTCTGCCTCAGTTTCTTCAACTGTAAAACTGGAATGATCATAATAGCACCTCTTTTCACAGGACTGTTGTGAGGATCCAAGGAGATAATCTTTGTAAAGTGGCTGGCACATAGTAGGCACTTGTTTTCTTTCCTTCCTTCCCTTTTACAAATGAGGAAACTGAGGCTAAGAGATTTCCCTAAGCTCACATAGCTAGGAAACATCTGAGGCAGAATCTGAGTTTGGGGCTCTCTGACTCCAAGTCCAATGCCTTATCCACAGCCTCTAGTCTTTTCCTCATCTTAGTGACTGTCTTCCAGACTCATTCTAGCTTGTTGATATTCTTCCTAAAGTTCATGGGTCTGAATCTCACACTACCTCTATGGTTTGCCCAGGGTAGACTAGAGCAGGACTGTCACCACCCCAGTCCCCTATGCAGTGGCTCTAAATCAGTCTCTCTAGTTTCCACCGGCAGGCCATCGACATCAGACAGACGTCTCACATCAGGAGTTGTGCCCAGTGGCCCAGCACTAGGGTACGTCCTGGCATCCTTGTCCGGACAGTTACCGGCCAGAGGCAGTCTGACTGATTTCAAATGGCATGTTTTATTCAATCAGCTAGGATGATAAAACGATGCTTTAGGGGGAATCCTTTGGCCAGCTTGTGAACTATACGAGATGAGATTGAGCCAAAGGGGGCCAGGGCCAGCTCTGCACAGGTCCATTTAGCCCCAGGGTGTGGGACTGATTTGTCATTGAAAACCCCCTGCCATCCAGACACTGGGAAAACTGGAGCCTGGCACTGCCTTATTGATAGCATTGAAAAAAATCTTCCTATTTTATGATCAGACCCAGTTAATATATTATTAATATTAATATATTCATATATAATAATTAATAATTGATTAATATAACTCCTGAGCTACCCAGCTGCCCCAATATATTGGTGAATTTTGCCGTCCTGCTCTTTTAAATTTTTCTTTAAAAATATTTGTTATAGGGGCAGCTAGGTGGCTCAGTAGTTAGAGAGCCAACCCATAGACGAGAGGTCCTGGGTTCAAATGTGGCCTCAGATACTTTCTAGCTGGGTGACCCTGGGCAAGTCACTTAACCCCCATTGCCTAGCCTCACTGCTCTTCTGCCTTGGAATCAATACTTAGTATCAATTTTAAATGGAAGGTAAGGGTTAAAAAGAAAGGTATTTGTTAAAAGGAAGGCCTCAGTGGAGAGGAGAGAAGGACTTTTTGAGAAATAAATATAATGTAAAAATAAAAGACATCAATCAAAATATGAAAATTTTTTTAAAATATCAAAAGTTATTCCAACAACCTTTAGGCTAGGTGGCACATTGGATAAAGTACTGGGTCTGGAGTTAGGAAGACCTGAATACAAATCCTCATTTAGACACATTCTACCAATGTGGGCAAGTTATATAATATATACATGATACAAAATGGTACCTGCCTTCTAGGGTTATTGTTAAAAGAAGATAAAAAGTAAAATGTAAGATAAAATGTGATATTTGTCAAGTACTTTACAGACATGAAAATGGCATAAAATGCTATCTATCATTATTGTTTTTTCCTCTGAGAAAGTAAAATATGTAATAATAAAATATCTTTAAAATACTAGATGAGGTATACCCTAAAGTTTCTATTTTTTAGTGCTCGAATGGTGGTTAGAACACTGAGTCTGGAGTCAGGAAGAACTGAGTTTAAATCCATTCTTGGACTCTTCCTAGCTCTGTGACTTTGAGCATGTCACTTAATCTCAGCTTGTCTAGGAGACAGCTGAGTGGCTCACTCTAGGGCCTTGTGTCAGGAAGACCTGAGTTAAAATCTATCCTTGGACACTTCCAGCTGGGTGACCCTGGGCAAGTCACTTGACCCCCATTGCCCAGCCCTTACCACTCTTCTGCCTTAGAACCAATACACAGTATTGATTCTAAGGAAGAAGGTAAGGGTTTAGGGATAAAAAAAAGGACCTTAGAGGTCATCTAGTCCAACCTCCTTATTTGACATTTGAGGTACCAAGAATTTCCCCAAAGCTACACAAGAAGTGGCAGAACTACGATTTGAACCTCCTTGTCTTCTCACTCCAAATCTTTATCCAGTCCCATACTGCGCCCATCTTGCTTTGTGCCAATTGCCGCCCTTCCCCACTCACGTCTGTGATCTGTAACTCTTCCCCGTCATCCATGTTATCGACGACAGTGACACCCTGGCTTATCCAGTGATATTCCTTGGGATTAGACACCAGGAGCAAACTCTCTGCAGAAAAAGAGAAATCAAGAGAACTCCATGATGACTGATAACCATTGGGAGCAAACCAATGGAAGCAAAAGCATGGGCATGAGGGCTGCATACCATTTTGTGGCCCATTGTGCTGGCTTTCCAAAGAACCATTAGACTTTTCAGGGATCTCTTGTGAAAATTCGGGAGACATTTCCTCTAACATTTGACAAAAGATCATACCACAAACCTCTAAGTGGCTCAGTAGACAGAGAGTCAGGCCAAGAGATGGGAGGTTCTGGATGGAAAACTGGCCTCAGACATTTCCTAGCTGTGTGACCCTGGGCAAGTTTTCTTCCTCTAGTTGCCTAACCTTACTGCTCTGCTGCTTTCGAATCCATACTTAGTATTGATTCTAAAATTGATTTAAAAAAATTAACAGGCAGCTAGGTGGCTCAGTGGATTGAGAGCCAGGTCTGGAATTGGGGAACCTAGGTTCAGATCAGACATTTCCTAGCTGGGTGACCCTGGGCAAGTCACTTAGTCCTCATTGCCTAGCCCTTATGGCTCTTCTGCTTTAGAACTGATACTTAATATTAATTCTAAAATGGAAGGTAAAGGTTTTAAAAAACAAATCCGGCAGCAACCTAATAGAGAAGAGGGAAAAGATTCCAGTGGTTGGGAAGGAGATAATAATCTGATTCCTTCCCCTTTTCCCCGCCTCCTACCTCTTCCTTCCCTTCTGAGCAAGGGCAAACTGTTCAAGAGCACCATTGCTACCTCTCCATTCCTCTTTCTAATCATTTCCACCTCTAAATCGCCAAAAAACTCTAAGACCTCAGTGGTTGAAGGGGTCAGTGATATGGTATGTGTGAGCAGGACCAGTGGGTTCATTGAGTAAGAGCTGGAAGGGACCTTAGAGACAGATTATCTAATCCAACCCTGTAATCCGGCAGATGAAGAAACCGAGGGAAAGAGATGTTAAGTGACTTGAGCAAGGTCACCCGAGGGAGTAAATGGCAGAAATGGGGTTGAAACTCAGGTCCCTGAGACTCTGGGTCTGAAACTTTTCACAGCACCATTTTGTCCCTTCTACTGTCCTGCTTTGGATTCCTTTCTCTCAAATTCTGAGCCCACTATTTCTGCTCAAATAGTCTTCTTATTCCAAGAATGTGAATCTGATGTGGGCTGAAATGTCCCACAAGCCCTGCCAAGTAGCTGTAACACAATCAAAAGAACATGGAAACAATCACTAGTTGATTAGTATGGGGCCACCTTTCAGATAAGACATATGGGTTGCTTAGATTTACAATTATGAGAAAACTCCTTACATCCAAGTCCCAAGTCCTTGATTAAAGGGGTTCGGTTTCCCATTCGCATAGGACTAGGTTCAAACAACGCCCAATTTCCACAATCCCTGCTTTACTTAGAACCTGTGCAGAGAGCAAAATTTGACCAAAAAGTTGCCCTGAGGTGTTTAACATATCATTAGCATTCTATTTACATTTCAGTTTGCTCCCCCTGAGTGGGCAACAGAGTGAATCCCGGGTGAAGCCACATAGATCAAAGCGAACCATGGGTAAGTGACAATTCCTTGGGAACAACAGGGCAATAACTGCCCAAGCAAATGATCTCTTTCTTAGTAACTAATCAAGATAAAAGTGCATTTTGAGAACCCCTCCACAGCTTCCTTCCTTACTCACACACCTCCCTTCCTACCTTTTTTACCCACTTTCCTTCCTTACACTTTACTAGCTAACTCTCTATAGCCTCTCTGGTACTGTACTGTCATAATAAAGCTTGTTCCCTCCACATGGAGTCAGGCATGACCTGTCAAACTCTCACCATGCCAGTATCAATTCTCATCTTGAAAAGATTATTTGAGAGACTATGGAGGGATAGACAAGGCCAGCTTGGCATGATGAAGGAAGGGTGGGAGATCCACTCATACTGAAGGCAATAGAAAAAGGCAGCTAGATGTCTCATTGGCTAGAGGGCCAGGCTTAGAGATGGGAGGTCCTAGGTTCAAATGTGGCCTCAGACACTTCCTAGATTTGTGAACCTGGGCAAGTCACTTAACCCCCATTACCTTGGAATCTATACATGGGAGGGAGAAAGGGAAGGAGAAAGAGAGAGAGAGAGAGAGAGAGAGAGAGAGAGAGAGAGAGAGAGAGAGAGAGAGAGAGAGAGAGAGAGAGAGAAAGAAAGAAAGATATAAATAGTTCTTTACCAAGAAGTTCAGGCTTCTTGTTAGAGAGGATCTGGTAGAAGATATGATAGCCTCTCTCAGCTGCTTGCTGGGAAATGACTCGAGATTTCTCTAAGAGATCTTAAAAAAAAAAAAAAAAAAGCACAGACACCAATCAATATATTCCTTGTTCCTATCCATATTCATAATGAAAAAGAAAATGAAAGCACTTGGGGGAACAATACATGCATAACACAGTTGGAAATTGTGGGATGCTCTCCCCTTTCCCATCAGCCCCATCCCAGCTCTTTCTCCAGGAACAACACTCCTCTCCCTCTCTTCTCTGCTCCCTGTTCCCAGGAGACTTTGTATAGCTCAGACCTGGCACCAACAACTCCTCAATGCTCTCTCAAGCCTCCTCCTCCTCCTCCTTTCTGTTATGAAGCAGGCTCTGGAGCCTCCCAAGACCAGCTGTCATCATTAGCCATGAGGTTAAATCTGGAGGAAGGGCCTTATATATTTTCATTGTGGGTCTCTAACCATTAGTGCTCATTCTTTGATAGCACGTTCTCACTCCCTTGTGGCCGCTTCATCCCAGTGAGTCGAACCCCAGGTTCTGGTGTGCACCCACCTTTCTTGATCCCCACTGGCCTGTTCCTTTACTCACATTTTTCTCAGCCCTACCTTCCCCTTCTCCCTAACACTCCATATCTGCCCAGCCCTCCCTCTTCTTTCTCTCTCACTCCTTCCATCTTCTGTCATTCAATGAGACCTGGCTCCCTCCTGATGCTGCTGCTTCCCTTCAAGTACAAGCCATACCTTCTTTTATTACCTCTCTCCCTCTACTCACTGGTTGCTGTGAGGAAGTAAAAATGTTCCTCATTGTCACTTCTAGACTCTCCCTCTACCACTAATACTCAACACTTTCTTCTCCTTTGAACTTCTTGCTATAATATAGCACCATGGAGGCAGCTAGGTGGCTCAGTGGATAGAGCACCACATCTAGAGGTGGGAGATCTTCAGTTCAAATCTGACCTCAGACATTTCCTAGCTATGTGACCCTGGGCAAGTCACTTAATTCCCATTGCCTAGTCCTTACAGCTTTTCTGCCTTGGAACTGATACTTAGTTCTAGAACAAAAAGTAAACATTAATTTTTAATTTTTTTTTTATTTTAAACCCTTAACTTCTATGTATTTACTTATAGGTGGAAGAGTGGTAAGGGTGGGCAATGGGGGTCAAGTGACTTGCCCAGGGTCACACAGCTGGGAAGTGGCTGAGGCCGGGTTTGAACCTAGGACCTCCTGTCTCTAGGCCTGGCTCTCAATCCACTGAGCTACCCAGCTGCCCCAACATTTTTTTAAAAATGTCTAGCACTAGATCTTGGTGTTCATTATCCTCTATTAACAATTTTCCCATGGGGGCAGTTAGGTGGCTCAGTGAATTGATAGCCAGGCCTGTAATTGGGAGGACCTGGATTCAAATCTGACCTCAGACACTTCCTAGCTGTGTGACTCTGGGCAAGTCACTTAAGCCCCATTGCCTAGCCTCCTGCTCTTCTGCTTTGGAACCAATACATAGTATTGATCCTAAGAAAAAAGGTAAGAATTCTTAATGAATAATTTTTTAAATGAGCCTCTAGGACATTCTCCTTCCTTCCTCAATGAGTTCAAAATTTGGCTTATACTCTTCTTCTCTCCCCAATTTCTGTTCTCCTACTAAAGGACTTCAGCATCCATATTAATGCTCCCTCAAATAACTTTCCAGGTCCTCAGTCTATTCAGTTCCCATGATCTCCTCCATTCCGCCTTAACTAAACACAGAGATGGTCGTACCCTTGATCTTGTTGTCACTCAAAAGTATCCCACTTCCATGTTCATGAACACCAACATTTCTTTATCTGATCAAAACTTTTCATCATTCTATTTCCCTTAAGTCTCTTTATTCTTTAGCCTCATTCTGATCTTTATTTCCTCCAGTTCTTCCCCAGACTATCATCTTTACACTAACTATATTCTTTTCCCTCCCTTATCTCAGCTCTCTTAATTAACTAATTCAACTCTAGCTGATTTTCCAACTCTCCAATCCCTTGTTTCCCTGTTTCACTTTGTCAAACCCTGAATTATTCTGGCTGTCCATTCCTTTCACTCCTTATTCATGTGTCCTTGAATGGAGGTAGAGGAAATCGTGATGCCATGCTGATAAATAACTTGATTGGGTCAACTACAAAATTAGTTTACCAATTTTAACTGAGATCTCACTACCCTTACAGCAATCCCTTTAAATTTACCTACTGTTGGGGCAGCTGGGTAGCTCAGTGGATTGAGAGCCAGGCCTAGAGACGGGAGGTCCTAGGTTCAAATCTGGCCTCAGACACTTCCCAGCTGTGTGACCTTGGGCAAGTCACTTGACCCCCATTGCCTACCCTTACCACTCTTCCACCAAGGAACTAATACACAGAAGTTAAGGGTTTAAAAATATAAAAAAAAAAAAAACAAAAAACAAATAAATTTACCTACTGTCTACTAGTATGCAACTTGTATGTACACAGTTATTTATGTGTTGCCTCCCTCATTAGAATGTAATCTCCTTGAGGGAAGGGACTATTTTTGCCTCTCTTTGTAGCACTAGCACTTAGTGCAGTGCTTGGTCTTATCAATCCATTTGGGGTTTCTTTGGCCACTGGAGTAGTTTGCCATTTCTTTCAGCTCATTTTATTGATAAGGAAACTGATGAAACAGGGTTAAATGACTTGCCCAGGGTCATACAGCTAGTGTCTGAAGTCAAATTTGAACTCATGAAGAAGAGTCTTCCTGATTCCAAGCCTATTTACAGTGCAACCTAGCTGCCCACTTGGCACACAAAGAATGTTTAATAAATATTTGTCAGTTGCCTGAATGGCATTTTAAAAATCCTTACCTTCTGTCTTAGAATTGATACTATGTATTGGTTCCAAAACAGAAGAGCGGTAAGAACTAGGAGACTGGAATCAAGTGACTTACTTAGGGTTCCACAGCTAGGAAGTATCTGAGACCAGATTTAAATCTAGAGCCTCCCATCTCGAAGTCTGGTTTGAGATCCGCTGAGCCACCTAGCTGCCCCTGACTGATTGGCTTTTATAGACACACAGACTGAGAGTTAGATGGGACCTGAGCATCCCACTGTTTCAACCCATATCCCAAAAAGAAGACGTACTCTAACGCGTTGGCCCAGTGGGCATCCATTCTTTGCTTGAAACTGTCTAATGAGAGAGAAAGCCAGTTCTTTGTAGAGCAGTCCATTCCATTTTGGAATAGCTCTGGAATTTGCCTCTTTGTAATTTCCCCCCATTGCTTCTAGCCCCAAAGGGAAGAAGTCTAGTCCCCTTTCTGCAAGAAGGCAGCCTTCCTAGTCCTTGAAGACAACGATTATTGCCAGAGTCTTGGTTTCTGGCTAAACATCCCCATTTCCTTCACCCCATCCTCTTATGGCTGGTGGTTCATTGATTGATGGACTCAAGGTCCTTGATCATCCCGGTTGTCCTTCTCCAGATGCCCTCCAGGGCAACAACGACCTTCCCCAAAGGCCGTGGCAGTGGACTCAGGGTCCCAGAAAAAGCCTCCCTAGTGCCAAAAGCTAGTTACCACTTACAGCTCTCAATATCAGCCCCAGCCAGTTTGCCAGTGGTGCCAAAGTGGATTCGGATAAACTTGCCCTGAGAAAAAAGAAGAAGATGGAAGTGTCTGTGAGGGAAGGAAAGGCACACTCAGGTTGTCAGAAACAGTGGATCAGGTTTGCTCTCACCCGCCGACTAGCCACTCCCACTGAAATTCCACATGAGTTACATGTGGGTGCCTTCAGGCCAGATCTGGTTCTCAGTTGAACTGGAATGCTGAACTGCAGGTTTTTCATGCAAATGGGTGGGAAAAGGCCAAGTTTCCAGGATTAAGTCCATAACCGATTGCCCTCTGAACTATTCCAGAGGGCAATTAGGTAACCTGCACTTTTTAAATTTTTTTTGCCATTTCAGGGATGAGGGAGAAGGAACCCCCAAGAGCCCTCTTATTTATATAGAATTTGAGATTTCCTCCTGAGAAAGGCAGCAGAAGTATTATCATCCCCATTTTAAGGACAAGGAAACTGAGGCTGGAAGAGTTCAGTGAAATGGCAAAGGGTTAAACAGCTAGGAAATGAGTGGCAGAGTCAGGACATGGAGTCATTTGGAATCCTTGGAACACAGTATGGTACGTTTACTGCCATGCCATGTCGCAGTCTCCAGAAAACAAAAATGGCTTGTCCTGCTTAGGAATTTGGGCAGCCTCCTCTAGGAAGGGCATCCAGCCCTGTCACAGAATTATGGGGACTTGGAGAGATCGTATCATCTCTCTTCCTACCATTAGGCAACACTGGACCTAGCTGAACCTAAAAAGGTGGATACTTAATTCTTTAAAATCTCTAAGAAAGCACATTCCACGATGATCTCTTCTGGGTCATTTATAGAGTTGTCTGTTCTGGCTCTGGGCCTTTACTGGTTTAGGGAGCTCCAGGTGTATAGCTTCCTTCCACCAAAGCAGAGAGCACCTCATCTGCAACTCACAGGCTTGCTGAGTTACCTGAGGCACGGAGAGGCTCTATGTTTTAGTCATGATCACGCACCTAGGTTGTTTCAGAGGCAAGACTCGGCTCCAGGTCTATTTGACTCCAAGGCCAGCCCTGTATTGGGCAATTGCCTCTCTTAGAGGAAGATCCGAGTTCAAATCCAGCCTCAGACACTTACTATGTGGCCCTGGGTAGGTCATTCAACATTTTAGCCTCTGTTTCCAGCTATAAAATGGGGATGATAATAGCACCTACTTCACAGGATTGTGGTAAGGATTGAATTATACATCTACATAACTTTAAACCTTAAAAGTACTTATAAATATTAACTACTAGTAAGGATCAAACTATTTATATATGTATATGTTTATAGATATGTGTTTGCATATATATGTAAACCTCAAAAGTGCTATAGAAATATTAGCTACTAGTAAGGATCAAATTATGTGTGTATGTGTGTGTGTGGTGGTGGGGGGGGGGGGTCTATGTATCCACCTAACTTTTTAAACTTAAAAAGTGCTCTTGGGGGCAGCTGGGCAGCACAGCGGACAGAGTGCCAGGCCTAGAGATGGGAGGTCCTGGGTTCAAATTTGGCCTCAGACACTCTCTAGCTGTGTGACCCTGGGCAAGTCATTTAACCCCCATTGCCTAGCCCTTACCGCTTTTCTGCCTTGGAACCAATATACAGTATTGATTCTAAGATGGAAGGTGAGGGTTTAAAAAAAATTAAGTAAAAATTTAAAAATATATTATATATATTATATACATTATATATATTATATGTATATATATATATATAAACTTTATAAACCTTCAAAGTGCTCTCTAAATACTAGCTCTTATTATCACTGGCACCTCCACTAGGATTCGAAGTCAGCCCTTGAGATGGCCAAAGGCAGATGCTGACCTAAAGGGCCCTTGTCAGGTACTCACAAATCGAGAGGAGTTGTTGTTCCTGGTGGTTTTGGCATTCCCAAAGGCTTCCAGCACAGGGTTAGCCTGGATGATTTGATCCTCCAGGGATCCCTACCCCAGGAAAAATAAAGCCAGAAAACAGAAATGTCAGGTGTCTGCCATCCTGGGAACCGTGATTCGTCCCGCCACGCCGAGCTAGCCAGGCACTGAGCCCATCTGCCGCAAAGGCCTCTGCCTGTCCACAGGTGTTGTGAGGAAGCACTGCTTCCCTTCTCTGGAAACCCTCCTTCATATTTAATAACTATTTGAAATATTTCCTTGTGATCAAAGTAGACTCTAAAAAGACTGAAAATAATTTCTTAGAGTTTTCACCGTGATTAAACAAGCTTTCTCCCTCTTTTTTGGCTGTTTCTCTATCAATCCCAGGTACCCCCAAGCTCTGAAAGATTTCTTTGCATACTTGGCTCCCACTGACACTAGAAAGAAGTAGGCCTTATCGTTGGGGAGCTTCTACCTTGGGCCACTGAGGGAGCCTGCCAAGACTGACTTTCTCTGGCTATTTGTTTACTTTTTTAAAACTATTTCAATAATTTAACTTCCTCTTCCCCAAAGTGCAACTGGTTTTTGAATGTAAAATCACAGACTAGGGCAGGTTAAGGAATATAGAGTGGGGAGGTGGGGGGACAAATGTAGCCTTCAGGGGCAACTAAATCCTGCCAGAAACTGACGGGCCCTCTTCTTCCTTCCACCCATTTGGAAAGTCATACCTTGCCATCTGAAGACTGTTTGCCAGTGCCTCCGATGTTGGCAAAGTACTGAATGACCTTCTTGGTATTTTCAGTCTTGCCGGCACCAGATTCTCCACTAGGGAGGGAAAAAGGAAAAAGAAGGTCATGAAGAACAAAGAGGCAGAAAACAGCATGCAGAGTAATAATGGCAACCAGAATCAAGGCCATCCTTAGTGACATGTCTGTCCTTAGTAGAATGTAAACTCCATTAGGGTAGGGGACTAGTAATTTTTTTTAAACCCTTACCTTCTGTCTTAGAATCAATATTAAGTATCAATTACAAGATCAAAGAGTGATAAGGACCAGCCAATGGGAGTTAAGTAACTTGCCCAAGGTCACCCAGCTAGGAAGTATCTGTGGTCAGATTTGAACCCAAGACTTCCTCCCTCCAGATCTGACTCTATTCACTAAGCTACCTAGCTGTCCCTAAGAGAAATTTTGTGTCACCAGATGGACTTCCCAACTGAATGAGATTGCACATCCATTTAGTATTTGCATATACCCAGCATCTATCATGGGACATCACTTATTTTAATCTTACCTGCAAATTACATCAGTGAGAAGCAAATCTCTCCACTGACAGATTTCAATAATCAATCTGTAACTTTGCAGTTTTTGAGAATTGCAAAGAAATATAGATGGAGTGGTTGATTTGTAAATGGTCCCATAGCCTGTGTGTTCCAGAGGTAGGGGGCAACCAGTGGATAGAGCCCTGGACTTAGAGTCAAAACAGTATGAGTTCAAATTTGGCCTCAGACACCTAATATTTGTGTGACACTCAGCAAATCTCTGAACTGTGTTTGCCTCAGTTTCTTCTTCTGTAAGATGAAGAAGGAAGTGGCAAACCACTCTAGTATCTTTGCCAAGAAAACCCTAGATGGGGGGCAGCTGAGTAGCTCAGTGAACTGAGAGCCAGGCCTAGAGACAGGAGGTCCTGGGTTCATATCTGGACTTGGATACTTCCTGGCTGTGTGATTCTGGGCAAGTCACTTAATCCCCATTCCCTAGCCCTTACCACTCTTCTGCCTTAAAGCCAATACACAGTATTGACTCCAAGACGGAAGGGAAGGGTTAAAAAAAAAATAAAAAATAGGGGCAGCTGGGTAGCTCAGTGGATTGAGAGTCAGGCCTAGAGACGGGAGGTCCTAGGTTCAAATGTGGCCTCAGACACTTCCCAGCTGTGTGACCCTGGGCAAGTCACTTGACCCCCATTGCCCACCCTTACCACTCTTCTACCTATGAGCCAATACACAGAAGTTAAGGATTAAAAAATAAAATTAAAATTAAATTAAAAAAAAGAAATAGATCCTGAAACCAGATCTTTTGGGCTCCAAGGTCAGCTCTCTAGCTACTATGTCTTATATATAACAGCATTTTTTAAATCTTTTTCCAGTTGGATCAGATCAGATCCTTCTATCCACAGTCACGGTTAGCCCTACTGATGATAGGTGACTCAGGAAGAATCACTCACTACATCCCATCAGTTAAAAGAGACTTTGACTTGAGGTATTTGCTACAGTTAAACCTATTTGTAGCCTGCAAAGTTACTTACAAAGCACTGGCAATTAATTATAATTATATGAATGTCTAATTATACGTATAAGAGACCAACATAATTATATGTGTATAGACCAAAAGACAGAAGGAATACTTACGTGATTAGCATAGACTGATTTTCACGATCTGTAGGAAGGGAAAAAAAGACACCAAGACACAATTAGCAAACATCTTTACTTTCCCAGTTTAGCTATTCAGGCTTTGACTACAACCAAACTCAATTATCCATCTGAGTCACCATTCTGCCTCTGGATAATGGCACCAGCCATTGCTAGAGGCCTCCGGCACAGAATAGTATTTATCCTTAAGACTGAGATTCATAGAATTCCAGAGCTGGAAAATCTGAGCTCCCAGAAGGTTGTCTGGTCCAGTCCCCCACCCAATGCATGCATCTCCTCCATGACTGCCCCGATGGTTTGAAGATGTCCAATGATGGGGCGACTCATGGCCCACCAGGAAGGCATTCATTCCATTTTCAGATCATTTTAACCATTAGGAAATAAGGCGGCTCCATGGATGGAGTGCCAGGCCTGGAGTCAGGAAGACCTGAGTTGAAATCCAAGGGTACGGTCATGTTTAGAGGCTGGACTCCCAAGTCTTTCTGACTCTAAGATTGGACCTTAATCCACTATGACACATAATATTCCACGTCCTTAATGGTAAAGAAATATCCCTCAGGCTCTCAGTGGCCCAGATGAGACGCTCTCTTCGTTGGTCAATACTCACCCATGAGCATGTCATGGTAGGCGTTGTCAGAGATGGAGAAGAGGTGAGGAGGCATCTCAGTACGTTTCTTGCCCTTGTACATATTGGCCACACGGGCTCCGTAAATGGGAAGCCACCTGTATGGGTTGACTGTCACACAGAACAGACCAGAGTAAGTCTGAAAGAGAGAGAAAAACACACGACATACAAGAAGAAAAATAGAAAGAAAGTCAGTCTGCCCTCCCAAGAGCCTCTTGTAAATAGCAAACGCAATCTCCTGTGCCCGCTTTGTCGACCTTCTCTCTGTGCCTCGTTCTATTAATCACACAAGAGCACATTCTGCCAGAAAGAATGGAAAAAAAACAAAAAACAGAGTTTTCCTTCTTGGGGCCAAATCAATGTCTATGTCTTTGCTATTACTTAAGTAAGATGCAACTTTTTTTTTTCTATTTAGTCTTTCAGGAGAGACACCAGCCTCTCTGTTCACCCTATGGACAGGTCTGCCAGGCCATCATGCCCAACCATTAGGGAAGAGCCAATCTGGTCCTAATCGCCTCTCCAGGTGTGGAAAGTAAACCCCATTTCAGTGATTAGGATCACAGATTTAGAAAGAGAACCTTCCAAATGATCTAGTCCTGGGGGCAGCTACGTGGCACAGCGCCAGGGCTGGAATACGGAGGAACTGGATTCAAATCTGGCCTCAGACACTTCGTAGCTGTGTGACCCTCTGTTTATCCAGCCCTTCCCCTTCTGTCTTAGGGTAGTTGCTAGGCCAGAAGAAAGGGTTTTTATTGTTGTTTTTATTCAACCCTCACCTTCTGTCTTAGTGTCAGTTCCAAGACAGAAGAGCTGCAAAGGCTAGGCCATCAGGGTCAGTTATTTGCCCAGGGTCACACAGCTAGAAAGTGGCTGAGGTCAGATTTGAACCCAAGTCCTTTGACTCCAAAACCAACACTTTCCCACTATATCTGGCAGCCTCAGGCACAGAATGGGCCATATAAAGTTAAATTTTTTTTTTTTTAACCCTTGTACTTCAGTGTATTGTCTCATAGGTGGAAGATTGGTAAGGGTGGGCAATGGGGGTCAAGTGACTTGCCCAGGGTCACACAGCTGGGAAGTGGCTGAGGCCGGGTTTGAACCTAGGACCTCCTGTCTCTAGGCCTGACTCTCACTCCACTGAGCTACCCAGCTGCCCCAAAAGTTAAATTTTAAAAAATTTTTTATTATCAAGCAAAACACGCTTCCATATTGGTCATTGATGTAAGAGCACTCTCCTACAAAACCAAAACTCCAAAATAAAACCCTAAATACACTGATGTGAAAGAGAGTGTGTTTTGATCCACATCCATCCAACTTCAATAGTTCTTTCTCCAGATGTATAAAATCTTAGATGTCAGGACTGATGGATACTTTAAAGATGATGGAGTTTAAACCCTTCCCTTACAGATGAGGTAATTGAGGCCCAGAGAGAAAAGGAACCTGCCCGTAGCAAGGTGACAGAGTCAAGACTGGAACCCAGACCTCCTGATTCCCTGGTCCATGTTCTTCCTTCTGCAACCCAGCAGCCTGTTCACGAGCTCAGGCATCACTCCTCTGACTGATGGCTAAATGGCCTTAAAGAGAAATCTCAGGCTCGGTATGGGGAGAGGTCCCAGGCCAAGCGACAGATTGCCCATTCTCTGCTCTGCCATTAATCGTGTCTGATTCTTCATGATGCCTTTTGGGGCAGAGATACTAGAGTGGTTTGCCATTTCCTTCTCTGGATTATTTTACAGATGAGGAAACTGAGGCAAACAGGATTAAATGACTTGCCCAGGGTCACACAGCTAGGAAGTGTCTAGGGTCAGATTTGAACTCAGGAGAGAGAATCTTCCTGATTCCAGGCCCGGTACTCTATCCACTGAGCCACCTAGCTGTCCTAAAGGCATAGCTGGTATCTGGCTAGATTTGAATTCAGGTCTTCTTGACTCCAGGCCCAGTGCTCTATCCACTGAGCCACCTAGCTGCTACTAAGGGACAGCTCTCACCAGCTGCAGTGGAAAGAGCGCAGGATCTGAGTCAGAGGACCTGGGTTTTAGAATCCTAATCGTGCTAAAACCAAGCTGGGTGATCTTGGGAAAGTGGCCGCTTTATTGGACATCCATCCCTCATCTACAGAATGAGAGAGTTAGGTGAGATGGCCTCTGAGACCCCTTTCAGCTTTCAATTCATGATCTTCTGTGACTTTCTTCAAGAAACGGAATGACATCAGTTTTAGTGGCTTTCTGTAATTGAACTGAATTTCTTATAATAGCTGTTATTTATAAAGCACTTTACTTGTGTCATTTCATCCAGCCTTTATAACAACCAATGTAGGTTGCACACGTGCCCATTTTATGGATAATAAAACTGAGTTTCAGAACATCCAAAGGGCTTCTCTGTGATCACATCGCTAGTGGATGTCTGAGGTGGGATTTGAACCTGGGTCTCCTGGCCGAAGCCAGCCTTCTATTCCTGCTTGGTCCTTTCTGTGCGCTGAGTAAGGGAGCCATGCTATGATTTCCAAGCTGACTCTCCAGCTGTCTAGCGGCTCCCCCCCAAACTGAAGCAAGATGGTGGCCATTGAACACAGGAGGGCTCCCATCATCAGAAAGGTCTCCATCTCGTTCTGGCTGCAGCAGAGCTGTGGCCGCTCTGGGGGACCCGGCTGCCTCCTCCACATTCCCACTTACGTAAATCCTCATGTTGGTGTAGCGCTGGCGGAGGTTGTCCAGGACGCTGGCCTCATTCAGAAAGGTCATGTCGGCCATGTCGCTGGCCTGGTAGAACTTGGGTGGATTCATCTGCTGGACGTCATCTTTCTTCATGGTGACTGTCTGTAGGATTAAAAAACCACCAGCATGTTCACCGTTCAGAGAAGCACAATCACTGCCGCTTCCAAAACCATACCGCCTTCTAATCTGGCCTCGGACACTCCCTAGCTGGGTGACCCTGGACAAGTCACTTCACCCCCATGGCCAAGCCCTTACCACTCTTCTGCCTTGGAACCAATGCACAGTATTCATTCTAAAAAGGGAAGTTAATGGTTTAAAAGGGAAGATGACTCAGCAGGTTGAGAGCCAGGTCTAGAGATGGGAGGCCTTGGGTTCAAATGTGGCCTCAGACACTTCCTAGCTGGGTGACTCTGGACAAGTCACTTAACCTCCATGGCCTAGCCCTTACTGCTCTTCTGCCTTGGAACCAATGCACAGTATTCATTCTAAAAAGGGAAGTTAATGGTTTAAAAGGAAAGATAACTCAGCAGGTTAAGAGCCAGGTCTAGCGATGGGAGGTCTTGGGTTCAAATGTGGCCTCAGATACTTCCTAGCTGTGTGACCCTGGACAAGTCACTTAACCTTTGTCTAGTCCTTACTGCTCTTCTGCCTTAGACCCAAAATAAAATATTGATTCTAAGACAGAAGGTAAAGGTTGAATAAAAAAAACAAACAAAAGAAAAGACAACCCTGGTGCCCCTTAATGACTGACCACCCAACCCTCTTCCCACACTTCTCCTTCAGCCAGATTCAGTCTGGCAGCTTTAAAGGAAGCAAAAATAGCGATTGCTCTTTGGTAGACTTGGCTCTGGAGATGCTGTTGGCCAAGAAGACAGGGCTGTTGGCTGCTTGCCTAGAGGGGGCGGGGATGGCCCGGGAAGGGTGGCTCCGGCACAGTACAGCAATCTGCTCCCGTTCCATTTCTCCTCTCTAAAGACACCCCCAGGCTTCCCACCCCGGCTAGAAAAACCAAAGTCTTTTTGGGAGGTAAAGCCCAAAAGACAGCCACAGAAGGGTGATGAGAATCTGGAGAGGCTACCCTTGAGTTCGAGGTCCGACTACCACCTCTGGGTATTTCTGGACTTCTGGAGGTCATCCAGACTCCATTATCTCTCTTCTACCAAAGTAAAAGTAGGAGATCAGCATTTGTGTGGAATAAAAAGGACCCGAGAGTGAGACCTAGCTCTGTCCCTTGTATTAGGTGAGTCCAAGCCTCAATTTCCTCTTCAACAAAATGGGAATAATAATTACACTAATGGAAACTTAGGTTTGAAAGGGATCTCAGGAGTCATTTCATCCAACCCTCTCATTTTACAGAAAAAGAAACTGAGGCCCAGCAAGGTTATACAAGTGATCCAACATCACACAGGGAATCAAAGATAGAGCAAGATTTGAAACTGGGTCTTTGAGAGGCAGGGCAACTAGGTGGTGTAGTGGATAGAGAACTGATCCTGGAATCAAGAAGATTTATCTTTGTGAGTTCAAATCCAGCCTCACATACTTACTTAGCAGGGCAAACCTGGGCAAGTCACTTAACCCTGTTTACCTCAGTTTCCTCATCTGTAAAGTCAACTGGAAAAGGAAATAGCAAACCGCTTCATTATCTTTGCCAAGAAAACCTTCAATGGGGTCACAAAGAATTGGATATGATTGAAATGATTGAACTTCAAGAAATCTTGAGAGGTCTTATTGTCATTGTTGTTCAGTTGGGTCTGACTTTCTATGACTCTCTTTAGTTTTCTTGGCAAAGGTAATGGAGTGCTGGGTGACCCTGGGCAAGTCACTTAATCTCCACTCCCTAGCTCTTACCATTCTTTTGCCTTAGAACTCATATACAGTATTGATTCTAAGAAGGAAGATGAGGATTTTTTTTAAGATACTAGTTTGCCATTTTCTTCTCCAATGGATTAAGGCAAACAGAGGTTAAGTGACTTACTCAGGGTCATGCGTGTCTACAGCTACATTTGAACTTGGGTCTTCCCAGTGAGTCACCTAGCTGCCTAGCCTTAGCTTAGTGGCTGGTTAGGTCAGGTCTATACACATACTTCTCTTTAAATCCATGTGCATCACTTGTGTGTTCCAGATGCTGAAAATCCAATCCAAGTCAGTGATTAACTTAATCATGTTGCCTTTAGTCACACATGGACCCCAGGGGTGTCCCATTGAGCAAAGTGGCTCTCTAATCCCCTGCCTTTCCAGAAAATGCATTTCTCCTGAGAACAGAACTAGGCTTTCATGTTCAATAACCACATTAAGCCCCGTGCCTCGTTCCCTCCAGCTTCCTCTATCTTCTCTGCACAGAAGGTGGGGAGGAAGGCACAGTTGGGTGGCTTCTGAATGTCCCAAGGGGGTAGATGTCCCTTATTAGCCGACTTAGCAAAGGAAGTGGGCAGCCCATGACAAAGCTTCCTGGGATAATGAATGAAGCTGATAAACTCACTCGACAGCTGAAAAAACTGTCCTTCCTAATAATGGGTTGGTCTTCTTGGGCTCCCTTTTCCTCTCCCCCTACCTAGCTTCATGGGGTGATCTCGCCAGCTCCCATGGATTCAACTATGGTCTCCATGCTGATGATTATCAGATATATTTGTCTAGCCCTCACTTCCCTCCTGACCACCTTCTTGAGCCACACATTGGGTGTCTCCAACTGGATGTCTCGTAGATGTCTTGTGACCGCCATCTTGAGCTACACATTGGGCATCTCCAACCGGATGTCTTGTAGACGTCTTGTGAGTCCAAAACTGAACTCATCATCATTCTCCCCAAACTCTACTGTGGAGGGTACTTCCTTCCTCCCATTTACTCAGGCTCATAACTTCAGGGTCATCCATGATTCCCCACTCTTTCAGCCCCCCTTATTTGCTCTCTTGCTAAAGTGTTGATTTTACCTTTGTAAAATCTTTTATAAAATACTTTTATTCTTAAAACTCTCACCTTCCATCTTAAAATCAATCCTGTGTGTTGGTTCCAAGTTAGAAGAGTGGGAAGGGCTAGGCAACAGGGAGTGAAGTGACTTGCCCAGGGTCACCCAGCTAGTAAGTATCTGAATTCAAACCTGAACCCAGGATCACCCAACTCTGGGCCTGGCTCTCCATCCACTGAGCCACACCAGCTGCCCCTTCCTTTTTTTTTAAACTCTTACCTTCAAATATCTGCAGGAACTGATGCAGAGTGAAATAAGCAGAATGGGGAGAACATTGTACACAGTAAGAGCAGTATTATACAATGATTATCTGGGAAAACTTGGCTGCTCTCAGCAATGCAATGATCTGGAACAGTCCTGAAAAATTTATGATGGGGAATGCTGTCTGTCTCCAGAGAAAGAACTGTTGGAGTCGTCTTTCACATCAGTGCATTTTTAGTTTTATTTTGGGGGTTTTGGTTATGTATGACTTGGCTCTTGCAACAATACGAAGGTGTGTTTTGCTTGACAATAAAAAATAAAATTTAAAAAATTCTTACCTTCCATCTTAGAATCAATACTGTGTATTGGTTCTAAGGCAGAAGGGCTAGGCAGTGGGGGTTAAGTGACTTGCCTAAGGTCACACAGTTAGATTTGATCCCAGGACTTTCCATCTCTAGACCTGGCTCTCAATCCATTGAGATCCTGGTCACTTCTTAAGCCTCAGTTTTCTCATCTAGAAAATGGCAGTCTCTTTTTTCCTCTTTCTGCTCAAAATCTGCCATCCTCTGACTATCTCTATGTCATGGCAAGGACTCCTGGAATCTGGGTTCACCCTGGAGGAAGTTTCTCTGCTTACCTGGTTGGTGATAGTTTTGATGGTGACTTGGTCGCCCTGCTCAGACTGGATCTCGCCAGCAATGAAGCCTTCCTTTTCGTCCTTCACCCAGCACGATCTCTTGATGTCATAAGGTTTGTTCATAGCTTCGATCCTCTCCTTCTCGGGAGGTGCCAGGAACGGCATGGGGTCCACATCATCCCCACACTCGCCTTTGTACCCCCCGGGCATCTTGGTTTAATTGAGGAAGGAACCAAAAGGGAATAGAGAGCAGGAGCCTGGACTTCCCTTGGAACTATAGGAGGTAAGAGAAAAGAAGGGAGCCCATGATTTCACCCCAAGAGAGAGTAAGCTCCTTGGAGAACTGGATTTGTTGTTTCTCTCTAGGCTCTGGAAACTTTCCCTGGCTGTTCCCCATGCCTGGAATGCTCTTCCTCCTCCACTCTGATTACACTGACCTCCCTAGCTTCTTCTTCTTCTTCTTTGTAACCATTATCTTCCTTCTTAGAACCAATACTATGTATTGTTTCCAAGGCAGAAGAGCAGTAAGGGTAGGCAATGGGGGTCAAGTGACCTGCCCAGGGTCACACAGCTGGGAAGTGCCTGAGGCCACATTTGAACCCAGGACCTCCCATCTCTAGACCTGGCTCTCAATCCACTGAGCTACCCAACTGCCCCAAGGTAAGAGTTTTTACATGTTGTATCTGAAATGGTTACAGAAAGGTAAGCTATTATTATAATTAGAATGGAAAGTGGAAAATATTCTTCTCCAATGACACTGACTCACTTTGCCAGAAGGAGTTTACTGAGACCAAGGATCTTGCTTCAACCTCTAAATAGACAGCTATAGCTAGAGGGTCTTCTAACTTTAACCTCCCCCCAGGGGGATCTCCATTTCTCTACTTTGCCCTTGTGGTCTCCTTGCCTTCCTGAGGTATGCCATAATCTCTTTGGCCCTTTGGTCTCAGAAGAAGCCAAGCTCTTCCGAATGGAGAGGAGTTGCGGCAAGGGACATATAGAGTTTCACAGAAAATTGGACTGGAAGGGACCCCAGAAACCATCTAGTCTAACCCCCTTCATTTACAGAGGAAGCCCATGAGGCCCAGTGTAGGGGAAAGGATTTGCCCAAAATCACACTGGAAGTTTGTGACAGTCAGAATTTGAACCCAGGCCCCCCTTGTTCCTGAACGTTGGCCCATGAAGTAGTTGTCTGTTTTGGGGTTTGTTTTCATTTTTATCATCTTCTTTATTTGTAGATGCAATTGGAATGCCATGCAATTATTGACCCCAAACCAAACAAAACAAAAAATGCATACAAAAGAATTTCTCTTTGCAAAAACAGAAATTGACTACCCAAAGGCCATCTTGTTTTTGAGTTATCAAACCAGTACATATGTATGTATGTGTATATAGGCACATTTATATACACATATACACATTAGATGTATATGCTATACTATGGATAATCTCGGAATCACAATATCAAGTAAGTTTCACCTGTGGTACCCTATTATGCCCACCATATACACCTCTCTTCCTCTCCTCCTTCTCCCTCGCCTCTCTCTCCCATAGCATTTTCTGTTTTCCCACTTCCCCTCTTTTGCCCATTTCCCTATTATTCATTTCACCCCAGCATACGGCCAAGACTTCCCGGGACAGCCACGGGCGCCATCTTTGTTATAAATGGATAGACTCTGCTTATGGCTTCTTCTGATTCAACAGCACTTCTAATCTCATTATAACTGACACGGTTGCAACAATAATCTCCACATTTCCAAGTATTAGCAATAATTCATATGTCTATAGTGATTTATGGCTACAAATATCTTATAGACATAATCTCATTGCATCCTCATAACAACACTGGGAGGTAAAAGTTAATCAAGCATCACTGTACCCATTTACAAATGAGAAATCTGAGGCTGGAGGAAGGCTTCCATCACATTATCATATATTAAAACTGGAGGAAGAGAAGTCTTTTTTTTTTAACCCTTATCTTCCGTCTTAGAATCTATACTGAGTATTGGTTCCAAACCAGAAGAGAGGTAAGGGCTAGGCAATGGGAGTTAAGTGATTTGCCCAGCATCACACAGCTAGGAAGTGTTTAAGGTCAGATTTGAACTCAGGACCTCCCATCTCCAGGCCTGGCTCTCTATCCACAGAGCCACCCAGCTACCTCTAGGAGGAGAGGTCTTAAAGGTCATTTTACACGTTAGGAAATGTGAAAGCCAAAGAAGTAAAAATGATTTTCCCCTACAGGTAGTAAATAACTTGGCTGGGATTTAATCCAGATTCTTGAACTAAAAATCCAGCCCTCTTTTCATTGCATCAGGAAGGTTAAGTGATTTTCCAAGGTCATGGTGCTAGAAAACGGCAGAGGTAGGCCTGGAACCAAGGGCTTCAGATTATAGACACTCCATCACACTGTCTCAACTAGGATTCCCAAGTCCCAGACAAGGTTTTTTAGAACAATATTCCAGGAAAACAAAAGAATTTGGGACTGTCCCTTCAAACTTGCTGTTTGACTTGTATCATCTAAAAGGTGAATTAAAATTCCAGAGGTAGAATTGCATAGTATAAAGGCTAGGGGACAGCTTGATGGATCAGTGGACTGAGAGTTAGGCCTGGAGACAGAAAGTCCTGGGTTCAAATTTGGTCTCAGTTCCTAGCAATGTGATCCTGGGCAAGTCACTTAATTCCCATTCCTGGCCCTTACTGCTCTTCCGGTCTACAACCAATACACAATATTTATCCTAAGACATAATATATGGGTTAAAAAAAAAGAAAATAGGAGAAGCTGGGTGATTCAATGGATAGAGAGCCAGGCCTAGAGATGGAAGGTCTTAGGTTCAAATCTGGCCTCAGATACTTCCTAGCTGTGTGACCCTGG
>NC_058130.1:204121984-204211304 GCF_016433145.1 Gracilinanus agilis
CTCTCCTCTCCTCTCCTCTCCTCTCCTCTCCTCTCCTCTCCTCTCCTCTCCTCTCCTCTCCTCTCTCTCTCTCCACAGCTAGGACGCCACTCGGTCGGTCTGTCCTGTTTCACCCTGGCCACATGGCCTCTCCTGCTACACTCTCAAACCTTGGAGAAAACTAGTTGGCCCAATAGACTGAGCAGTGGCCCTGCATCAAGAAGACTTGAGTTCAAATCTAACTTCAGTTCAAACACAGCCTTCTATACTTACTAGCTGTAGGGCCCAAGGCAATTCACTTAAATCCTGGCTGTCTCCATTTCCCCCTCAACTGTAAAAGGGGGAACGGTTAATAATAGCCCCTCTCTCCCAGGATTGATGAAAGCATCAAATATAGACAATATGTGTAAAGTGCTTACCTGCCACATAGGAGGTGGCTAAAGAAATTCTTGTTGCCTTCCTTTCTTTTCTCCCCTACCTCCAACTCTAAATCAGGAGACTGGAAGAATATATCACCTAGAATGAGACACCCCTTTTATATGAAGGAGAAAAGGAATAAGATGAGAAAAAAATAAGTATTTGGCTTATTGGAAATTAAAGGGATATCTGTCCCTCCATTGGGGGAATGGCTGAACAAATTGTGGCATATGATGGTGATGGAATACTATTGTGGTGTAAGAAATGATAAACAGGATGATTTCAGAAAGAGCTGGAAAGACCTAAATGAACTGATGCAGAGTGAAATAAGCAGAACCAGGAGAATATTATACACAGAAACTGAAACATTGTGGGATGATCACATGTAATTGACTTTGCTACTAATAGCAATGCAATGATCCAGAATAATTCTGGGGGACTTATGACAAAGAATGCTATCTACTTCTATAGAGAGAACTGTGGGAATAGAAATGCAGAAGAAAAGCATAATTTATCACTTGTTTATTTGGGTAAATGTTTGGGGTTTGGGTTCTATAAGATTATTCACTTACAAAAATGAATAATGTGGAAATAAGTTTTGTGTGATATATATATAAAACCCAGACCGAATTGCTTGTCAGCTCTGGGAGAGGAGAGGGAAGAAGGGAGGGAAATGATATGGATCATATAACTTCAGAAAACTTATGTGGAAATATGTAAGAAAAGAAAAAAACAAAGAAACATTTGGATTTTCTTTTCTGGATTTTTCTGGATAACCCAGAGTTAGATGGGATGCCAGGGACTAGTTAGAAATATGGCCAATGTTTTATGAGCCTTCAAAGAATTACTGGGCAAGAGGGCACCTAGGTGGCTCAGTAGACTGAGAGCCAGCCCTAGAGACAGGAGGTACTAGGTTGAAATCTAGCCTCAGGTACTTCTTGGCTGTGTGACCCTGAGCAAGTCACTTAGATCTCATTACCAAACCCTTAAAGCTGGCTCTTCTGCCTAGTAACCAATACACAATATTGATTCTAAGACAGAAAGTAAGGGTTCAAAAAAAAATTGTTGGACTGAAAAGCTGGTGTCAAAGACCAGGGGGGCAGAAGATTCAAATAAGGCAACACATTTGAGGTCACTCAGTTTGTGGGAGTCTTTTGGCGCTGGGCACCTGCAGCTGCCAATGTCCTTTGACCAGACAATGCATATGCGAGTCTTAGAAAGTCCTTGGAGTCCTGGGGGAATGTAACTTCACACTAGGCTGAATGCTAAGGAACTAATTTTAGTTTCTCTGCAGCAGCTACTTGGCCCAGGACCAGAGGAAGGGGAAATTTTTTTTTCATATAAGAGAAGTAACAGGAGATTCAAACCTGATTATTTATTAATTCCATCACCTTTCTAGTATAATTCACCCTGAAAATGCTGACCCCAAGTCCCTCAGAGGGGCATTTATTCCTTAAAAGAATCCATGTGGTTTTTATTTTTATTTGTTACAGTTTTTTTAGGATTTCTATCAGCATTATTCATGAGCTTCCCCTTCATCTCTACTTCTTATTTCTTTTGTCATTTATTCCAGGACTCTAAATATAACAAAGGCTTATTTTAAAAAAACATCCCTATTATATTAGCTAAGTGACTTAGTAGATAGAGTGTCAGGCTCTGAGTCAGGAGAACTTGGGTTCAAATTTGACCTCAGATACTTCCTAGCTATGTGACCCTGGGCAAGTCATTTAACCCTAATTTTCTTGCTCTTGTCCTTCTGTTGTAGAGTTGTTACTGAGACAGAAACTAAGGGTTGGGAGGGAAAAGGGGAAGGAAAGAACCATGGGAAAATACTTTTTAATAAATTTAATAAATTAATAAAAAAAGAAAGAAAGTAAGTGTTGTTTTTCAAGGTTTTTAAAAATCCTTTTTCTCCTTGAGGAGTAAAGTAGCTAAGGCATAATGTATACAGAACTGGCCTCTGAGTAAGGAAGACCTAGGTTCAAGTTCTGATTCTGCCCCATAGTGGCTGCGCAACAAATTTCAATGTGCTAGACCAGTGATGGGCAAACTTTTTAAAGAGGGGGCCAAAGGAAAGGAAATGCTCATCTGTCAGTCTGTTTCTAAGGCAACTCTTTCGAAGTTTCATTGTATTATTGTGTCCTACTCATTGTATTTGTCAGATTAGGAATAATATTGAGTGGCTGGATAGAACATTTCAGGGGGCCACATCTGGCCTGCGGGCTGTAGTTTGCCCATCACTGTGCTAGACATATTTCTAAGTAGTAAAATGCATGCTGCTATTTTGTTCATGGGAATTTCCTGTTAGGAAATTCTTTATACTAATGAAATCACAGGTTTAATTAAAATTTCTATTTATTCATTCATTTATTTTTATTCGTTTGTTTATATTTTTCAACCCTTACTTTCTATTTTAGTATCAATACGGTGTGTTGGTTCCAAGATAGAAGAGCAGTAAAGACTACTCAATGGGGGTTAAGAGGCTTGCCCAGGATCACACCACTAGGAATCATACTCTAGCGCAGGGGTGGGCAACGTATGGCTCTCGAGCCATATCTGGCTCTTTTGAGGGCCAGATATGGTTCTTTCTGCAGGAGCCATAAAGTCAATTTTTTTTCAGGCGCTGTTACAGGAGCTGCACTGTGAGCACTGTACGGCTCTCACGAAATTACATTTTAAAAAATGTGGCGTTTATGGCTCTCACGGCCAAAAAGGTTGCCAACCCCTGCTCTAGACACACCTGAAAAAAAATCCTTACCTTCCATCTTAAAATCAATACTATATATTGGTTCCAAGGCAGAAGAGCAGTAAGGGCTAGGCAATGGGGGGGGGGTTAAGTGACTTGCCCAGGGTCACACAGCTAGGAAGTGTCAAATTTTAACCCAGGACCTCCTGTCTCTAAATCTGGCTCTCCATCCACTGAGCCACCTAGCTGCCCCCCAATTTTTTTCTTTTAAGGAGTGGTTTTTGTGTGCCAGTTTTATGGTATGACTAGAAATCCAGAAATTCTATGATCTTATAAGAACCAAAATGGCAGATGAATCAAGGGTCAATGGAAAGCTGAATAAATGGGCTGGAGCAGGTTACCAACCATGCCTCACCCGTGAAAGTGGTATAAAAGATATCATCGAAGATACCCAAGAGGGAAGCTAGGCAGCACGGTGTATAGAGCGCCAAGCCTGGTGTCAGGAAGGCTGAGACCCCCGGGTCCAAAGACCCTCAGCAAGGCTCAGGCCATAGAGCAGAAAGTCTCCAGCCACATTCCCCCTCCCTTCTCTCCTTCTGCGTCTAGGTTCTGTTTGTGCTCACTCCCCTAGACGCCCAGGCAAGCTCCTGGGTAGGTATCATGCAACCTAGGCAAACCCTTGGGTCACCTCAGGTAACTATGGAAGCTCCCCCGTCTCTCGGATGGACCCCTGCACGACATGTACCCTATAAATCACGAATGTATGACAGGCTGTATTGGGCTCCCTCAAGGTATCCCTGTGAGTCACTGCCTGTAGCAATCCCAGCTTGTTTTTCACTCCCTATACAAGACAGGATTATTCTCCATAAAGTGGCTTTTGGTTTCAATCTGCACCTTAGCCCTCCTGATTCCACTTTCATTCTTCTTACCCCTTCGGACCCCAGACCTATGGGTTCGTTCCTGCCGCTGACATGGCCAGAGACATAGCCTAGCTGTGTGACCCTGGGCAAGTCACTTAACTCTGACTGCCTAGTTCTTGTCCTTCTTCTGTCTTAGAACAGATACAAAGACAGAAGGTAAGGGTTTAAAAAAAAGTAGAGAGACCTGTGACTGTAAGACGAGGTAGGCTGGTATGTTGCAGGAGCGACAGATAGCTTAGATGCCATATTGGTAACTGAAATATTTGCAACAAAGCTTTGTTTGTCATTGTATTCTCAGAGCCTAGCACAGTGCTGGGTAAATAGTAGACATTTAAAAAATATTCAAATGCAGAAGAAAAACATGATTTATCACTTGTTTATATGGATGTAGGACTTAGTTTTTTTTTTGTTGTTGTTGTTGTTGTTTGTTTTAAAAGATTACTCTATTATAAAAATGAATAAAATGGAAATAGGGTTTGATAATACATGATAACCCAGTGGGGAAAAAAAAATAATAAAAATATTCAATCAAATTTAAAAAAATAGAGCAAGGTCTCTCCTTTATGGAGGATTTCTAGGAAGGCATGGGCAAGAATCACAGGACCAGAAGACAAGGAGGAATTGCATTCTCTACCAGCCAAGGTCATGGTTGCACCAAAGAGATTATATACCCATCTATCTGGGAAATTTACTCATCACTTGGGCCTCTGCCTATCAGGCCTCTGGGAGCAATGAGAGCACACATAAATGGAATAAAATAATCAAGTTCTCCCAGACAATCCCTTCTTCTTTGTCCTGACACTAGGCTGAGAGTTATCATGGTCCAAGACAAAGGAATATGACTAATGCTACCATTGCTATCATGATTAGGAGCAATCCAAGTTTTAAGTCCTACTATAATATGGATCTGAGGGGCAGCTGGGTAGCTCAGTGGATGGAGAGCCAGGCCTAGAGATGGGAGCTCCTGGGTTCAAATTTAGCCTCAGACACTTTTTAGCTATGTTTCTGGGCAAGTCACTTCACCCCAATGGCCTAGTCCTTACTACCCTTCTACCTTGGAAACAATACACAGTATTGATTCTAAAATAGAAGGTAAAGGTTTAAAAAAAATATAAGAATGTGATATGTAATATGAACTGTAATATGAAAGCTCCAACACAGGAAAAAAACAACAACAACCAGAAACAGAGAATGTTGTCATCTTTCTTCCATTGTGAAAGACAGTGATACCGACTACTTAATCCTTAACTCCAGGGAAGAGATTAGCCCAAGACAAAGGGTGATGAAATCATGTGGGAGGTTGCTTTTCTTGCCCAAGCAAGTTGTATGCAATGCTGTAAACAGATAAGAGAAATATAGTCATGTTTTTATTGTCCCACAAAAAAGATAAAAACCCCTTAGATCATTTATCCCCTCTTTTTTTCTTTTCCTCTGCTCTTTTCAATTTCCCCTTTTCTCTTTTTTGCTATATATATATAATTATGATTATATATATATAACATATATATATATAATCTTTTCTTCTCTTCCCCGTCTTCTCCTTTTCCCTTCCCTCCCCTCTCCTTTCTCCTCCTCTTCTTTCCTTCCCCGCCCCCCCAAACCTTTACCTTCTATCTTAGAATGGATATCAAGGCAGAAGAGTGGTTAGGACTAGGTAATAGGAGCTAAATGACTTACCTAGGGTCACACAGCTAGGCAGTGTCTGAGGCCAGATTTGAACTTGGGACCTCCAGTCTAGACCTGGCACTCTATCCACCCAACCCTTTCCCTTCCCTCTGCCTCCTCTCTTCTCCCTTCCTTCATCCTTCAGCATCCAGTTTCATTTGATATCATTGCCGCTGTTCTTTCATTAAATTGCCATGGGGACTGGGTATCATCAGTGCATCTTATTGCAAGAATCTAATTTTGAGCAAAGGGATTACCATCAGGTAAACTTGATGTCTTTAATAAAAGGGCTTTATTCAGATCCGCCACCAAACAAAGGAAAAGGAAGGTTGAAAAATTAGCAAGAACAGCCTTTGAAAAGCTTCCTCCTGTTCTTCTTTCTCCAGAGGTGGGGGAGTCTGCCAGTGTGGAACATTATATAAAATGTCAGATTTTTGTGCTGTATTGATTAGTTTTGCTGGGTGTTTTTTTTTTTTCTCTTCTTCCTCTTTTTCTTTTTTTGAAAAACATTCTTTATGATGAGGGATGGCTCTCTGGGATACAGAAGAGAAAGGAATACAGGGAGAAATTTAGGTGATAGGAAAAACAAGATACCAATAAAAATCTATTTTTAAAAAGAGCCTTATTCAGTATCATCCTGGGCACAGTTACTAAGAATATTACCTCTATCCCTGGCGCTAACTCATATTAATCATTCTGTGTCACCAACCTCCCAGCAACCTTTCATTTCAAGGGTTGAAGATTTGATCTCTCACAGGGAACCCAACTGACAATTTTTCACTAAAATGGAGAGACATTGGCTGGGGCAGAGAAGAGAACAAAACCAGCATTTCAGAAGGTTGATGCTTGTGTTATTCTTGGTGGAGGAACCTGACTTGTTTTAGAATGGGCTGGGTAGCCTCAAAGTTCCACAGACTCGGGGATGGCCTAAAAGACCTCTCTGAGACTCCCCTGGTTTGGGGATGAGGTGATTTCAATACTGCTGTTTCTAAAAAAAGAGTTTTAAAAAGCTCTTTTTGAATGAGACTTCTATTTAATCATAAAAACTCTCCTCCTAGTAAGAGTATGTATACAATGAATTATTGGATTGTCTTTTTTTCCCTTTTAACCTACTATCTGAAAAACAAACTTCCTATTGTGAATAGAAAATAATTGAGTCTGTCATCTGAAAATTTGAACTTTTGTCACCAGGATTTCTATATTTCAATGTTTATCACCCAAATCCTTTCTGATTAGCCTGATTTGGGTTTTTACATTTGTTTGTTTGTAATAAAAACCCTCACCTTCTGTCTTGGAATCAATACTATGTATTGGTTCCAAGGCAGAAGAACAGTAAGGGCTAGGCAATGGGGGTCAAGTGACTTGCCCAGGGTCACAAAACATATGAATGTGATATATAATATGAACTCTCCAGCACAGGAGCTGCCTTGCCAAGGAATGGGTTCATCGCCTTTTGGAAGCTTCACATGCTTACAGACTCCATAACCCTGGACAAATCACTCTCTGAGCCTCAATTTCCTCCTCTGTCAAATGAGGATAATAAGAATGTCTCTGTCTCGGGGTTGATGTGAGGACCAAATGAGGTACAAACCTTTAAATCATCCAAATACTCACCATGATGATTAAGCCTAAGGCTGGGGGCTTTGAGGGACTTGCCTTAAGGGCACGCAGGGTAGGAGAGGAAGAACAGGGATTGGAATCCAGAAGACTGGATGCCACCTCCAGAGCTTCTCCCACTTCCAGCTACTTAGAAATCAGGAGGAAAAGGAAAGGGCCCTCCCTCACGGTTCACCACTCTCCCATAACTGTGACACCTCTGGGCATTAGCTCTGAATAGCTCTGGTTAATGGAGATAATGAAAGAGGGCCATTAGACAGTGTGAATAGGATGGCTAAGGTTGGTGGGAAGGCTCTACCAACCAGAAGCGATGGAATATAGGGCTTTTGCCATCTCCCCTGACATTTGGGGGAGTGGGGCCCCCTCTAAGCTTCTCATGGTAAAGATCAGCTTAAATCAAACACAGCAAGATCCGTAGACAATTTGTTTTACTCCATGCATGCATGAAACCAAATACTGCGACAGCCGTCCTAAAGCCAAGTGCTCTTCCCTGTGGAATTGATAATTTTGCCCTTCTTCCATCCAGGAGGGTATCCAGCCCACTAGATCCCTTCCTACCATTTACCCACATCAGAAACAGTCTTCCCTTCCCTCACCTCCTTCCTCCCAGGAGAGGTTTAAAATCCCTGGTTCTTTGAAAGACCCACACCAGGGGGGCAGCTGGGTAGCTCAGTGGATTGAGGGCCAGGCCTAGAGACAGGAGGTCCTGGGTTCAAATGTGACCTCAAACACTTCCCAGCTGTGTGACCCTGGGCAAGTCACTTGACCCCCATTGCCCACCCTTACCATTCTTCTGCCTTGGAGCCAATACACAGTACTGACTCCAAGATGGAAGGTAAGAGTTTAAAAAAGACGTACACCAGGAATAGTCTTCTCTTCCCTCACCTCCTTCCTCCCAGGAGAGGTATAAAATCCCTGGTTCTTTGGTTCTTCGGTTATCTAGCTATCCCCGGTTCTTTGAAAGACCCAGCATAGGGGCAAATTTTATATGGCGGAATAAGTATCACAAAAAGTAACAGGGTTGGGGAGTGGCTGGGTGGCTCAGTGGATAGAGAGCCAGACCTACAGGCAGCAGGTCCTAGATTCCCAAACCTGGCCTCAGATACTTCCTAGCTGTGTGACCCTGGGCAAGTCACTTAACACCCATTGTCAAGCCCTCACTGCTCTTCTGCCCTAGAGCCAATACATCGAATTGATTCTAAGATGGAAGGTGAGGGTTTAAAAAAATATATATATTTTAAGTAAAGGGGCCATTGCCATCAGATGGGAGCACATCCCTAGTTTTGAATGAAAGACTGAAATTTTCTAGGGCAAGGCTGTTCTAATGACACTAAAATGGGCACCTGGGGCTGGACCTCAGACCCCTGACTTCTTGGTCCTTCTTACCCATGGAGTCCTTTCTTCTCATTTACACTGTTGACTTAGAAACAACACAGAACTATTAAATAGTCAGAAAAGCCACTCTTTCATCAAGGACAGAGGTAACAAGGCTGAGTTAGGCCTCTACTCAGAGCTGTGTGTTACAGGCCTGCAGAGTCCAGGGAATGCTCTGGGCACTGACCCCTGGGAGTGCCACAGCCATTGTAAATTGGGAAGCTTACATATCTTTTCCGGGGAACTTGGGGACTAAAGAGGGGAGGGCTAGTTGATTGACCTTACAATAGAAACAAAGGAAAATGAGGAGTCCCAACAGGAATAATAATGAAAGGCTGATGCCTAACAATGGACACAAAAAGGAATGATCCAGCCAAGGGCTGGGCCACCAGGCTGAAGGACCCTGGCCTAAGGGGAGAAACCATTGGGACAAAAGAGATACTTAACCCCTGATGGGATTAGCTCTCCCCCTAGATTCCAGGGAGGCTAGTTTGAGACTAGTGAAATTGGACTTTCCCTCAGGGAAGACCCATCATTCACAAGGTCAAACCTGGGACTTTCACCTTGGGGCCAACTAAACGGGGTTCATCAATTCTTCCTGGGTTACAAGTTTGGGGGCTTCTAGATTCCATGTCAATAACACCCTAGCTCTTCATGGATCTCCCCTAGCCCTGGGGCCACAAAGTGCCAGGCCTTCTCCTGTTCCACTGCTGTGCCAGCCTCGATTGGCATCTCCCAGCTACCACCTCCTCCGGCTTGCCCAATACTTCTCTACCAAATCTGGATGGACTGTTCTCTCTGTATCACCTTCTTTACTCAACTAAATTCAACCTGGGTTCTACTTAAAGAAAGTAAACAATTGTTCCTTTCAAATATTTGAAGGGTTGTAACGTAGAGCAGGAACTGGACCTGTTCTGTGTGGCCCCAGAGGGTTAAAGTAGGACCAGTGGGCAGAAAGTATAGGGAGACAGCCCAATACCAAGAAGAAAAGAAACAATTGCACAGAAGAGAAATGGGTTGCCATGCTAAGTAATGAGTTCACCACCCCTGGAGCTATTCAAGCTGAGTCAGATTGAACTCTTCTTAGGGATTTTATAAAAGGCATTCATCTATCAAATGGGACCTGGACTAAAGAGCCTTTAGAATCTTTTTCAAACTCTATAGCATGCTAAATTCTCTGAATTCTATAATGCTAACTACCTGTCCAGAAAAGTCTGTGGCCTGAGGTTATGGAACTATTAGCTTTTTGAGGCACTGAAGTGGGACAACACTATCTCCCCACCACTACTCTCTTTCTGAAAAATGGTGTTAAGAAACCCATTAAAAAGATGTGAAGAGGCCACTGAGAAAATAGGTCTTTTACCTTGAGGCCCAGGCTGGTGTTCTAACATCCTACCACCTGGGAAGTGGGCAGCCAAAGATCATCCCTAGATTCACCATCCATTATTCATGACTCCAGCTTCCTACAAAGTCTGCCTCCCTCCACATCAGATGACTGTCCTGCTGCATTTTTGTACCCAGGAGGTGCTTTGGTTCCATTCTGGTGGTTCAAGAACAAAGGATGAGGATAGGAACCTAACCTGGGATTTCACTGATTTTGTCCTTGGTCTGTCCTTTTTTTGAAGATGACCAATGATACCACGGGGTGATGTCTTGATTCCTGTGTGAATTGGATTTAAACACAACAGGGCTGCACAAAGTTGAAGTCATCCTCACTCTCTCTTCCTGAGTCATCCAAGTCCAGGGTCAGGACAAAGGTCAGGATGACTGGTGATGGCCCAGGATGCAGCAGATAGCCTTGTGTCAGATGTCTGACCAAGCTCTAAGCTCTCCAGGGCTCGTGCTTTAGCTGCCTTCATGTCTATAGGAACAAATTATGCTCATCTACCCATGCCTCTAGGAGAAGTCTTCACATGCTTCAGGTAGACACCCCCCTAACACACCAATAGTTTGAGTCCTGTTGGTTACCCTCAACTGGGTTCAGCCTGACTAGAGAAATGATTTTACTATGGTGTGGCTGCTGTGCTTGCTACAGCTTCTTGGACTCACAGGTGAGAGTTGAGGGCTTGGTAGACACCAAAAATGGATGGGGTAGTAGAGTGGATAAAGAACTATGCTGAGAGATAGGAGGTCCTGGGTTCAAATTTGGCCTCAGATACTTCCTAGCTTCATGAACCTGGATAAGTCCTTTTCTCTCTTTTTATAAACCCTTTCTTTCTCTCTTAGTAACAATTTTAAGACAGAAGAGCAAGGACTAGGCCAGTGATGGGCAATCTTTTGAGCTTGGTGTGTCAAAATTCGCCAAAAAATCAAGCATAACTTGGGTGATGTGTCACTTCGAGAAAAAAACGATAATTTCATCATATTTATAGTTTAAATAACAAAAATGTATAATTGTAATATATAACTATATTTAATAAACCAAAATAGGTAAATTAATATAGGTAGAATTGTCATCTCTAGTGCACAGAGTGTCTACACTACATTGCAACATATGTTTCATCCTTGGCATGCGGGTCCATACTTCTCTTTATGTGGCTGCATGCGGCTGCGTGTCATCGAAAATGACTACATATAGATTTGCCATCACCAGGCTAGGCAATTGGAGTTCTTTCTTTTTTAAACTATTCCTTCCTTCCTTCCTGTCTTCCTTTCCTCCTTCCTTCCTCTTTCTTTTTCTCTTTCTCTCTTTCTTCCTTTCTTTCTCCTCCTTCCTTCCTTCCTTCCTTCCTTCCTTCCTTCCTTCCTTCCTTCCTTCCTTCCTTCCTTCCTTCCTTCCTTCCTTGTGGTCATTTCATTCCAGGAACCCAGCAAAAGGATGTCAAGAAGCTATCTCCTTGAGTCTATTACTAATTCACATTATCTAATCTTAATGAGGCTCTCATTGCTAACCAGTTATCCTTTTATTCTTACTTTAACTCTCTTTAGTTTTTTAACTCTCCATCCTATTCCTTTTTAGTGACAATTTTTTTTTAAACCCTTGTACTTCGGTGTATTGTCTCATAGGTGGAAGATTGGTAAGGGTGGGCAATGGGGGTCAAGTGACTTGCCCAGGGTCACACAGCTGGGAAGTGGCTGAGGCCGGGTTTTGAACCTAGGACCTCCTGTCTCTAGGCCTGACTCTCACTCCACTGAGCTACCCAGCTGCCCCCCTATTCCTTTTGGCTGTGAATACCAAACTATCTCCTCTCCTTAATTATGCTCCCCCCATCCCCTCTGCTGCCCTCCTTTCTTCTCCCCTTCCCTCCACAGTCCTTCAGCAAATGATCACTCTTCCAACTCTCCTAAGAAAATCATTGTGAGTACTTCATCTTCTCCAGTTCACACATCAGAAATCCTCTTCACCAATCTCTTTCTCTTTGATTTGTCTCCAAGCAGAGATGACCTTTCTGTATACCAAGGCCAAACTTATCTTCCTATCTCTATCCTCAATCGCATTCCCTCCTATCTCTTCCAAGAATTTGCCTCATCAATCATCCTTACTTTGTTCCAAGTTCATTATTATCTTATCTACTAGCTTAGATATACCAATCCTCAAAAAACCTTTACTTGTAGGGACCACTAAATAGCACAGTAGACAGAGTACTAGGCCTGGCATTTGGAAGGCCTGGGTTCAAATCTAATCATAGACACTTCCTAGTTGTGTGACCCTGGGCAAGTCACTTAACCCCATTGCCTAACTCTTACCACTCTTCTTCTGGGAGATAAGAGGTCCTGGGTTTAAATCGGTCAATATATTGATACTCAATATAGTATTGATTCTGAGATGGAAGACAAGGGTTTTTAGTTGGAAAAAAAAGAAAGAAAGAAAAAGAAAAGACTAGCAGGGGTGGCACAGTAGATAGAGTAGGAAACTTGAGTTCAGTTCCTACCTCAGATACTTATATATAGCTGTGTGACCCAGGGAAAATCCCTGAGCCTCCCTGTTCGCCCCAATATCATCATCTGAAAAAAGGGAATAATAATAGAACCTGTTCAGTCATTTTTCATTCATGTCCAATTCTTCATGACCCCGTTTGGGGTTTTCTTGGCAATGATATAGGAGTGGCTTGTCATTTTCTTCTATGGTTCATTTTGCGGAAGAGGAAACTGAAGCAAACGTGGTCAAATGACTTGTCCATGGTCACATAGATAACAAAACTAGGTAAGGAAGTCCCAAGTTCAAATCCTTACCCATATAACTGTGGGCAAATCACCTGACCTCTCCATCTCATTTTCCTCATCTGTAAAATAGGGTTAATAATAGCATCTCCCCTAAAGGGTTGTTATGATGAGAAAATGAGATAAAATCTATAAAACATTTTCCAAACTTCAAAAATGTATTCTAGTTATTATTCCTTCTTATTGATAAATCAGCACATAGAGGTTCAATAATCATCCCTACATTAGTGACTCCTAAATCTATATATCCAGCCCTAATCTCTCTTAGTTGCAGTCCTGCATCATCAACTTCCAGCAGGGTGGGTATCCCCTCTTGAACAGCCCACTGTATATTTTGTTTTTTTTACCAATTACATGTAATGACAAATTTCCACCTAAGTTTTCTGAAGTTATATGATCCAAATTGTCTCCCTCCCTCTTGTTTTCCCCCTCTCAGAGCTGGCAAGCCACTGAACAACCCATTGGCATCTAAAATTCAACATGTCCAAGACAGAATGACCACCCTCCTCCAAATTTTTCTCTTTCTGTGGGGTACCACAGCATTCCGAATCACCCAATTTTACAGCCTCCAAGTCATCTTCACTCTTGCCTACCCCTCACTTCCCACACCCAATCAGCTGCCAAGTTCTGTTGATTCTATTCCAACAACATGTCTCACATCTGTATCCTTTCTTCTATTTCCACAACCATCATCTTAATTCATGTCCTCATTGTCTCTCACTTGAGTATTACAATAGCCTTCTCATTGGTGTCCCTATTCTTCTGGTCTATCCCTTTGCCAGTCCATCTCCCACAACTTGCAAAATAACCTTCCTAACACACTAACCCAATTACCTCATTATTCTGGTAAAAAACAACAAAAAGTGTTTAAAGGCTCTAGTCCTGTATATAAGAACCTGCATAAACAGGTTCCAACCTACTTTCTAGTTTCATTTTTTACCATCCCCTTTGCACAATCTGCCTTTTATTCCTTCCTTTCTCTCCCCTCCCCTCCCCTCCCCTCCTCTCCTCTCCTCTCTCCTTTCCTTCTTCTTTTTTTTTTAAACCCTTACCTTAACACTTCCTAGCTGTTTGACTCTGGGCAAGTCACTCCATTTCGTAGCTTTTATCACTCTTCTGCCTTGGAAGCAATACTATTGATTCTAAGATGGAAGATAAAGTGTTTTGTTGTTGTTTTTTTAAATTAAAATAAAGAATATCATCCCAGGGGCTACTAGGTGGTTCAGTAGAAAGAGAGGAGTCAGGCCTAGAGACAAAAAATCCAGAGGCCAAAACTGGCCTCAAGATACTTCCTAGCTGTTTGATCCTGGGCAAGTCACTTAACCCCCAACCCTTAAGACTCTTCTGCCCTGGGAACCAAACAAAGTATTGATTCTAAGATAAAAAGTAGGGGATTAAAAAAAAGTGAATGAGAAAATGTTAATAATGCAAATTAGACTTAAAAGTAAGACCTGAGTACACTCCTCCCCCAAAAGAGTTGTTAAACATTTAGTAGCACACTCCTGATGCACATCCTCCTCATTTCTCTTCTCTCAGAATTCTTATTTTCCTTCTGAGAAACCTGCTTGATCTTACTTTCTGGGACTCTCACTAAATGATCTTGCACTATACTTATCTGTGCATTTCTGCTTATTTCTATAAAATACTGTCTATTATTGTTTTAAATTGTATCTATTATTGCATTATATTGTATCCATTGCATCATACTGGATCTGTTGTTGTATATTATTATATCTGTTATATTCTATTATTTGCATTCTATTGTGTTTATTATTGTATTATGCTGTATTGCATCTATTGTATGTATGTATGTATGTAATGTATGCATATTGTGTCTATTATTGTAATATATTGCCTCTATTGTTTCCTTGTGGTAGAATGTAAACTCCTGGAGGGTAAACACAGGATTCCTGTATTCCTACTGTCTAGCAATATGGTGCATTGCATATGGTAGGCCCTTTAAACAATGCAGATTTACAATTCTGAGAGACTTATGAGAAAGAATGGTATCCACAGCTAGAGAAAGTACTGTGGGAGCAGAAATGCAGAAGAAAATATACGATTCATCATTTATTTATATAGGTATAGAATTTGGGGTTTTGTTTTAAAAGGATTACTCTATTACAAAAATGAATAATATGGAAACAGGTTCTGAGTGATAATATATGTATAATCCAGTGGAATTGCTTGTCAACTCCAGGAGGGTAGAGGGAAGTGGGGAAGGAGACAACATGAATCATGTAACCTTGGGGGGAAAGATTGAAAAGAAAGAAGAAAAAAGTTCAGGTTGAATTCGATTGGATTTCATCAGTTGTGGTACACATTTCTCACTTGCCTATCTCTTCCATCTCGCCTTTGGCCTGGTCTATTCTTTCTTCTTGATTTCCACGTGGTTGTGATTAGCACAGATCTGATTGGTACAGACAAGGGGCAGCTGCTACCTGACTCAGCACAGACCAGGAAAATGTCCAAGAATTTTCACTACTCTACAACCCAGTCTTGCTACCTCATAGGGTAACAGAGAGAGGGACTTGAATCCCATCCTCTTCCTCATTCTATCCAAAAGGAACTAGAAAGGATCAGGCTCACTGCTGTTCTTAATTTTATTTTTCTTTCCTCGGTTACCACTACTGTATCAGACCTTTTTTTAAGGTTATTTGCGCTTATTTCTTGTCCCATCATTAAATTGTAAGTCTTGTGAGGGCAGAGATATATCTCAGCTAAACTAAGTATCCAGCACAGTGCTCTAGGTACAATTTGTTGCTTAATGAATATTAATAGAGCAGCAACAATTGGGACAACTAGGTGGCACCATGGGTAGAGCATTAGACCTGGAGTCAGGAAGATGAGTCTTCCTGAATTCAAATCTAGCCTTAAATATTTACTAGTTTTGTGACCCTGATAAGTCACTTCACTCTCTTGGCCTCAGTTTCCTCATCTATAAAATAAATTGGAGAAGGAAATGGTAAACCACTCTGATATCTTTGCCAGGAAAAACCCCAAATGGGGTGTAAAGAGAATTTACACCCCTCTCCTAGGGTCCCGCATGGGATGTTGTCTTGCCTGTGTCCCTGTGTTCCTGGAGCTACATCACTTATATCACCTAGGCTGGTCACCTAGTGTAGGCTATGTGACTCTGAATTTGAACTGGATGTAAAAAGAGAGGATAAGAGAGGCAAATGAAGAAGTGCTCTCTCTCTCTGTCTCTGGTGTCTGGCCAAGGAAGTTGCTACTGGAGATCACACTGGAAGCAGCCACATGGGAGCTAGATTAGGCTATTTTATTCTATCTTTCTACCTATTTCTCATCTTTTACCTATCCAAGTAATTCTAATAAATTTTATTAAATTATAAGGACCAGAGTCCTACTTTTACTATAACAGGAGTCACAAAAAAATCAGACATGAATGAACAATACCACCACCATTTAGTAATAACAATCTTCAAGCATGTTTTTATAGGACTTAAAGGTTTACAAAGCTCTTCCCCTAAAACAATCTGTGGGACAGAACAAGTACTCTTATTCACATTTTACAAATGGAGAAACCTGAGACTCAGAAACCTTATATATCATTTCCATGGTCACACAGCTTATGAGTAAATTCAAATCCAGGTCCCTTTTTTTTTTTTTCCTTTCTTTTCTTTTTAAACCCTTACCTTCTGAATAATGAAATGGAGGAATTCCATGTGAACTGGAATGACCTCCAGGAACTGATGCAGAGTAAAAGGAACAGATCCAGGAGAACATTGTACACAGAGACTGATACACTGTGGTAAAATTGAACGAACATAATGGACTTCTCTACTAGCAGCAATGCAAGGATCCAGAGCAAGGCTGAGGGACTTATGAGAAAGAAAACTAGCCACATTCAGAGGAAGAACTGTGGGAGTAGAAACACAGAAGAAAAACAACTGCTTGAACACAGGGGCTGATAGGAATATTATTGGGGATATAGACACTAAACGATAATTCTAGTCCAACTATCAATAATATGGAATTAGGTAAAACCCTTACCTTCTGTCTTGGAACCAATAAGGCAGAAGAGTGGTAAAGGCTAGGCAATGGGGATTAAGTGACTTGCCCAGGGTCACACAGCTAGGAAGTGTCTGAGGTCAAATTTGAACCCAGGACCTCCCATCTCTAGGCCTAGCTCTCAATCCATGGAGCCACCTAGCTGTCCACCCCTGCCCCCTCTTGATAATAATTCCTATGGTTTTTCTACCAAATCATACTTCCTTTTAGAGAAGGAGACATCAGTTTAGTTCCCGAAGACTATATTGGAGACCTTTCCCTTAAGAACCTGCTATCTTTTTCCTGTTGTTCATTTTCCTTTGAAAAGCTTTGAAGATAGATGGTTAATTCCTCAGTCTTTCAAGAACTCATCATTTCAACAGTGTAGGTATCCACTCACTGACACAAGTCACAGCATCTTGACATCTCAGGAAATAATCTCACAATTGACATTCCCCCCACTCAAAACCCCAGCCCATCACCAGTTGGTTAACTTTTGGGGGAGAACCCTTCCCACACTTAAGTCAGTTTGGTCCTCAAATAATAAAGTTTATCACAAGACTTGTCCTTAAAGCCATTCCAGCTTAGTAGTCACTTGATGTTTTGAAGGAAACCAGGCTAGGGAGCACGGTGGGAGAGAGTGGATTCCAGGCACTAGGGAAATGCATAAGGCAGGGAAGGTAAGCTGAGGCCAGAATGTGAAGAAATTTAAATGTCATCATGAGGCATAGAAGACTTGAGAAGAGAAAATAACATCAGTCCTTTGATCCTTTGAAACTACTGTTTCCCTGTTCCTAGATACTCTTCTTCATCTCCTTGCTGCTTGAAATGGGCAATCTTTTCTCCTGTGTGTTTCTCTATTTTTGCAAAAGAAGATTCAAGGATTCTCCTTTTATTTTCTAATTTCAATGTTTTTTACTTATTTTGGTGACAGCTGTCAGGTGTGCTAATTATTACATCTTTATAAATATTATTGCCACATTTTATTTTGACACAACAAACACTTCCCAAAAAAAATTTTTAATCATTCTCCATAACATACATTACTTAAAAACAGTTAAATAAAGTTGCCTCAAATTATGACAATACAGGCAGCTTTGGGGCAGTTAAGTGGCATAGATAGAATGTTGGGCCTTGAATTAGGAAGACCTGTGTTCAAATCCAGCCTCAGACACTTATTAGGTGTGGCTCTGGGCAAGTCACTCAACTTTTTTTGCCTCAGTTTCCCCATCTGCAAAATGAGCTGGAGAAAGAAATGATAAACCACACCAGATTTTTTTTAAGAAAACCCCCAAAAGAGATCACAAAGGGTCAGACATGACTGAAGTTACTTGAACAATAAAAATTGTCAATTTTCTTTTTTATAGTTCAATAATTGCTATTAAAATTATAAATACCACTCTTCTGCCTTGGAACCAATATACAGTATTGAGTCTAAGACAGAAAAGGAGGAGGAGGAGGAGAAGATAGTTGTAGTAGTAGTATAGGGGCAGCTAAGTGGTTCAGTGAATTGAGAGCCAGGTGGTACACATGGGAAGTCCCAGGTTCAAATGTGACCTCCAATACTTCCTATCTGTTGAGTCACTTAAATCTCTATTACCTACTTATAGTTCTTCTGCCTTGGAACTAATATATAATAAGGGAAAGAGAGAGAGAGAGAAAGAGAGAGAAGGAGGGAATAAGGAAGGATATATGCTTTAACTTTGGTAGTAAGATACTAAAATTGTCCATTGTACTTGATCCAATTTTTGTTGGCTCACGCCTTCATTGACATTGTTGTGTCTTCTGTGCATATTCTTTTGGTCCCGTTTTGTTAATCCTGTTTCTCTAAATTCTTCCTTGTCATCATTCTTTGAGGTGTGGTCATATTTCATTATATGAATATGCTACAATAGATATTTCCCAAACAATGGACCAGGTGACATAGTAGATACAATGCTAAGCCTGGGCTCAGGATAAGTCTGAGTTCAAATGCAATCTTAGACATTTACTAGTTGTGTGACTCTGGGTGAGTCACTTAACCTGTGTCTGCTTCAGCTTCCTCAACTGTGAAATGAGGATAATAATAGCACCTACTTCCTAGGCTTGCTGTATATTTGTAAAGCAACTGGCACATGGTAGATGCTAAGTATGTATGAAATATAGCACATGGCAGGTGCTAAATAAATGCTTTTTCTCTTCCCTCTCACCCTATTCCTTATCCTGAACCTTCTTCCTCCATCAATGGCTCTTTTTCTACCTCCCACCTATGTTAACTCAATCAGAAATGTAATCCATGGCACAACTTCAACTATCTCAATTCATTTCACAAATAGCTAGTAAGTCCTTGTACTGTGTTCAGGGCAGCATGGATTAATGGAGAGAATTAGCCTTGGAGCCAGAAAGACTTGGGTTCAAGTTCTGTCTCTGATATGTATTCTCTGTATGACCCACAAGGACAAGTGACAGAATTTCTCTATGCCCCCAAATAACTAAGAAGGTTAGACCTGCATTAATAGATATCATTTTCTCTATCAGTGAAATCACAGGGCTAATTCCTATTCCTATGTGCAAAACATTGAGCTACAAATCAAAACAACTCTAGAAAAGAGAGGTAGGTCCTGGGTTCAAATCTGAATTTATTTATTTAGTTTTTTTTTTTAAAAACCCTTACCTTCCATCTTAGAGTCAATACTGTGTATTGGCTCCAAGGCAGAAGAGTGGTAAGGGCTAGGCAATGGGGGTCAAGTGACTTGCCCAGGGTCACACAGCTGGGAAGTGTCTGAGGCCAGACTTGAACCTAGGACTTCCGGTCTCTAGACTTGGCTCTCAATCCACTGAGCTACCCAGCTGCCCCCAAATCTAATTTTAAATACTTCCTAGCTGTGTGAACCTAGTCAAGTCATTAACTCCAATTGCCTAGCCCTTGCTGTTTTTCTGCATTGGACCTGATACTGATACTTAGTATCAATTCTGAGACAGAAGGTAAGGGTTTATTTACCTTTTCATGTTTCTCTTGATTTTTGTGGTTGGATATCGAACTTTCCATTTAGTCCTGGTCTTTTCTGTGCAAATGCTTGGAAATTTTCTATCTTGTTGAATGCCCAAACTTTCCCCTGGAAGTATATAGTCAGTTTTGATGGGTAGGTGATCCTTGGTTGTAAACCCATTCTCTTGCCTTTCTGAATATCATATTCCAAGCCTTGCGGTCTTTTAGTGTGGAGGCTGCCAGATCCTGTGTGATCCTGATTGGTGCTCCTTGATATCTGAATTGTCTCTTTCTGGCTTCTTGTAAAATTTTTTTCTTTTAGTTGGAAGCTCTTGAATTTGGCTATTATATTCCTGGGGGTTGTCTTTTCAGTGTCTAGTGTAGAGGGTGATCTATGGATCCTTTCAATGTCTATATTGCCCTCTTGTTGTAGAACTTCAGGGCAATTTTGCTGAATAATTTCTTTTAGTATGGAGTCCAAATTTCCATTAATTTCTGGTTTTTCAGGAAGACCAATGATTTTCAGATTGTCTTTTCTAGACCGGTTTTCTTGATCTATCAGTTTCTCATTGAGATATTTCATGTTTCCTTCTATTTTATCTGTCTTTTGACTTTGTTTTATTTGTTCTTGCTGTCTTGATAGATCATTGGCTTCTACTTGCCCAATTCTTGTCTTTAGAGACTGGTTTTCTGCTATAAGCTTTTGATTTTCCTTTTCAGTTTGGTCTGACCTGTTTTCCAGCTGTTTGATTTTGGTCTCCAATTTGTTTATTAATTCTTTTGATTTGGGGGCATCTTTTTCTAATTGCCCAATTCTAGCCTTTAGAGACTGGTTTTCAGCTACAATCTTTTGGTTTTCCTTTTCCATCCGGTCATTTCTGGTCTTTGATTTACTTGCCTCACTTTCCAATTGTGAAATTCTGCCTTTTGAACTGTTAGTTTCTTGCCAGATCTCTTCCATCTTTCTCATGATCTCAGATCTAAACTCTTCAAGACCTTGTGACCCATTTTCATTGTTTTGGGAAGGTTTGGATTGTTTGTTCTCCTCTACTGTTTCCTCTGTTGTCTGGATTTTTTCTGTGTAAAAGTTGTCAAGTGTTAAAGGTTTTTTATTCTTCATCTTTCTCTTTTTGTTTTCCTGATGGCTTGCCATTGTAAGCTGAGTTCCCTCTCAGCTTTATGCTCACGCCCAGGATCTGTCTGTGGCTCTTTAGAGATTCCTGAGATCTCAGGTCTAGTTGTTCTGGGACAAGCCTCCTGGTGGTCTCCTTGCTCATTCTTCTGCCTGAAGCTCCTTTAACAGTCTCAGGGAGCTGCTTCTGCAGTCAAGCACCCCTCTGTGCTGGGTCCCCACTCAGGGTCCACTCCTGCACTCAGAATCAGCCCCTTCGTCAGCGCCCCAGTCCACGCTTTAATCCGTGCCTCAGCCTGCGTCTGTGTCAGCCCCTTTGCCTGCGCCTGGGCTCAGGGTCTGTGCTCAGAGTCCGAGAGTTCCTCAGCCTCCCAGGGGGTCCCAAGTCTTGCTGCTCCCAGGAACAAGCCCTGGTGAGCTGCCAATGACCCAATGAGTGCCCCAAACCTGCTCCGACTCCCGTACACTGGCTTTGGCATTGTAGGTGGTGTGGGGTGGGGGAGGGGGTTGCTCTGCTCTTGTTTTCATGGGAGCTGTTTCACCCCTTTATAGCATGGAAATGCCCCATTTCCATGTACCTCTGATGCTGCACCCTGTTGTGGGGTCCCTTCTTTCCTCTGGATTTGTTTTTATGTCTTCTTGAGGAGTCCTATATGTGTGGGTTAGGAGAAGTCAAGCAGCTGCTTTTTACTCTGCCGCCATCTTAACCTGGTGTCAGAAGGTAAGGGTTTAAAAAAAAAAAAAGAAATTAAAACAATTCTGAGGTACCATTTCGTCTCTATCAGATTGGCTAATATGACAAAAAAAGAAAATGACAAATGTTTGAGGGAATGAGAAAATTAGGACACTAAAGTACTATTGAGGAAGCTGTGAAATGATCCAACCATTTTGGAGAGCAGTTTAGAACTGTGCCTTCAGGGCTATAAAACTGCATATCCTTTGACCCAGTAATACTCCTACAGGGTCTATATCCCAAAGAGATATTATTTTTTCATTTTTTCTTTAGAGTATTTTTCCATAGTTTCCTAATTCATGATCCCACACACACACTCCAGCTCTTTCCTTCCTGCTCCTGAATCCAACAAGCAGTTCCACTGGCTTATACATGTATCATTGTTCAAAACATATTACTGTGTTATTCATTTTTTAAAATTTTTATTTTTAATATTTTCCCTAGTTACATGTTTCATGTTCTTTCCCTCTCCCCCAAATCTCCCTAGCCCTGATTAACCAATGCACAATTCCACTGGGTTTTACATGTATCATTAAGGCCTAATTTCATATTATTGATAGTTGGACTAAAGTTATCATTTAACATCTACATTCCCAATAAATCCCCATCAGCCCATGTGTTCAAGCAATTGTTTTTCTTCTGTGTTTCTCCTCCCACAGTTCTTCCTCTGAATGTGGCTAGTTTTCTTCCTCATAAGTCCCTCAGCCTTGCTCTGGATCCTTACATTGCTGCTAGTAGAGAAGTCCATTATGTTCGATTGTACCATAGTGTATCAGTCTCTGTGTACAATGTTCTCCTGGATCTGCTCCTTTCACTCTGCATCAGTTCCTGGAGGTCATTCCAGTTCACATGGATTTCTTCCAGTTCTTTATTCCTTTGAGCACAATAGCATTCCATCACCAACAGATACCACAATTTGTTCAGCCATTCCCCAATTGAAGGACATTCCCTTTTTCCAAATTTTTGCTACCACAAAGAGTGTGGCTATAAATATTTTTGTATAAGCCTTTTTCCTTATTATCTCTTTGGAGTATAAACCAAGCAGTGCTACGGCTGGATCAAAAGGCAGATAGTCTTTAAAGCCCTCTGAGCATAGCTCCAAATTACCATCCAGAATGGTTGGATCAATTCACAACTCCACCAGCAATGCATTAATGTCCCAATTTTGCCACACCCCCTTGTGTTATTCATATCTGCAGTAGAGTGATCCTTTAACATTAAAATCCCAATCATATCCCCGTCGCACTATGTGATTGATCACATATTATTCTAATGCGTTTCCGTTTCCACAATTCTTTCTCTGGATATGGACAGCATTCTTTCTCCTAAGTTCCTCTAAATTGTCCTGGGTCATTGCATTGGTACTAGTACAGAAGTCCATTATATTCTATTTTACCACAGTGTATCAGTCTCTGTGTACAATGTACTCCTAGTTCTGCTTCTTTCACTCTGTATCAATTCCTGGAGTTCTTTCCAGTTCACATGGAATTCCTCCAGTTCTTTATTCCTTTCACCACATAGTATTCCATCACCAATATATATCACAATTTGTTGAGCTATTCCCCAATTGATGGGCATCCCCTCATTTTCCAATTTTTTGCTACCACAAAGAGCGGGGTTATAAATATTTTTGTACATGTCTTTTTCCTTATTATCCCAAAGAGATTTTTTTTTTTAAAGAAAGGGGCCTTTATGTACAAAAATCCCATAGCAGCTCTTTTTGTGGTGGCAAAGAATTGGAATTTGAGGGGATGTCCATCAATTAAGAAATGACTGAATACATTGAAGTATATAGTGATGAAATACTATTGTGCTATAAGAAATGATGAGCAGGATGCTTTCAGAAAAACCTGGGAAGACTTATATGAACTGATGCAAAGTGAAGAGAGTAGAACCAAGAGAGCATTGTACTCAATAGCACCAATATTGTATGATGATCAACTATAGATGATTTAGCTATTCTGATCAATACAATGATCTAAGTCAATTCCAAAGGACTTATGATGAAAAATGCTATCCACTTTAAGAGACATTACTGATGACTTTTGAATGAAGATTAAAGCACTTTTTTCACTGGATTTTTCTTTAATTTTGCAACATGGCTAATATAGATATATATTTTGCAGAATTTCACACATATAATTGATATCACATTTCTTGCCTTCACAATAGTTCAGAGAGGGGAGGAAAGAAGGAAGAGAATTTGGAACTAGAATTTTTTAAAATGAATATTAAAATTAGTAATGAATTATTTTTTTTAAAAGTATTGTGTTAGGTATCAAGAATCTAAAGATATACAATAATAACAACTAGCATTTATATAATGCTTCAAAATTTGCAAAACACCTATTTGAGGAGAGTTGGAGAAGTCATACAAGGATTTAAAAAGAGATCAAAACTAGGGTGTGGGGGGAACAGCTAGGTGGCTGAATGGATATCGAGCCAGGAGATCCTGGGTTCAAATATGACCTCTGACACATCCTGAATGACCCTGGGCAAGTCACTTAACCCCCATTGCCTAGCCCTTAACCACTCTTCTGCCTTGGAACCAATAAACAATATTGATTCTAAGACAGAAGGTAAGGGTTTAAAAAAACTTGGAAGGGGGCAGCTGGATAGCTTAGTGGATTGAGAACCAGGCCTAGAGACAGGAGGTCCTAGGTTCAAATCTGGCCTCAGATACTTCCCAGCTGTGTCACCCTGGGCAAGTCATTTGACCCCCCATTGCCTAGCCCTTACCACTCTTCTGCCTTGGAGCTAATACACAGTATTGATTCCAAGGTGGAAGGTAAGGGTTTAAAAAAATAAAAAATAAATAAAAAATAAAAAAAACTTGGAAAGACCTCTCTGAAATAATGAAGAAGGAAATGAACCAAGGAAATATTACATAAAGCTATAGAATTAATATTAGAAAAATACTTATGAAGGTCCACTCCCAGAGAATGAACTAAGAAATGCAAACATGAAAGACAATCTATATATGTATATCATTCTTGTTTAATTGTTACATTAATTAATTTAGCAATTACATATAATAACAAATTTCCACATAAGTTTTCTGAAGTTATATGATCCAAATGGTCTCCCTTTTCCCCTTCCTTCCCCTCTCCTGAAGCTGGCAAGCAACTGAATCAAGATTATATATGTATTATCTTATCTTTTTGTTGACTGATGCCTTCTAAGGTTCAGGGATGGAAGGGGGAGGCTGGGAATAAATTCTATTAAATAAATAAATTTTAAAAAGAAAAAAATTTTAATAGAACAAAAAAATCAGTCAGTTTATAAACTTCGATTAACTGCTTACTCTATGTCGGCATGATGTTTAGCTGGAAATATAAAGAAAGGCAAAAAATATAGCCCTTGTCCTCAAGGGCTTAATGAAGGACACAACATTTAAACTACTATATATGCATACAAGATGTATATGTATGTATATATGGATATATAGTGTATGTCTCTATATATGCACATGTATATATATTATATGTATACACACATTCATTCATTACATACACATATATGTATACATTAGAGGTTATTTCAGAAGGAAGGCACTCTACTATTCTTCCAGTAATAATATTAATAATGATAATAAAGAACTTGTTATTATACGTCCTGCCTGGTTAACAAATTGGTCATTAACCAAGGCTCACATTTACCTCTACAACCCCACCCAGATACGATCTCATCCAAATAAACATTATCTGCAGGGATGTGCTGGGGACTGCTTAAACCTGCTTGTTAAATTTTACACCCAGGAAAATCAGCAATTCCTTCAAATCAGAGCCTGATTTAGTGGTTTGTTGATTGCCTAGACTTAGGAGAGTGCTGGAGAGAATATAAATAAGGTAGATTAAACTTAAAAGTGTGCGTGTGCATACATTTTTTTCTGACATTTAAACATTAACCAGGACATTCCTTCCTGTAAAACACTGTGCTAATCACTGGGGTACCCAAAGTCATAAAAAAAAATAGGTCCTCTCCTACTGGGAAAAAAAAAGGCTAATTGATCTTGCCCAAATCAGAGAAGTACTGGAGACTTTTAAACAGTCTTAGGAGGGGCAGTTAGATAGTACAGTGGCTAGAGAGCCAGCCCTGAAGACAGGAGGACCTGGAGTCAAATCTGGCCTTGGATAATTCCTAGCTGTGGGATCCTGAGCAAGTCATCTAACACCAATTGCCTAGCCCTTTCCACACTTCAGCGTTTATTTGGGAAGACATGAAACGATGTGGCCATCTCCATCATGTCTCTGTCCTCAGCCTGCTATTCTAGAGACCTTGGGGAGTTTCCTTTTGAGTGAGATCAAGGGCAATTTCTCTTGGTTGAGCTGAGTTATCTCATTCCCAATAAAAGAGCTCTTTCATTCTGGAAAAAAAAAAAAAAGATAAGAGTTTAAAATGCTTTAAAAAAAAAAAAGAAAACCTACAAGGAAGCTGAGTGGCTCAGTGGATAGAAAGCCAGCCCTACAGAGGAAAGGTCCTGAGTTCAAATGTGACCTCAAACACTTCCTAGCTATGTGATCCTGGGCAAGTCACTTAACCTCTAATTGCCTAGCCCTTACAACTCTTCTGCCTTAGTATCAATTCTAAGACTGAAGGTGAAAGTTTAGTTTTTTGTTGTTTTTATTCTTTTAAATCAGTTTTTTCATTGTTTTTATTCTTTTAAATCATTGTTTTTTATTTTTTATTGTTTAAAAAAAATTTTTTTAACCCTTACCTTCCATCTTGGAGTCAACACTGTGTATTGGCTCCACGGCAGAAGAGTGGTAAGGGTAGGCAATGGGGGTCAAGTGACTTGCCCAGGGTCATAAATCATTGTTTTTTGGTGTTTTATTCTTTTAAATCATTACCCTTTGTCTTAGAATTGATACTGTGTATTGGTTCCAAGGCAGAAAAGCAATAAGGGCTAGTCAAGGAGGTTAAGGGACTTGCCCAGGGTCACACATCTAGGAAGTGTCTGAGGTCACATTTGAACCCCATACTTCCTGTCTCCAGGCCTGACTCTCCACTGAGTCACTTAACCATCCCTGGGGTTAAAATGAAAACAAAACAAAACAAAAGAACCAACCCCCCACTATTAGGATTGTTGCCTCTGACCTCGGGTAAAGTTTCCCGTGTGAAATTGTTCTCTTGTTATTGGTAGGACTTTTGGGGTTTTGCCCATCCAGTCCATGAGAACTTAGTTTCTCAAATTCTAAATGGCTACACAAACGCTTTCTAAAAGTCTCTTATTTACTCTCCTCGAAGAGGATAGCTAGCTACCACGGGTTCCTCACTGGCAGAACTCTTTCAGAGGATAGCGACATTTCAGTTAGTTTTGAAAAGCCCTGAAGACATTTCCCCCTTTTGCTCAGGCCTGAAGGCCATGTGCGTGATGGCTGCTTTCTGCAGATGGGCTTCCAGAGTGAGGAAATCAGGCTCTCAGAATCTCTACCATTCAGGGCTTTGTTAGCTTAGTTCATCATTGGGCGAACTAGAAAATACCAAAACAGGTTTTTTAAAAAAAAGTCCATTATACAGATATTTGACTTGTCTTTCCCCAGGCCAAGTTAACAAAACTCAGGAGCTTGTGGCCAAAGGCTCCTGCCTCTCCTTTCCATTTAATGTTTATAAGTATAGACATAGTTTGTATGTGTATAAATATATACATGTGTGTGGTATATATGCATACACACATATATATATAATTATTCTCACTCTTTCCACTTGACAGGGCATGTATCTGTGGGAGCCTGAGCCTCAGGTTTATGCGGGAGGTGGGAGTTAATGGCCTTTTATGAATCTTCTTGCTCTACTATTTCATTAAAATAGTTTGCTTTGAGAGCAGCTAGGTGTCTCAGTGGATTGAGAACCAGGCCTAGAGATGAAAGGCTCCTGGGTTCAAATCTGGCCTCAAACACATTCAGTTGTGTGACCCTGGGCAAGTCACTTAACTCCCCTTGCCTAGTTTTTACCACTCTTCTGCTTTGGACATAATACATAGTATCGATTCTAAGAAGGAAAGTAAAAGTTTTTAAAGGAGGGAGGGAAGGAGAAAGAGAAAGACAGAGACAGAGAGAGAATGAATCCCACAGGTGTGAAACATTATATTTATTTTTAGATTTTTTTTCCACCTGTATTTGCTAATTTCCCCTTCTCTCTGTCTCTCTCTCTCTCCCTCCCCTGTAAGGAGGTGGAATAAGATGTTTTCTCATATCTTTTCTTGGAGACCAAGTCTATTCTCATCAATTTTGCAAAATTCATTTTGTGTTATTTTGTGGCAATTTTTTTTTCCCCATTTAAATTGTTGGAGTCATAGATTTGTATTCTTGGTTCTGCTTCTTTCACTTTGTAAGTCTTCCCATGCTTCTTTATACTGATCATACTTTCTTACAGCCTAGTAATAATACTCCATTATATTTGCATGCCACAACTTAATTAGCCATTCCTCAGTGGATAGGCACCTTCTTTGCTCCCGGTTTTTTGCTGTCACAAAAAGTACTGCTACAAATAATTCAATGTGTTTGGGACTTTTCTCCTTATCAATGACCTCCTTGGGTTATAAGCTGGGTCATGGGATGTCTGCATCAAAGGGTGTGGATATTTTAGCCTATAGCAACCTTCTCAAAGTTGGAAGAGCCAGCCATTCAGAGGCAGCCTGCTGCTTCCTTTCTACTGATTTTCACTGGGGTTAAAGGTTGTTTTATTTTTTTTTTTTAAACCCTTACCTTCCATCTTGGAGTCTTGTTTCTAGGTCTGGCTCTCAGTTCACTAAGCCACCTAGCTGGCCCCTGTCTGTCTCCTTTCAGGCTTGGTTTTTGATCCTAGAAAAATGATAGGACTGCAGTTGTTGAATGTCAGCTGAAAATTCAAGTTAGCCAATCTTCAAGTACCTAGTAAGTGCAAGGCACTGGGTCTGTTACCAGGAATAGAAAGAGGAAAGGAAAACTCTGCCCCTGTCCTCAAGGAACATACTTACCAACTAGGGCCTTTCTAATGGTTGGGTAAGTCTTCCTTTTCTCTCTTTCAGAGGTCTGCATAGGGGTCTCCTTGGGAAGTGTCCTCCCTCCCTGGAGAGGGTCCTTGTGCTTTGCCTTTACTAGAGGTAGTCAATCAGTAGAATAATCAGGGGATCACCAACTGGTGTGTCTGCTGGAGGCCCAGTTATCTGCTTTTTCTTTCTTTAAAATTGGCCAGAAGGATGGGGCAGTTTGCTTTGGGGGAGTACTTTGGTTTTTCTCAGTTTGGGACTTCTTCAATGAATGAAGACAATATTTTGATTTGCTGAAGCAACTTCTGGTGAGTGTAAAGGGAGTTAATTTGTGGTCTCTCCCCAAGATGCTGAAAAAAACATTCTTTCTCTGCTTGTAGAGGTTTCTTATTTCTTCCTCTTGCTTCCAGTCCTAGAATACTAGTAGCTCCTTCTTTCTCTGGGTGATTAGAGAGCTTACGTGCCATGGGACCCTTGGGTAAGATAGGCTAGAAGTTTAGGGTGAGCTCAAAAAGGGGGACTATTAAAACCAAATCTACTATTTAATTCTGTAAACTAACAGTGTTTTTCACTCTCGATATTTTTTATTTTACTTTACCTTACATTTTATTTTACATTATTTCTAAATACAAATAATCTGCATTTGCCTGTAAATTAACCTAAATCAGAGTTAATTACACAGCACTGGGTTGAAGACTTGGGTTTGAATCTAGACCTAGAGCAAGTTCTGTCATCTATAACATGATGGGATTGGGCCAAGTTTTGTGGTAAACACCTGTAATCACTGATGCTGGGGAAACTGAGGCTGGCATATCTCTTGAGTTTGGGGTTCTGAGCAACAGTGGGTGTGAAAGTTAATCAAACATCTTACCACTCTACTGTCTCACAACAGATGCTAAGATGGAAGGTAAGAGGGAGGTATATGTTACAAGGTATTAAAGGAAAGGGACTAGAGAGGATAAGAGTCAATTATTTTATGGAACTTACTCAAACTCAGTTAAAGGAATATTTTTAAACCCTTACCTTCTGACTTAGAATCAATACTGGGTATTGGCTCCAAGGCAGAAGAGCGGTAAGGGGTAGGCAATGGGGGTTAAGTGACTTGCCCAGGGTCACCCAGCTGGAAAGTGTCTGCAATCATATTTGAACCCAAGACCTCCTATCTCTAGGTCTGACTCTCAATCCACTGAGCTACCCAGCTGCCCCCTATATTTAGTGATTTTGCTGGATAGATGTAGTAGAAAAGTTCTGTCTCCTATTTAAAATGGCATCGGTTTTTTGCTCTAGTGATTTTTATCAAACAATTTTTTTTAATAGCCAGATTAGGTAGACTGTGAAAAGGGTTCAATCTGTGACTTATTAATTTTATGCTAGAAGTCATTAGCAAGGTAGAATCATAGAGCTTTAGGGATAGAGACTTCAGGGGTCATCTAGCCTAACCCCTCCATTTTTACAAAATGAGAAACTGAGATCTAGAGAAGTGGCATGTCCAGCTAATAGGTATCTGAGACAGTATTTAAGCCTAAAGCCTTTGGCTCAAAAGTCCACAGTACTAGGGGGAAGCAGGTTGACTCAGTCCTGGGTTCAAATATGACCTCAGACACTTCTTAGCTGTGTGACTCTGAGCCTAGCCCCATTGCATAGCCCTTACCTCTCTTCTGCCTTTGAACTAAAACCGGTATTGATTTTAAGATGGAAAGTAAGGGTTAAAAAAAAAAGTCCACAGTCCTGGGGCAGCTAGGTGGCTCTGTGGATAGAGATCTAGGGCTATAATGGGGAGGTCCTGGGTTCAAATGTAGCCTCAAACACTTGGTAGCTGTATGACCCTGGGCAAGTCACTTAACCCTGTTTGGGTTAAGTATTGATTCTAAGACAGATAATAAGGGCTTAAAAAAAAAGAGTTAGCCTCTTTCATTCTAGTTGTTTAAAATGTAAAAACACATTCCCGCCTGGCTTCATCTTGTGTATTTACAACCACTTTAAAGGACCAGATCTTCTCTAATTTAGACCCTGCTATTTCGTATTGGTTTGATTTGTTTCTACCCTCTAAAATAGGCCTACAACATAATTACTGTACTTAAGACCATTGAGACTTCTTCTGGATATACTCAATTTCACTTTTTTTAAAGCTCTGCCTCTTAATGAGAGGTTTCCACTGACTCTGAGAGAACAAAATTCAGCTGGATGTGTGTGATTACTCAACAGCGAAAGAATCTCCAAATTGGGCAGCCCCAAATTTATTAAAGGCTTGCAGCAAGAATCTGGGGGTGGAACGGGGAGAATCCATATTGCTTTCACATATACAGAATAGTTTAGAACAAAACTTGATAAATTGAGGAGCCCAGTGATTTTCCCCTCTTCTGTCTTTCCTAGAAATCAAAGGGAAATTGAGGTAAGGGGAGGGGGGGGGGGAGAGACAATGGCTACCTTATATTGTTGTACAGTACTGAATCCCAGTTGCATTTTTGAGACCCCCAGCTACAGTCATTAGGGATCTACAAAAGAGTTCTGAAAGCCCTTCTGGAAGGGTTAAGGGGGAGCTGAGCACTACTGGCTAGGGAAATGACTGGGGCTGTAGATAGCAAGCTCTTATAGCACAACTCTTCTTCCTCAGTCTCAGCCAGAGGGGTCAGCTATGAATTATTTCATCCAGGGGAAAGGCCAAAAGAAAAATCCAGTTGGGAAAGGGGAGGCAGGACCACAAAAAGAGACCTTAAAGCTCTATATACCACTTATACTCTAAGTGAGATAAAAGGATGCACAGGAAGGAAGAACAAGACTGGGCCAGAAAGGAGTCCACCTGGGGCTAAGCAGATATGCTAAACTCTACTATTATTCACTCACTGAAGGAATAAATGTCATCACCTTGATCTCAATTCTTGTACCGGGGAGCAAAGCCCTGGTTGCAATAACCTAGTTATAGCTCTCTCCCCGCTATTCCTTCCTTCTCTACTACTTCTGCAAGTAATCAAGTCAAAGTAACTAGCATTTTCTTAAACATTTTTTTTTAACTCTGACTTTCTGTCTTAGAATCAATACTGTGTATTGGTTCCAAGGCAGAAAGAGCCAAAAGGGCTAGGCAATGCGGGGGAAGTGACTTGCCCAGGGTCACCCAGCTAGGGAGTGCCTGAGGTCAGATTTGCACCCAGGTTCTCCCCTCTCTAGGCCTGGCTCTCAATCCATGAACTATGATCCTTTAAACCAGTAAATGACATCTTCATTGCTTGGCTTAGAGTCTTTAGCTCCTGAGCTAGTGCTGTAAACACTGTCTTCTTCACCTACCATTCATTTCCCTGCATTATTTAAGCTTTGACACACTGCCGGTAGTAAGGCTAAGTGCAACTCTGGAGCTTTTCCCAAGTTTTTGTGAAGCTGATGCTTCTTTAAATAGGACAAATGATGGTGATATACTATTCTTGACACTAAATGACAATCACTTTTTTTTTTCCAATGCTGGAAACCATTCAGAATTTTACCTTCCCTTCCTGGGCTGAAAATGATGACTAATATAACTGGTAACTGGGATGATAAAAGCCTTGTTAATGTTAGCTACTGTGGCATGCTGGGCCCTTGTGCCTTCCCTAGTGTTTACTTTGTAAGTGGCACGTGAGCTATGGGGATGCTTTAAAATAAACTTTTTTTTTTTTAAACCTTTACCTTCCATCTGAAAATCAATATTGAGTATTGGTTCTAAGGCAGAAGAGCAGTAAGGGCTAGGCAATGGAGGTTAAGTGACTTGCCCAGGGTCACCTAGCTAGGAAGTGTCTGAGGCTAGATTTGAACCCAGATTCTCCCAACTCTAGGCCTATCTACTGAGCCACCCAGCTGCCCCTTAAACTAAACTTCTAATCAAAAAACATATTTTGCCAAGATGTGGCTTATAATCTCTGTGTGAGCTATTTGTAAACCTCTGAGGAAAAGAAGATAGCCCTTTCTAGACCCTTGCCTTTGAGGTAAGGAGAGAAAATTCCATTCCATCAAGTCTGCTTCTTTGGAGGAAGGAGAATAATGCCATTCCATGAAGTACTAGATTCCCTCCTCTGTGATTCTGGGGAAAAGGAGAAAGAGCCACTTGGGGGAAGGGGGGTCAGAAATATTCCTTTAGTTCCTAGCACTTATCTATCCCCTTACTTGAACCTTCCAAGAACTGAGAGAATGCCATCCAGAGTTCAAACTTCTATGGAAAACGAAAAACAATCTGAACTCATTCCTTAAGATTAACAACCTCTCCCCCTCCCCTGACTTAACCCAGATGGCAGGGATTCTAAACTGCTGTTATCATTCAAAGGCCATCCTCAGTTTTCCATTGCCATTTTAAAATTCAAAACTATTTTCCCAATTTGCATGTAACAACAATTTTCCACTTACCTTTTCTGAAATTATAAGATCCAAATTGTTTCCCTTCCTTCCCTCCTTATTCTGGGAGACAGTAAGTGATTTGATCTGAATTATACACATATTATCATGCAAACTATACGTCCATATTGGTCATTATTGTAAGAGAATACTCCTCAGCTGGGTAGCTCAGTGGATTGAGAGCCAGGCCTAGAGATGGGAGGTCCTAGGTTCAAATCTGACCTCAGACACTTCTCAGCTGTATGACCCTGGGCAAGTCACTTAACCGCCATTGCCTAGCCCTTACTGCTCTTCTGCCTTGTAGCCAATACACAGTATTGACTCGGAGATGGAGGGTAAGGGCTTTAAAAAATTAAATAAATAAAACCAAATCTCCCAAATAAAAACACAAATAACCTAATGTGAAAGATCATATGCTTTGACCTGCATCTGACTCTAACAGTTCCTTCTCTGGAGGTGGAGAGCATTCTCTGTCATAAATCCTTCAGAATTGTCCGGGATCATTATCCTGTTGAGAGTAGCTAAGTCTTTCACAGTTGATCATTGTATAATATTGCCGTTACTGTGTACAATGCTCTCTCAGTTCTGCTTATTTCTCTCTGCATCAGTTCATGTACATCTTTATTCCACAATAATATTTCATCATCAATATATACCATAATTTGTTCAGCCATTCCACAATTGATGGACATCCCCTCAATTTGTAATTCTTTGCCAGCACAAAAAGAGCTACTATAAATTTTTTTGTACAAGTAGGTCCTTTCCCCTTTTTTATGACCTTTTTGGGATACAGACCTAGTAGTAGTATTACAGGATCAAAGGGTATGAATTGTTTTATGGGTATATTCTAGATTGCCCTCCAGAATGATTGAATCAGTTCACAACTCCACCAACAATGCATTAGTGTCCCAATTTTGCCACATCTCCAACATTCATCACTTTCCTTTACTGTCATATTGATCAATCTGATAGGTGTGAGGTCCTCTGTCCTCTAACTCCATCAATGTCCCATTCTAAAGCTACCTATTCCTTGTTATTTCTATGAATTTTCTCCAATTTCACTACAAAGAGAGAGGGCCTCAAATTTAGCCTAGTCTATAAAAAATAAGTTGTTATTTTGTTTTAAAAACCATTTTAATATTTTAAACTTAAGAATTGAAATGACAAAATTAAATATCCCATGGATTAAACAGAGGAAGGAAAAAAGACTGCCAATTAGGTTCTTGTGCACAGTGCTTGGCACATAGTAGGCACTTAATAAATAAGGAAAGAAGTAAGGGAGGGAGCAAGGAAGGAAAAAAGGAAGGAAGGGAGAGAGGAGAAGAAAAGAGGAAGGAAGGAAGTTGGATGCCATGGGAGAAACAAACTATCCAAAATGGGATGAGGTGTGCATTTTTAAAAATTCATAACACTAAGCTTCCTTTTGGATTAGAAATTAAGAGAATCCTAGGAAGTTATAACTAAGTACTGCCTATCTAAATTCCCTCGCAACTATTGACAACTTTGGAATCTAAGAGACTTTGAATAAAATAATATAACCCTGCCCCTCCCAATAAATAAAGATACCTACTCCTAATGTGCCCTCTAGAATGCCTGCTCCAAAGGTAACAAACTTGCTTTCATCTTAAGTCTTTTCCTTTCCCAGTCCTTTCATCCTTTGGCTCTCACTGAGACCTAGTTTCCTCTTGATGATATACACCTTCCTGGCTTCCCTTTCCGACACTGGCTGCCCTTTTTACTCATTCTCCTGACTCAATGGGAGAGATGGGAGAGTTGGATTACTCATTGCTCCCCAATGCCACTTTCAGGTTCTCCTTGTACCACTATCTCTCTGTAATTTCCTCTTTTGACTTTCACTCAAACCTTCTCTACCACCAGAAAAGTGCTGGTAAATGTTTAACAACTAGTTCTAATGAAATAATACACACTTTTAGGTTTAATCTACAATTACATTTTTTCCCCATCACTTTCCTAAATCTATAAAAATCAAGATTTTTATGAGCTGACTCCAACATGCCCTTCCTTAGCTCTCAATCAACATTCTGGGAGAGATTGCTTACAGACCTCCAGGATAGTCCCTCCACTTCTTCCTTCAAAGAATCAATCTCTCTTCTCCTCAATTCTAGCCCTCTAGATTATTTCACTTGGTGATTTTCTGGCTCCCATGAATTCAATTATCACCCCTATGCTGATGATCCTCAAATCTACTTATCCAGACCTAAATTCTCTGCTGATTTTCAATCTTGCATCACCAGCTGTCTACTGGACATCTCAAACTGGATGTTTGGTAGACATCTTAAACTCTTCATGTCCAAAACTGAACAAGTTATTTCCCTCACCCCTACGTCCTCTCTTCCTTACTTCTCCGTAACTCTTGAGGGCATACTGTCTTTTTAATTACCCAGAATTCCAACCTAGGTATTGTACAGTCAGCTATTAGGACAGAGTCAGTCTGAGTGAGTGACTCCAATGTCTTTGCTCAGCTTTGGAGCACACATGGAGAGAGTCATTTTAGGACTAATTCCATCTCCTGCAGACTATCTCCATCATGTAATGGATGCTGTAATGGGAAAGGGATAAAGAGAATCAAATCCTACTTCCTCATTGAAAGGTAGCCCAATCAGGATTGCTTTACCTGTTTATTGGGTGTTCAGGGATGTCTAGCACTTCTGGTGTGAGGACTTTCCAGCCATTTTCACCTTTGGTGTCCACCCGTCACCCAACTCTTACCTGTGGCTCCAAGAACCTACAGCAATGCTCCAGCAACTACACTGGTTGGCAGGCTAAACCCAGGTTGAGGGTAACTGATGGGCCTCAAACCTGATAGTAACTTAGAGGGATGTTTACTTCAAGCATATGAAGGTTCACCCTTTACCCCCCCAGGAATGAGTGGACCAGAACAAATTACATTTAGAGAACTTGTTTTACTCCAGCCTAATAAAAGCCTCCCCCATTCCAACTGTTTGATGCCTTAGGGCCAGGATTTCTTTCCTTCCTTCCTCTCTCTCTCTTTCTTCCTTTCTCTCTGTTCTTCTTCCTTCCTCCCCCCTCCCTTTCTTTTTCTCTTTCCTTCCTTCCTCCCTCCCTTTCTTTCTCTCCTTCCTTCCTTCCTTCTTTCTTATAAACCCTTACCTTTCGTCTTAGAATCAATACTAAATATTGGTTCCAAGGTGGAAGAGTGATAAAGTCTAGGCAATTGGGGTTAAGTCACTTGACCAGGGTCACACAGGTAGGAAGTGTTGAGGCCAAATTTGGACCTAGAATCTTCCATCTCCAGACCTGGCTCTGTCCTATGAGCCATCTAGCTGCCCCCATGTAGTAAGCACTTAAGGGTTTATTGACTGGCTGTCTGGCCTTGAAGGCTAGACATTTAAGATAACAATTGTTGGCCGGTTCTTGTTTTGTATAGAGGCCTACTCTTACTTCTGCAGCATTTACTTAATCATCCCTTCTTTCTGAAACTCTTCCTTTTGGCTTCTGTGATAATATGTTATTTGGATTCTTTATCTTTATACTCTGAAAGGCAATGAAGTACAGTGACTTTTTTTTTAACCCTTAATTTGTATCTCAGAATTGATACCAAGTCTCCATTCCAAGACAGAAGAGTGGCAAGAGCTAGGTAATACCATTGTGTTATAAAATCATAGCCTTTATTGTCTATATGAGTGATGGGCAAACTATGGCCAGTGGGCCAGATGCAGCCCCCTGAAATGTTCTATCCAGCCAGGCAAGTAGAATATAATACATTGAAACTTCGAAAGAGTTGCCTTAGAAACTGACTGACAGATGAGCATTTCCTTTCCTTTGGCCCCCTCTTTAAAAAGTTTGCCCATCACTGGTCTATACCACTCATCTGGCACTAACTTTTTAGCCTGTCTTGTATTTTTATTTTTGGATGATAAAAAAATCATGCTTTAAGCTACTTGAAGACAGGAGTGAGTATATATCTTTGTATCTTCACCAGGGCTTGACACAAAGTAAGTGTCCAGTAATTATCTATTGATTCTCTTTTGCCTACAGGTTATTTGTGTCTTCCACAGCCAACATGTCTGCCTCAGGAATCCAAAATGAGAGGATAAAAAAATTTAAGTACAAAGGACGAAATACAGATGTAAGTATAGAGTCATGGAAGAGAAGATTTAGTAATTTAGCATAAAAACTACTTGAAATGAGCAAAGTCTTTGGGCATTTAGAGGAAAGACAGAATTTCAAAAGTCCATGGATCTCCATGAAAACTTTTTGGCCACCTCTTCTTTTTCATACATGAAGAAAATCTGTCAGCTTAAAATATGATAGCTCTGGGTTAATTAAATTAATTTTTTTTAAACCTTACCTTCGGTCTTAGAAGCCATGCTAAAGAATGGTTCCAGGGCAGAAGAGTGGTAAAGGCTAGGCAATGGGTGTTAAGTGACTTGGCCAAGATCATACCAAGCCAGAAGTGTCTGACGTCAAATTTGAACCTAGGACCTCCTGTCTCTAGGCCTGGCTCTCAATCCATTGAGCCACCTAGGGGCCCCATTTTAATTATTTTTTAAGAAATTTCTTCAGTAGAAAGTCTTGGTTTTTTTTTAGGCTTCAAGTCTACTCTCTTTCAACCTCAATAACTCCAGTGGTAGGTCAGATTTGTACAACACCCCCTCTATTGGGAATATAGCCAATAGCCAAGAAGAAAGCAAAATTAAAAAAAAAAAAAAAAGTACAAAAACAGGAACCTTCTGGGCAGGTAAGAAAGATGTCACAAAGCCAATACACAAAAGCTCGGGTACTTTAATCTTAGTAGAGAATTTTATTATTCGTTATTATGTTATACATAATTCTAGCAAAGTTTGTTAGCTGGCTTCCAAGTCCTTCAGAAAAATAAGGAGTGGCAAGTGGAACCAACTAGAACATCCAGGCTCAGTAACAGTCTGACAACAAGGGAGGCCATATATGGCATTAATTATTCAACAAGAATTTATTAGAGCATGAGGCCTGAAAAAGCAGAGGCAGAGGCAGCCAGGTGGCTCAGTGGATAGAGCACCAGGCTTAGAGACAGGAGGTCCTGGGTTCAGATCTGACCTCAGACGTTTCCTAGCTGGGCAAGTCACTTCACCCCCATTGCCTAGCCTTTATTGGTCTTCTGCCTTGGAACCAATTCTTAGTATTGATTCTAAGACAGAAGTTTAGAGCTTTAAAAAAAGAAAGAAAGAAAGAAAGAAACAGAATAAATAGCTCAGTCTTCTGAGGCTATGTAGTGTAGGCGTGAACAATTCTATAGATTTTCATGGATAGAACAATAAGGGCATTGTTGAATCATAATAAAAGAATTAATATTCATCATAAGGACCTTTGTTCATCCAGAAAAGTTTTAGTATTCTCTATTTGTAACAGAGTAGGGAAGAAATCTCAACGCCTACTACAAGAGGAAGTAATGGACCAAAATAAGATCATGGGCCAACACTGACATAATTATATTAAGTTTGGCTGAAAATGACCTGAATATCTTCTATCAGAAGACATCTGACAAGTTGGTTAGCTAGGCATTTCAGTGAATAGAGTGGCAGGCTTGGAATCAGGAGGACCTCGATTCAAATCTGGCCTTAGAAACTTCCTAGCCATGTGACCCTGGGCAAGTCACTTCACTCACCTCCATTGCTTAGTCCTTCCTGTTCTGCTTTGGAACCAATAATTTGTACAGCGTCTAAGACAAAAGGTAAAGAAAGGTTTAAAAAAAAAAAGACATCTGATAAATAGCTTTGAAAATGACATATAAACTCAAAAAGGAAAGTAAAACATTTATAATAGTTGTTCATAGCTTCTTATACAATCTCCCTTTTCTGTTTTACTTTGTATATGGAAATGCTCATTTGGAGTTGGTTAAGTTCAGAATTTTTTTTTTAACCTTTATTTTCCATCATTGAATCATTACTGAGTATTGGTTCCAAGGCAGAAGAACGGTAAAGACTAGGCAATGGAGGTCAAGTGACTTGTCCAGAGTCACACAGCTGGGAAGTGTCTGAGGCCAGATTTGAATCTAGGACCTCCCCTCTCTAGGCCTGGCCCTCAATCCACTGAGCTACCCAGCTGCCCTCTAAGGTCAGAATTTTTAATAAAAAAATGTTAAACCCTAAAAAAACAGGGCATACATATATCAAAAGTCAGAATGGACCACAAAACTGGAGTTTAAAAAAAAATCAAGCTATTAAGTTTAATTTAAATTAGCTTTCTGCTGTCAGTGGTGATAAATATAAGGACTAACCCTGGCTTGTAATGTATTGTTGCCCTTTTGTGATGTTGTGATAGAACCTGGGGTGTTAAGTCTGTTTGCCCACCCCAAGACATCATCTTTATCATCTTTGAGAAGCTAAGAAGAATATTCTATCTGGTCATCTTCCTTGTTCCCAATCACAAAGTTTTCTCTGTTACTCAAATGGGTTTTAATAACTTTTGCCTAAGAATGAGGTGACTCAGTGGATGGAGAGCCAAGCCTAGAGACCCAATGGGTTCAAATTTGCCAGACATAGGGGGGCAGCTGGGTAGCTCAGTGGAGTGAGAGTCAGGCCTGGAGACAGGAGGTCCTAGGTTCAAACCCGGCCTCAGCCACTTCCCAGCTATGTGACCCTGGGCAAGTCACTTGACCCCCATTGCCCACCCTTACCACTCTTCCACCTATGAGACAATACACCAAAATTAAGGGTTAAAAAAAAAATTTGCCAGACATGGCTCTTCTGCTTTGGAACCAATACTTAATATTGAATCTAAGAAGGAAAGTAAGGTTTTAAAAAGAGAGAGGAGGATGCTGCTGGGTCGCTCAGTGGACTGAGAGTCAGGAGGAAATTCTGGGAGCATATTTGGCCTCAGACAGTTCCCAGCTGTGTGACCCTGGACAAGTCACTTAACCCCCATTGCCTAGCCTTACCACTCTTCTGCCTTAGAACCAGTACTGATTCCAAGATGGAAGGTAGGGTTATATATATTTAAAAAAAAAAAAAAAAAAAAGGTGAGAGAAAGTGTTTTAACTTGTTATTGAAGTGAATACATATATATTTATAAAACTGTACTATTTTATATTTTTATTTATATTTGTCATATTATTGTTAAATTATAGAAATATACTCTTAAAGACCACTATTGTTGTTGGAGTTTAGCAGCTCTAAATTGGGTCCAGGTTATGAGACTTTCTAGCTGTGTGACCCTGGGCAAGTCTCTTAACCCTGTGAATTAATTTTCTCATCTGTCAAATGGGGACATTGATGCTTAGCTTTATTGTGAAGAAAGCTCTTTGAAAGCCTAAGAGCCCCAAGTAAATTACTCTCATGGAATTATACATTTCAGTAAGTTAGATAAACCTGACTTTTCTTTTTTAACTTTGCAAATCAGAAGGGTGAACCAGAGTTCATTCTTGTGGATTTTATTTCTAATTAGCTGATAAGACAACAGAGGATTGCAGTCTGCGTGGAACTCCGGAAGGCAAAGAAAGAGGAACAGATTCTTAAAAAAAGAAACATGTCTAATACCCTTCAATCACTCCTATCTGAGAATCAGGATAATGAGGTAAGTTGGAATAAGTGAAATGGACCTGTGGACCAGTCACTCCAATTTAGAGGTTAAATAGAACCATCTCTGATCTTGAGATTAGAAGATGGGTGAGAACCCTAGCTCTGATGCTTATAATAATAATAGTAGTAGTAATAATAATAACAATAATGATAATGATGATGAAAAAATAATAATAATAATTGGTGTCTGTATAGCACTTTAAGGATCCCAAAGCATGCTATATACATTGCTCTGAGTCCTTCATTAGCCCTGTGAAGCACATGCCTGTTTTTACCTTCATTTTACTGACGAAGGAGCCAAAGTTCATACAGGTGAGGGGACTTGCTTAAGGATCATGCAGCTAAATAAATAAATAAACAAACAAACAAATAAATGAACTCTGTGTATAAATAAACAAATAAATGTTTCAAGCAGGCTTCAAACTAAAATCTTCTTGAAACCAACTCCTTTTCTACCATATTACCCTTATTTTCAGTTTGAAAATAGGGATGTTGTTTGGTCGTTTTGGTTGTGTCCATCTTTTCATGGCTCCATTAGAGATTTTCTTGGCAAAGATACAGGAGTAGGAGTAGCTAGGTAGCACAGTGAATAGAGTGCTAAGCTTGGAGTTGGGACTGTGTGAGTTCAAATGTGGCCTCAGATACTTCCTAGCTGTGTGAGCCTGTACAAGTCACTTAACCCTGTTTGCCTAGCCCTTCCCTGGTGAACCTCCCTCCCCCATTTCCAGTGCCCAGAGGGCAAATTTAAACGGTCTGTGAGCCACTGTGCATCCCCACCCCCATTATCAGAAAGAGAGAGAGAGAGAGACAGAAAGAGATGAGGGAAGAAGTGCTTGCTTTGGGTGCTGGGAAGAGGGGGAACAGAGCAACTCCCTGAGTGCCGGCTCTGCACAACGTGCCACATCTTCACCAATGCTGGCCTAGCCCTTGCTACTCTTCTGTCTTAGAACTGATTCTAAGATGAAAGGTAAGGATTATTTTTTTAAGATACTTGAGTGCTTTGCCATTTCTTTCTTCAAATATCATTCATAAAATGGAAATAATATTTGTATTATTTGCATTGCCTTCTTGACTAAGTTGGTTTTTTTTTAAGAACTTTTTTTTTTTTTAAACCCTTGTACTTCGGTGTATTGTCTCATAGGTGGAAGATTGGTAAGGGTGGGCAACGGGGGTCAAGTGACTTGCCCAGGGTCACACAGCTGGGAAGTGGCTGAGGCCGGGTTTTAAGAACTTTTTAAACTGGAAGATGCTGTAATTAATTGCTGTAAAATGAGTTGATATCCATGTAGAAGTGGAAGGGAAGAATGGAAGGGAAGCTGAGGGGCAAAGAAGGGTCATGGTACTATCTGGACCCAGTGAAAATGGAAATTGCCAAAGTTGGTGTCATAACATTGGCACAGCTTGCTCAGAATTCTCTAAGGTTAGTGTCTGTGTCAGATGCCAGCTCTTCCCCACAGTGACCCTGGTGCAGGGAATGGCCCTTTGGTTTGGGAGGTGACTTTTGGAGGTTGTGAGCCAGAAGACAGGAAGCATCAAGGCAGAAAAGAGAAGGAAGATTTTCCCCTTTCTTGGCTATTCAGCCCAATTCATTGGGATAGAAAAAGAAACCAAAAGTGGAAGGCTATTTCTAGAGAGAGCAAAGGTAGCATCGGCTTAGCCCTTTCTTTAGTGTTGTATCTTTAAGGAAACTGATGAGGGTAGACCAACCAAGTACCAAAAAAACACTGGAAAACTGGCTTCTTCCCTTTGTCTTTATTCTCTCTCACAGGCTCGCCCACTCCCTTGGATTCAATTATTTTTATGCTAATGACTCCCAGATATTCAACTCTATACTCTCATCTAAACTCCTTGTCTTTCATCACCAACAGCCTACTGAATATAGCCTCTGGGATGGGACATCAGCATCTCAAACTCAACATGTCCACATCAGAACTCTATCTATACTATGCTGCCAATCTGCCCCATTTCATGTGGGATCCTCCCAGCCATCCAGGATAATGAGCTCTGAGTCACACTAGACTCTTTCCTATTACTTATCCTTCCTGTCCAATCATTTGATTTTATTGTTCTTGTTGTTGTTGTTTTAAACCTTTACCTTCTGTCTTAGAATCCATACAAGAGAGGTAAGGGCTAAGCACTTGGGGTTGTCCAGGCTCACACAACTAGGAAGTGTCTGAGATCACATTTGAACCCAGGACCTCTGTTATCCAGGTCTGGCTCTCAGTCCACTCAGCCATCTAGGTGCCCCCCAGTTAACTGTTTTGGATTCAACATCTCCCTGTGTTCCCTTTTCTCTATTCACATAGCCACTTCCCTACTTCAATCCCTCATCCCTTTGGACTGGACTGGAGTGGTAGTTTTCTAACTGCTCCTCTAAGTTAGTCTTAGAAATCTTTTGCCCACAGGGTCTAAGTAGATGCTTATTAGTGAACTGGGTCAAATGAAAACAAAAACAAAAAACATTTCGGAGTTTATCTAGACCTACATTAGAATATATCTCATTGAGATATTCTATGCCACAGAAATTTTATGTTTAATATCTATCTTCTAGGTTACCCACAATTACTTGCTCCAGGATGTTCCCTTGTCTTCTTTTGTAAAGAAAAGATGGCAGGGACAGCTTAGGTGCCTCACTGGGTAGAGAATCAGGCCTGGAGACTGAATGTTCAAATCTGGTCTCAGACACTTCCTAAGTGTGACCCTGAGAAAGTCACTTAACCCCAACTGCCTAGCCCTAACTGTTCTTCTGTCCTGGAATTGGTACTTTGTATTGATTCTAAGACCGAAGTTAAGGGTTTAAAAAAAAGAGAAAGGATGGATAAAGTAATCAGTTATAGCTCCTGTTAATAATTTTCTCCTCAGAATAAAGCTTTGATACCTTTATTCTTTTTTATATTATAATATTTTATTATGTTCATTCTAATATTCTTTATTATAAAGGCTTAATACCTTTATTCCTTATTATATTATACATACTTTTTATTCTAATATTCCTTATTATAAAAGTTTGATATCTTGATTATGTTTATTATATTCTTTATGATGTTATGTTTATTATATTCTTTATTTTAAAGTTATGATACCTTTATTCTTTTGCTATAATACTTTATTATAAAGTTTGATATCAATTCTTTATTTTTATGATATATTTATTATAATATTCTTTAAGTTTCGATACCATTATTCTTGCTATAATAGTTATTAGAGTATTCTTTATTATAAAAGTTTTTGATGTCTTTATTCTTTATTATATTATGATATAATATTTATTATAATATTCCTTATTGTAAAGGTTTGACACATTTCTAAAGGTTATCTTGCCTCTGACACATATTGGTTCTATGACTCTGGGCACTGCCACTTAAGCTTTCAGTGCCCCAACAACCAACTAAGTCAGTGGTTCCCAAACTTTTCTGGGCTACTGCCCCCTTTCCAGAAAAAATATTATTTAGCCCCCTGGAAATTAATTTTTAAAAAATTTTAATAGCAATTAATAGTAAAGATAAATACACCTGTGGCCATCACCGCCGCCTCCCTGGATCACTGCAGCACCCACCAGGGGGCGGTGGCACCCACTTTGGGAATCACTGATCTAAGATAATGTTTCAGACAAATCGATGTTCCACATTGCGGGCTTCCTTACTAGAACTTTCCCAGTGAAATCCCAGGTCCAAATGAAAATAACCCCTCAGGAGGATGCAATGATGCGGGGAGGGGGAAAGAAACTGAGATGTCCCTGCTATCATCTGCTTTGAAATTATTTGATTTTTCTGAGCTGAATGGTGATGGCGCATGGTCAAAGAACCGGCCGGTGGCATTCCGTTCAGAAATCAATCACCTTGTTGTAATCTAAGTCCAGTTTTTGGTTGCAGGTTAATCTCACACTGGACGAAATAGTCAAGGGTATGAATGGAAATGACCCAGATCTCTGTCTCAAGGCCACCCAGGCAGCCAGGTATGCCCACACCAGTCTCCCGACTCTGTCTCGTTGCATCACCCAACTCTGCGCTCTTACAACAAATAACTTGTTTCATCTCTCCACGATGGCTCCATGCCACGAACCAGCGGGAGGTTGGTCAAAAGAGATACTTGATTGCTACTCTGGGCTGTCCTTGATGGCAACTTCAAGGATCCCATGTGATGTCTGAGAAGGAATTGCTTCATCTCAACTGGCCCCTACAGGAACATTAAGTCATAGAAAATACCTGTAGGGGAAAATAAACACGTTGCTTCATCCACACAAGACACTACAGGCTGAACTCCAGTGGGTGATCCAGACCACGTGGACTAGGGAACAGCATCCCTACCAGAAAGCATTTTTCTTTCCTGCCTTGCCTTACCCTAAATCTTGTCTTTGATTCCACAGGAAGATGTTATCTCGAGAAAAGAACCCACCTCTAAGTATGTTTATTGAACTGGGACTCGTTCCTAAGCTGGTGACGTTTCTGAGCTTGTCTCGTAGCCCCGACTTGCAGTTTGAGGCCGCCTGGGCCCTGACAAACATTGCCTCTGGAACCTCTGGGCAGACCAAGGCAGTTGTGGAGTCAGGAGCCATCCCTCTCTTGATTCAGCTCCTCTCTTCTTCATTCTTACACATCCGTGAGCAAGCCGTGTGGGCACTAGGGAACATAGCAGGTGAGCCTTTGACTTGGCCTTCCTGGATGACTAAGGACAGAATTCCAAATACTTTTTATAAATAGTTTTTTTTTTTAATTATTATTATTTCTTGCTTGGTTTTTAAAATAAATCTTACCTTCTGACTTAGCATGAATTTCAAGATAGAAGAATGACAAGGCAAACAAGGTTAAGTGACTTGTCCAGGGTCACACCACTAGGCAATGTCTGAGGCCAGATTTGAACCCCGGGTCCTCCCTCCCGACTCAAGGATTGGCACTCTATCCACTGTGCTACCTAGCTGCCTCTTTTATTATTTTTTTTCTTAATTGTTTATAAATAGTCGTTCTGTCCTATATGATCCAAGAGATCTTTACTTTGGGGAGACATAAGGAAGGTTAGGTAGACAAATCCCTTGGCTAAGGCAAAGACTCCAGTTGGCTGAGGAATGTAGGCCTCCAGTATAAAAGCTGGCAAAGTCTGCTGGAATTTCATGGAGATCTGATAATGAACGCCTACCTGGCTTCTAGTGTGATTGTTAAAAAGCAAATTGCTAACAGCTTGCCACCTCTCTTCTCTACTCCAGAATCCCCCAGGAGTAGCCTGAAATAGCTTTTGTGCCTTCTTTTGTTTTGTTTTAAGAAGCTAAATAGAAAGTAGCAACATGATAACTTGGATACAGAGCTGGCCTTCGAATCAATAAGACCGAGGTTCAAATCCCATCTCTGGCATTACTGGTTGCATTTAATTTCTCTGTACACCAGGCAACACTCTTATATTTTGCAGAATAGTTGCTGCTATACATTGATAGAATTCCCTCATTAAGAGGTGCTTAAACCAGTAAAATCAAGTCTGGCCTCCCCTCACCCCCAAAAAGGAAGAATTCTTGAGCACTAAATGGAAGCAAACTACTTAGTAGCAAATCTAGAAGTCGTTTGGTTTCTCTCAGTTTTCCCATCTTTGAAATAACCTGGGAATTACACTTACATAAGTATAAGATACTTTTTATACAAATGAAGTCAGACTTAAATAATGGAAGAAATATTAATTGTCCATGGGTGGACAGAGCCAATATAATTAAAATGACAACCCTGCCCACACTAATCTACTTATTCAATGCCATCTCAATTAAATTACCAACAAATTATTTTGAGCTAGAAAAAAAATCACAAAATTCATTTGGAGTAACAAAAGACCAAGAATATCAAATGAATTAGTGGGAAAAAATGTAAAGGAAAGCAGGCCTAGCAGGATCAGATTTTAAACTACATTATAAAGCAGTAATCGTCAAAACTATTTAGTACTGGCTAAGAAAAAAGAAAGATATATCAGTGGAACAGAACAAACATACAATAAACACAAGTAAGTAATTATTATAATCTTGTATTTGAACAAAGTATAGGCCCATGTTTTTAAGAACAAGAATTCACTGTTCAGTAAAAATTTCTGGGACAATGGAAAAGTAGTTTGGTAGAAACTAGGAATAAGCATTCAATATCTTATACCTTTCGCTAAGATAAAATCAAAATGGACATATGACCTAGATATAAAAGGAGATATAAGCAAACTAAACGATCTAGGAACAAATTACTTGTCAGATTTATGGATAGGAAAGGAATTTGTGAATAAACAAGATATGGGGAGCGCATTGTGAGATGTAAAATGGATAATTTTTTGATTATATTTAATTTAAAAGGTTATGTACAAATAAAACCAATGCAGCCAAAATTAGAAGGAAAGCAGAAAATTGGGGGGAAATTTTTATAGATAGTTTCTCAGATAGAGATCTCATAGCTAAAATATATATATATGTATATATATATATATAAGAGAACTTTGTCAGACTGATAGAAATAAGAGTCCTCCCCCAATTGATAAATGGTCAAAAGATATGAACAGTTTTTGAATGCAGAAATCAAAGCCATATATGGATATATGAAAAAATGCTCTAAATCACTACTGATTAGAGAAATGCAAATCAAAACAATTCTGAGATATCATCTCCTATCAGACTGACTGAAATGATAAAAGGGCGAAATGACAGATGTTGGAGGGAATGTAGAAAAATGGAGACTGTGAACTGATCCAACCATTTTGGAAAGCAATCTAGAATTTTGCCCAGAGAGTTGTAAAACTGTATATGCCTTTAAACCCAGCAAGAACCATTGTTGGTTCCATTTCCCAAGGAAATCAGGGGAAAAGGAAAAGAACCTATATGTTCCAAAATACTTGTAGCAGCTCTCTGTGTGGTGGCAAAGAAATGGAAATGGTAGGGATATTCATCCCTTGGGGAATGGCTGAACAAATTGTGGCATATGATTGTGATAGAATACTACTACACCAAAAGAAACAATGAGCAGATTAATTTTTTTTTTAAATAAGACTAGAGAAATGTGAATTCTGATTCATTGATGAAGGTAAATTCACTGGGGCAGAATGGATTTGATTATTGAGTCAAATAAAGCATTTCACCTTAGCCTCACCTCCGTGAGTTTCTAGCCCATGTTAGTGTTTATGGTTTTTCCATTTTTTCCCCTGAAATTTCAATTTTTGATTGATTTCTCTTGTTTTTACATCATCTTCATTTCCAAAAGTATCCCTTCTTCCTTCTCTACCCAGAAAGCTGAACCTTATTTTGGAACATATAGGTTCTTTCCTTTTTCCCTGATCTCCTTGCCCAGGTCATATAGTGAGGAAGGGTCCGAGCTTAACTTTGAACCCAGGACTACATGCTGAGCCACCTAGCTGCTTAACAAACAATTTTAAAGGATTCTAGTAGGAAGGAGAAGGGCACTTTAGCAAAACTAACCAACAAACACATCAACCAAATAGTAGGAGTTTGATCATGTTGTGTGTCCATAATTGCTGTCTTCTCCACCCAAAAAGGAAGTAGAAAAATATTCTTGTCTCTCCTTTAAAGACAAGACTGAGGGGGCAGCTGGGTAGCTCAGGATTGAGAGCCAGGCCTAGAGATGGGAGGTCCTAGGTTCAAATCTGGCCTCAGACACTTCCCAGCTGTGTGACCCTGGGCAAGTCCCTTGATCCCCCATTGCCTACCCTTACCACTCTTCCACCTAGGAGCCAATACACAGTATTGACTCCAAGATGGAAGGTAAGGGTTTAAAAAAAAAGACAAGACTGATCCTTATGGTTACTTTTGTTTTTCATGCATTTGGGGCTCTTTGCTTGATCTTTCCATTTGTATTGTTGTAGACATTGCTATAGCCTAGTTCTAGCTCTTTTAACTTGAGTCTTTTATTTTATATCCAGGTGACGGCCCTGAATTGAGAGATGCCGTTATCAACTGTAATGCGATCCCTCCTCTGTTATCCCTGGTCTCACCTACTCTACCTGTAAATGTTGCTACATTGAACATTTCTCCTCTAGAGACTAGGGGCTTTGGAGAGGCTGAACCTGGACTATTGTTGACTAGCTCCCTTGAGATAGAACTTCTTATGTATTCCAGATCTAGGGTCTACTCATAAAGTGGAGGATAATAATATTTTAAAAGATTTATCCAACTTGCTACTTAATGAGCAAGGAAAGCTTTTAAGCTTTTCTGCTTGTGGTCTCTGCATATAGAATCATCAATTTTAGAGCTGGAAGGGGCCTTAGGGATCACCTAGTCTGACCCCCCCCTCATTTTATAGATGGGGAAACTGAGGTCTAAAACAGACCTATTGTCTCATTAAACTGTAAGTTCCCTTAGCACAGGTCTGGTCCATAGTAAGCACTATATAAATGTTAGCTGTTATTATTATTATTATTCCCAGCACTACAGTTTGGCTACAATGATCTCCTTGCAGGGCCTGGAATCCAAAACTCCCTTTCTTTCTTTGTACTCATATCCCCAATACCTAGCACAGCTTGGCACTTAGTTGTTATGTGTCTTTCATTTTCTTTTCTTTTTAAAAATAAACCCTTACTTTCTGTCTCAGGAATAATTCTGAGGCTGAAAGGAAAGGGCAGAGTAAATGAGATGAAGTGACTTGCCCAGGGTCACACAGCTCAGAAGTACCTGAGGCCTGTCCTCCATTTTTGAAGATGATCACTGACATTACGGGGTGATATCTTGACCTGTGAGTCGTTAAAAGAGGATCCTGAAATACGTAGAGTAAATTGGATTTTTGTGGGGCAGAGTGTACAAAGCTGTCAGCCTCACTTTATCTTCCAGAGTTGTGGAAGTCCAATAGGTGCTTAATGAATTATTGATTTCTGGAGTCATATTAGTAGGGCAATCAATAGTCAATCAATCGTTAATAAATATTTATTAAGCAATCTTCCTTGAATCAGTCACAGTATCCCTGGGGATACAAATAAGAAAAAGATAGTCCCTGTCCTCAAGACGTTTAGCAATCTAATGGGGGATAGACAATACACCAAAGGAAAGCAGAACAGGGATAGGAGTCATGATGTTTGAGAAATCAAGCTGAGAAGCTGATGGAAAATGCAGAAAAAAGAAGCAAATCCCCAGACCATAGAACCAGTGTTCTTTCCCCCATATCATAATGCCTTTCCGTCCTTGCCCCAGTAATCCTTATTGTCAAATTAAGATTATATATACAGTATAGCTAAAGTAAGGGGATTGAGAAATGAAATTATGAAGCCAGGTTGGAAAAAACAACCTGATTATTCATTGGAAATCTGTCATTTATGATTCTGAAGCTGCGACACGTGGGTTCACATTTCACCTCAGACACTTACTAGCTGTATAGTAACAAACAAGTCAGTTAACTTCCTCGATCCTCAGTTTCTTCACCTGAAAAGTGGGGGACACTAATATTTGCACTACTACCTCTCTTTCTGAGGTAAGAACTTAGTGATCCTAAATTGCTCTGCAAACAGGAAGTGGTAAGTAGGGGAAAAGAGTGGGAGAGAAATAAGCATTTATAGCACCTACTGTGTGCCAGACCCTGTGCTAAGGGCTTTACAAATATAATCTCATTTGATTGTTAAATTAATCTCATTAATCCTGCCACCATTTGAGAGTCATACAAATTAATAAATATTCTCTATTTTCCTGTACAAATCATTACCTTTAAGGACTTATTGGTGAAGCTGGAAAGATTCCCTCCTATTGCTAGTCAATATTGTTACTTAAGGGACGAAGAACAGGATTCTTCTCTCTTGTCTGTTACTTACTTTTTTCCCTTTTAGTCTTAAATTTGAAGAAGCTTCTGTCCTCCACTTTCTAGGTTTCATTTCTGCGGAACGTGACGTGGACCTTGTCTAACCTCTGCCGGAATAAGAACCCCTACCCTTGTGCAGGGGCAGTTAAGCAGTTGCTGCCTGTCCTTATTGAACTCCTGCAACACCAAGACCCTGAGATTCTGTCCGATGCCTGCTGGGCTCTGTCCTACCTTACCGATGGCTCCAATAACAGGATTAGCCAAGTGGTACAGACTGGGGTCCTTCCAAGGCTGGTCTCCCTCATGCGGAGCTCAAACCTGATTATTCTGGTAAATCCATCCTGGTGCTCCTTTGGAAAATCTTTATTAGGAAAAAAAAGTTAGGAAAAAAGACCTCTCTGCCGTCTAACGCCACACATGGGTTTGAGAGCTTGGGCTGGTGATGGCAAACCTATGGCACATGTGTCAGTGCTAACACATGTAGCCATTTTCAATGTGATTGGTTCTAACTTTCTCCCCCACAATTGCTAAACCGCCTGTTGCCCTATTCTTATCTTTCCCAGACAAAAGTCCCTTTCCTGCCTTGGGAAGACCAAAAGCCCTTGTTTTTATTTTTTTAAATATAGGTTAAGGGGGTAGGTGGGTGGCTCAGTGAGTTGAGAGTGAGGTCTAGAGACAGGAGATCCTGGGTTCAAATCTGGCTTCAGACACCTCCTAGCCGGGTGACCCTGGGCAAGCCACTTAACATCCATTGCCTAGTCTTTACCATTCTTCTGCCTTGGAACCAATGCATAGCATTGATTCTAAGACTGAGAGTAAGGGTTTAAAAAATAAAATAAAATATAGGTTAAGTGTACTTGCTGTGTAAAATGGTCATAGAAATAACCTTTGGTTCCACTTTTCGGGACTCCTAGTTTTCCTACACATTTATATGTCTATAACTATACCTGTATTTTATATCCTTCTGTCTTAGAATCAATTCAAATCATTTCCTTTAAGGACTTATTGGTGAAGCTGGAAAGATTACCTCATTGCTTTTCAATCTTGTCATTTAAGAGACAAAGTATTTTTCTCCCTTGTCTGTTATTTACTTTTTCCCCTTTTAGTCTAAAATTTGAAGAAGCCTCTGTCCTCCTCTTTATAGATTTCATTTCTGTGGAATGTGACGTGTACCTTGATTCCAAGGCAGAAGAGCAGTAAAAGATAAACAATTTATGTTAAGTGACTTGCCCAGGGTCACACAGCTAGGAAGTATCTGAGGCCAGATTTGAGCCCATGGACCTCCCTACTCCAGGTCTGTCTGTCTATTCACTGAGTCACCCAGCTGCCTCATATTACATAGTTTTCATCTTACCTAAATAAAAGCTTGTGAGACAGATGTCTAGGCTGGAAGAATGGGAGACTCCTGCCTCTCAGCCAGTGATAGTCCCTGCCTGAGTATAGCAGGTGCCCATGTCCCAAACCAAGAAGCCCCGTGGGTACACCTCAGTGTTTACGTGGTGTCCCCTGGAAGACTCTCTTTGACCTGCTGTGGAGGGCCTTCGCATAGAGAGTGTTCCAGCATCTGCTGCTCTGCCTCATAAGTACTTAGGATATCCCTGTTTCTAGGATATTTCCACTTATGGCACTTATGTGTGTGTTTTCGATCTCTTTAGCATTCTGGTGAAGTATGTAGAGCTCTTCTCAGAATATTTTAAAAATAGTTGAAGGAAATGCTAAATTTCTGTTAAAGGTATGTGAAAATAAAGATGTAATTCTTTTTTTCTTTCCCATCCAAGTTTATAAATCTATTAAGATCTAATCATAGATACTCAGATTAGGAACCTTTAGCCTAGAGCTGTGTTGGTGAACCAATGGCATACGTGCTGGAAGGGCTGCTCCCTTCCCCTCTCCATGTGTACCTGAGGACATTTCTCACTTCACCTGCCCCTCTGCCCAGAAGCCCAAAAGGAGGGCTTCTTCCTTCCCCCTGTCGGGGGCAAGGCAAGGGGGCTCACATGCCATCCTGAGGGTTGCAGTTGGGCACTTGGTCTCTAAAAGGTTTGTCATCACTGACCTAAAGGTTTAAAGAGAAACGTCAGGGGCAGATAGTTTGCTCAGTGGGTACAGAGTCAGATCTGAGGATGGGAGATCCTGAGTTCAAATTTGACTGAGTTCAAATCACACACTTCCTAGCTATGTGACCCTGGGCAAGTCACTTAACTCCTGTTGTCTAGCCACTCTTCTGTCTTAGAACCAATATACAATATTGATTCTAGGATGGAAAATAAGGGTTTAAAAATAAGATAAAGAACAACAAAGTCTAAGAGGATGAACCCCAATTGTTCCCCAGTTACTCATCCCTGCTGGGCTAGTCTTTTTTCTAAAGTAGCCAATAACAAATGTAAAATTGAAATAGATTCCGGTGAATGATCTGAAGGTACAGCGTTGGGTAGAAAAATAAGGACCTCCTTCTCAGAAGGCAGGAAGAAGAACAGCTCTGGTCTACATCTAAAGAAACTGCCATAGGTTAACCTCTGGTCTCTGTCGTTTTAGACCCCTTCCCTCCGGACAGTTGGTAACATTGCGACTGGGACAGATGAACAAACCCAGATGGCCATTGAAGCGGGTGTCTTGACCGTGCTGCCCCAGCTCCTGCACCACCAGAAGTCCACAGTCCAGAAGGAGGCTTGTTGGACACTCAGCAACATTGCCGCCGGACCTAGTGAACAGATCCAGCAGCTTATTTCCTGTGGGCTGCTGCCACCGTTAGTGACCTTGCTAAAAAATGTGAGAAGGACATTTGGGTACCTTTGACCAAGGGGGTGAGGTGGGCAGGGAGGAGAGATGTGGTGGTTGGGAAGCAGTTCCTCTTCATGACCTAGACAGTATATCTCCCTTTAGGAATAGGTGAATGGTGTGTGCATGTTAGTGGCTATAAATGTTTGCAAACACTCGTTTGCTATTAGCTTCAACAATACGATCTGATTATAGGGGTTGATTGGTCTTCTTTTGGATGCCTAGGGATTACCTTATTTAAAAAAAATGGGGCGGGGGGGGAGCAGGGTAGCTGAGTAGCTCAGTGGATTGAGAGCCAGGCCTAGAGATGGGAGGTCCTAGGTTCAAATCTGGCTTCAGACACTTCCTAGCTGTGTGACCCTGGGCAAGTCACTTGACCCCCATTGCCTAGCCCTTACTGCTCTTCTGGCTTAGAACCAATATACAGTATTAATTCTAAGATGGAAGAGAAAGGTTTTGTTTTGTTGTGGTTTTTTTTTTAAGGCAAAAAATGGTGTTACTTTTGTTTTCAACAAAATCTTCATTTCCAAATACAATCTTCCCCCTCATTTCTCCAGAGAATCATCCCTTTGGAACAGAGAAGAGGCAAAGTAGTTGAGCAATGTCAACCCAGCAACTCTATCTAATGTGTGTGTAACAGCCTGCTCCAGTAGACCTTCCTCCTCCCTTTGAGCAAAGAAAATGCATTTTCTCAACTCTTCCACTAGTGCTATTTAAAAAAGAAGAAAAACACTTAAATTTTGAGGCTGGTAAAGCCTGGCTTCAGTAAACAAATAACTTTACTTGCCACTCTCTGATTATAAATGTGATTTAGCTTAATAGTATCCATATTTGTTGAATTTTCTTTTTTTTAAACCTTAACCTCCCATTTTGGAATCAACACTGTGTATTGGTTTCAAGGCAGAAGAGCAGTAAGGGCTGGCAATAGGGGTTAAGTGACTTGCCCAGGGTCACACAACTAGGAAATATCTGGGGCCAGATTTAAACTTGGGACTTCCCATCTCTAGGCCCCGTTCTCAATCCATTGAACCACCTAGCTGCTCCTGATTTTTTTTTTTACCCTTACCTTCCCTCTTAGAATCAATATTATGTTGGTTTCAAAGTATAAGCGTGGTAAGGGCTAGGCCATGGGGGTGAAGTGACTTGCCCAGGGTCACACAGCTAGGAAGTGTCTGAGGACAGATTTGAACCTAGGACCTCCTAACTCCAGGCCTGGCACCAGAGCTACCTAGCTGCCCCCCATGTTTAAAAGAGGTTCCATTTTATGAGACAGCTAATTAGCCTGCCCAAGGTCCTCAGATAGCAAGGAAAGATCTAGAAATTTAGATACACATCATAAGTTCCTAAAAGCCAAGGATGGTTTTTATTCTAAGAAATACATGGATTATCTAGATCACTTCTTATTCTATTACTTTACATAGTTCCTAGAGAGAAGATTAAGGTCAACAAGAGTATACCACTGAAGCCCATCCAATGCTGTCAAACCTAACTGTATCCCTTTGCTTCATCTTAGGCAGATGCCATCCCTCAGCTCACAAATGACGGAAGCACCAAGATGTCGGTGCATATTCCATGTGTAATCTCATTAAGCCCCCTGCAAATAGAACAAGGCATGACTCTTCAGTCTCTCTTAGAGGGTCTATAGAGAATGTCAAGAACATCACCTATTTTTTTTTTCAGGGAGAATTCAGAGTCAAGAAAGAAATTATTTGGATAATGGCTAATTTCACGACTGGGGGAACGTTGTACCAGGTGCTTGAACTCGTCAAGGCTGGATTCCTGGAGCCTCTGCTTGATCTGCTCACTATCAAAGACTGCAAAATTCTCCTCCTCATTCTTGACATTATTGAGCATTTCTTACAGGTTGGGTGTTCAAAATTAATTACTCTAATAATAAGGGACTAAGGGATGAGCTCAAACTGGATTATGCAAAACCCACCATGAAGGGTATATCGTAAAGTGTCCTGTCCAGCTTGAAAGCCTACCAACACCAACGGAGCCAAGAAGTAGAGCACTGGACAGCTTTTTATTTTTTAGGACCTCCTTTACAAGATTGTTGTGAGGATCAAATGAAATGACATATATATATATAAAGTGATCCGCAGGTCTTAAAAGTTATAGGACTATCAGCTATTATTATTATTCCATACAATTAGTGGACCTGTATTTTTAAATGAGTCCCCTAGAATAACATGATGCATTTAAATGGAACATATCGTATAAGCTAGAGTGATCTGGGGGTGGAAAGAATGAGAAATATATTTTACTTAGAATTGGACTTTGGGGCAGCGAGGTGGCTCAGTGGACTGAGAGCCAGGCCTAGAGATGGGAGGTCCTGGGTTCAAATTTGGACTCAGACACTTCCTAGCTATGTGACCCTGGGCAAGTCACTTAACCCTAATTGCCTAGCCCTTATTGTTCTTCTGCCTTGGAACCGATACTTAGTATTGATTTTAAGACAAAAGGTAAAGGGCTTAAAAAAAATTGGACTGATTCTATCCTGGTAACAACTATCTTGGCATTCATAAGTTTGTTTAACCTCCATTTTGCAGGGTAAGATTTGGGGCAAAAGCACAGGGGACATTACATAAGATGTTAACATCTAAAACAAAACTCAGTCTATCCTCCAAAACCACCTTCTCCTCTGGACTTTCCTAGTTTCATAACTCATTCTCCCTCTAACCAGTTTTGTGATCTTGGAAGAAAGCCTTAGCCTAAGCACTTCCGCTCCTCCCCAGAGCATTCAGTTGCCAAATCCTTTTTGTTTATTGCTTTGTAATGTTCTTCACCTGTTCCTTACTGTTTTCGTGTCAATTATACCAAAGTCCTCTTATTTAACAGACCAGTTCCCCCCAAAAGTGACTTAGAGGACTTCTCTATGTCATAAAACAGATTTATTATTGTTAATGACTAAATAATGCCCTAACTTGTTATTCCCTCTAACTAAGTTCAAAGAATGAGTGTATGAAGTTGAATGACTAGACTTAAAATTAATTGCTTCCTGAAAAAGACCTTTGTTTTCCAAAGGAAAAAAAATTTTTTTGTTTTTAAAAAAATCTCAAATTTTATTGCCAGTCAGAAAAAGGATGGGACTAAAAAATGTACCTCATTGGGTGATGGGAGCCAGTATCACACTAAATAGGGGGAATGATAACTTTTTTTTAAGGTACTAAATTTTATTTTATTTGTTCCCCAATTACATGTAAAAACAATTTCCAACTTTTTTTTCAAACCCTCACCTTCCATCTTGGAATCAATACTGTGTATCGGTTCCAAGGCAGAAGAGTGGTAAGGGTAGGCAATGGGGGTTAAGTGACTCATCCAGGGTCACACAGATAGGAAGTGTCTGAGGCCAGATTTGAACCCAGGACCTCCCATCTCTGGGCCTGGTTCTCAATCCACTGAGCCACCCAGCTGCCCCCTTCAATATTTTTCAAAGAATATTGAGTTTCGAATTCTTTTTTTCTCCCTCTTTCCCTCCACCCGACTCCCCACCCTGCTTAAGATAGTAAGCAATATCATATAAATTTTACATGTGCAATTACATTAAACCTCTTTCCATATTAATCCTTTTGCAGAAGGAAATTTAAAAAGAAAAAAATTAAGAAAATGAAAAAAGGCCAAATGAAAATTTGAAGTTACAGTAGTTCAATGATAAAGATGACAGTCAATATGCTGAGTAGAGAGCCCAAGTTTATTCAAGGAAAAATACTGCCATTGAAAACATTTGGAGATTTCCATCTATTTCCTCCAGAATTTATCTTCAAGAAGCCTTTTCTGATTCATCTTACTCTATTTTACATCTCTATTATAGTGATGATTTTTAAGTAAAACTTCAGAAGTTTTATGTCTTACCTCTGGTTCTGTTACTTTACATATTTCCTAGAAAAGAAATCAGTCAACTTGAGGGGGCATCGAGGTGGCAGAGTACCAGGCCTGGAGTTAGGAGGACCTGAGTTCAAATCTGACTTCAAACATTTTCAGCTATGTGACCCTAAGCAAGACACTTAACCCTGGTTGCCTAGACCTAATAATCTTAGAGTTATTACTAAGACAGAAAGTAAAGGTTTAAAAAAAAAAAACACAAGTCAACTTGAGTATTCCTCTTTTTTCATTTTATTGATTTATTTTTTAATTAATTAATTAAGGATATTTTTCTATGATTACATGATTCATGTTGTCTCCCTCCTTCCCCTCCCCCATCCCGGAGCTGACAAGCAATTCTACTGGGTTATACATGTATTATTGCTCAAAACCTATTTCCATATTATTCATTTTTGTAATAGAGTGATCTTTTAAAACCAAAACCTCGGGGGCAGCTGAGTAGCTCAGTGGATTGAGAGCCAGGCCTAGAGACAGGAAGTCTTGAGTTTAAACCTCAGACACTTCCCAGCTGTGTGACCCTGGGCAAGTCACTTGACCCCTATTGCCTAGCCCTTACCACTCTTCTGCCTTGGAGCCAATACGCTGTACTGATTCCAAGACAGAAGGTAAGGGTTTTTAAAAAATAAATAAAACCAAAACCTCTAATCATATTCCCATAGAACCATTTGATAAGTCATCTGTTTTTCTTTTGCATTTCTTTGAGTATCCTTCTTAAAGCCATCCTAGGTTGCCAATACTAACTGTGTCTCTGTTCCCTCTTAGATTCATGAGCTGTGTGACTCATCTAGAAAAGGACTAGCTAGATCTCTAAGACCACTTCTTGCTCCTTTCCAGATTTACTTGTGTTTCAAAGCTTATCCTTCCATTCTAATGGCATTTATTTGGGGGAGATAGGAAGGGAATGATACTCAATTTGAGGATGGTGGAAAGTACTAGTAAAAAGCCCAGTTCCAACCTTGACTGGAACCCATACCAAGGTGAATGCCACATTTTGTAGAAACTTCAAATCCTAGTTAAATCAACTAAAAAAAGTCAACCTCTCTCTACCTTAATCTAAAGAAATATTTTTCTCACACTCATTAGGTGTTATTAGTTAACCTCAAAGATAACAAGTCCCTGGGGCAGCCAGGTCTAGAGATGGGAGGTCCTGGGTTCAAATCTGACCTCGGACACTTCTTTGCTGGGTGACCCTGGGCAAGTCATTTAACCCCCATTGCCTAGTCCTTACCACTCTTCTGCTACTTAGTATTGATTCCAAGACAGAAAGTAAGGGTTTAAAAAAAAAAGAAAAGATAACATGTCCCTTCAGGATTTTAGCTTATAAGTTACAACCAATCACTTGCCCTCTGACTCTTGTATCTATTTTTCTGGCTAGTAGAACCATGTGTTTTAAATAACAGATTTGACCAAGAGCAGCATTGATGATGCCTATATCCACTCTAGGAATCTTGGTCTAATTCATAGGAGCATCAATTTAGAGGTTAAAGGGATTTTAGAGGCCATAAAAGACCACCTACCTCAGACAAGGAAACTGAGGCTGAAAGAACCTAATTGACCTCCTAGTAGCCCTCTGATACAAGCCTCCATTTAGCCTATTTATTTCTTTATAACAAGGGTCACACAGCTAGTAAGTGTCTAAAAAAAGGTTTGAACTCAATCAGATCTTCCTGACTCCAAGTCTGGCAATCCATCAACTGTGCGACCTACCTGCCTCTAATAAGGAGAATTGTAGCATTCTTTTTTCTCTTCTTCTTCAATGCCACTAAGATTTAACTAGGAACTTCCCTATTTGAATTTTCCGAATCAGATAATTTGGTATTTCTATTGAAATACTGATAAAGTGTAGTTTTCCTTCTCAACAAGATATTTACTCATGTTCTATCTTGCCTTCAGGTTGCAACGAATGTAGGGGAGAAGGAAAAACTGTGCATGCTGATAGAGGAACTTGGTGGACTAGATAAAATTGAGGCATTACAATTTCACGATAACACCTTGGTTTTTCAAACTGCCTGCGGCCTCATTGAGAATTACTTTTCTGAGGTATGTATTTTAGAATTTGAGTATATATACTCTTCACTCCTAATAGGTAGTTATGGTAGGGAGCAGGGGGCAGGAAAATAGCAAGAGCCCTGGAGTTGGAGTCAGAGGGCCTGAGTTCAAATTATGACTCTTCTACAACATAATATCCCTTTGACTTTGTGTAAAGTCACTTGACTTGGGGCAACTAGGTAGCACAGTGGATAGAGTGCCAAGACTGGAGTTGGGAGGCCTTGGATAAGATTCTGGCCTCAGATACTTCCTAAGCTGTGTGTCCCTGGGCAAGTCACTTAATCCTGATTGCCTAGCCCTTGCCACTCTTTTGTCTTAGCATTGACACTAAAACAGAAGGTAAGGCTTTTAAGAAAAATAAATAAATAAAGTCACTTGAGGTTTTGATTTGTTTTTTCTTTATCCATAAAATGAAGCCAGTAGTTTCTTAGCTAATATCCAAAGTCCCTTCCAGGTATAAACCCTATAAGCTTAGATCCTCATTGGCAAATTGAATGAACTTGTTGATTGCTTGGCTCAACTAATATGGCAGCCTGATTACCACATGGCCTGCTTGATAAAGAGTATGATAGCATCATTATTCTGTACCTGCTAACTGATTTGTCTTAGTAAGGAGATTTTAAAAAATTCAGTACATGCTAGGCATAATGTGTAAAAGGAATACAGTTGTTTTTTAAAACCCTTACCTTCTGTCTTAAAACCAATACTGTGTATTGGTTTCAAGGCAGAAGAATGGTAAGGGCTAGGCAATGGGGGTTAGGTGACTTGCCCAGAGTCACACAGCTAGGAAGTGTCTGAGGCCACATTTGAACCCATGATTTCTGTGGTTCCTTCCAAATGGGGAAGGAACTAGCTGCTGAGGGAATCAAAAAAGGTATCACATGGAAGATTATACTTGAACTGAACTTTGAAGGAATTGAAGAGTTCTAAAAGATAGGTGAAGGGGGATTGCATTCCTAGAATAGGGGTCAGCATATGCAATGACATAAAGTTTCTCATGGAATGCTGAATTTAGGCCTTACTTTTCAAAATACAAAGTTTTGTAAAAGGAAAAATATGTAATAAGGTTCAGAGTTAAGCTGGAGCCAACTTGAAAAGTTTTAGAGTGAGTATTTAGAGTGAGAAAATCCTATAATTCCAGGCTTAATTTTTTTTGTTTTGTTTTGTTGATTATCTAGACCAGTGATGGGCAAACTTTTTAAAGAGGGGGCCAAAGGAAAGGAAATGTTCATCTGTCAGTATGTTTCTAAGACAACTCTTTCAAAGTTTCATTGTATTAGTGTATCCTACTCATTGTATTTGTCAGATTAGGAATAATGTTGCTGCAGGTTGGATAGAACATTTCAAGGGGCTGCATCTGGCCTGCAGACTGTAGTTTGCCCATCACTGATCTAGACCAGTGATGGTGAACCTTTTAGAGATGGAGTGCTAGGCCCCACCCTGACCCCATCCCCAGACTGAGTGCTGTGTTGCCCCGAGACTGAGTGCCATCCCCTGCCTGCCTCCTTAACCCCCCTCAACCCTCTCCTCACCCCAGATAGGAGAAAGGTCTCCCATTGGCTACTGGGCAGAGGGGCAGAAGTCAGGAATATCCTCAGGAGTATGGAGAGGGGGAGGGGAACAGCTCCACCCCAAGTCCCTCTGGCTTTCTAGTAACTAATTGGAAACTAAATAATCTAATTCTAAAAACATGGTGAGTCAAAGGACAAATTTTAGAAACAATCACCAATTTCATTAAAGAGAAGGACAATGAGGAGACAGCATATCAAAATTTATGGGATATAGCCAAAGCAGTTCTTAGGGGGAAATTTATATCTCTGAACATTTATACCAATAAAATAGAGAAAAAGCAGATCAATTAATTGGGTATACAGCTAAAAAAAAACTAGAAAAAAAGAACAAAAATCTACAATTAAAGACTAAATTAGAAATCCTAAAAATCAAAGGAGAAATTAATAAAATTACAAGTCAGAGAACTTATGAACTAATAAATAAGAGTAGAAGTTGGTTTTATGAAAAAACAAATAAAATAGAGCATTGGTTAATTTAAATAATATAGGTTAAACCTAATGTTTTAGGATGCATTGTGGATACATTTTGGGGGGAATTGACTTAATTTTTTACCAGCCCCCTCCTGATGAAACTAGAAAGAGAAGTTGGAGTCAGGTTTTTAAGGCCTTTAAATGGCAAATAGAAGATTAACTCTAGAGTTAAGAGAGAGCCACCTGACTAAGTATGTAGGTGGATAGAGATGGAGCTAAAAGAGAGAAACTGATGATGCATAGAAAAGGAATGCTTATTGGAATAAAGTTCTAGAAATTGTAAGATAGATAAGATCAAAGACATAGGTAGAAGAAAATGTTTTAATGAGTAAGGTGGACAGCTAAGTGGCAAAGTAGATAGAACCTTGGGTCTAGAGTTGGGGATACTTAGTGTCCCTAAGTTTTAATCTAGCCTCAAATACTTATTAGCTGTGTGATCCTGGGCAAGTCATTTAACCTTGTTTGCCTCAGTTTCCTCATCTTAAAATAAGCTAGAGAAGGAAATGGCAGATCACTCCAGTATCGTTGCCAAGAAAACACCAAATTGGGTCCTGAAGAATTGGACATGATTGAAACTACTCACCAAAGGATTTCTAAGATGAGAATGCCTGTGAGTTTTGAGGATGGAAATTTTGTTGAGTGTCTTCAATCTTAATCCCTTACTCCACTAACTCATTTGCAATAGTTAAGATGAATGGAGGAGGTAGTAAAGGTAAAGTTGAGGGTTTTAGGATAAAAAGGGAAAGGATTAGAACAGATGCTGTTAGAGTTTAAAGAATGGAGAGGAAAGGTTGCTGTGCACCAGTGAGGAAGCAATCAAAATTATCAGCTATTAATTTAGAGTAGGCAAATGACATGAAATTTTTCTAATCAGACTCAATAGCCCAGTGGAAGAATGGGACAGATAGAAGGTACTTGGAACTGAAGATTTGCCATTCTTGACCTGCCAAGGGTTTGAGAGGTCAGGGATTCTGGGGAGAGACCAGTTGTTGAAGTCTTCAGTCATAGGTTCAAGTTTTGATATAGAGACAAGTGAAGTAAATCTAGAAAAGATAAGTCATGGAACCCAAGTTTATAATTAGGCAAAGGACAAGTTTAGTGGGAAAAGTCGAAAAAAATTAGGTTGTAGCCAAAGAAGATCATTTTGCAATTTAGGATATTAGAAGTGATGTCAGGGGCAGCTGAGTGGCTCAGTGAATTGAGAACCAGGCCTAGAGACAGGAGGTCCTGGGTTCAAATCTGGCCTTTGACACTTCCTAGCTGTGTGACTCTGAGCCTAGCCCCATTGCACAGCCCTTACCACTCTTATGCCTTAGAACCAATACACAGTATTGATTTTAAGATGGAAGGTAAGGGTTTAAAAAAAAAAAAGTGATGCTGTTCTATAAAACAGTGATGTCTAATGTTTAACCATGCCAGCAGAAATAGAGTGAAGAAGGTTGTTGGAATGGAGGCATTCCATTTTTTGAGATGTGGGGGAGATGGGAGGTTGGGAGAGTGAATACAATCACTGAGGTCTTTGAGGGAAGCTGTAGGAGATGGGGGATGGAGAAGACCATTAAGCCAATCATTAACATCATTGAGGAAATCTGGACAGCAGTCAAGGTAACAACTAGAAAAATGGGCAAAGTGGCAAAAACAGATTGCAGGTATATTAACTTTTATGGTGGTGACTATAACATTCTGCATGGTCCTGCATGATTCCACAAAAAGGAAATGAAGTTTCCATGAGAATTTAATTCTAGTAATGTTTTCCCCATGAAGCATCTTAGTTTCACAGTTATTATTTTACTTCTTCAGCATGAAAATAAGCTTAACTTATTTTGTGCTCTCTTCCCCCGCACCCTTCCCCCTTTAATCCTGGGGATATTCTAGGCTCCCTTTTCTAGCTCTCATGGTTTCTGGCCACATATATTTCAAACAATAAAAAAGTATTTTTGTGGTCAAATTAACTTGGGGAAATACTGCTCATCTCCATTGTTTGGACCTTAGTTACCTTAAGAATCTTTCCTTCTTTATACTAGAATTTTTTTAAATAATAATTTTAGGGGCAGCTAGGTGGTTCAGTGAATTAAGAGCCAGGCCTAGAGAGGGGAGGTCCTGGGTTCAAATTTGGCCTCTGCTCCTTCCCAGCTGTGTGATCCTAGCAAGTCACTTAACCCCCATTGCCTAAGCCCTTACCGCTCTTCTGTCTTGGAACCAGTATACAGTATTAATTCTAAAGCAGAAGGTAAGGTGTTTTTAAAAAAAATGGTTTTCTACAATATGGGAAAATGGGGGCTGGAAATGTGTTCTTATGAAAAGGTCTTGGCACTCCTCTAGTTTACAATCTCAAGGTCTTTTGGGAGGCATAATGTCAAAATACCCTTTTGGGACAAGGAGGAGGAATAAATTCTCTAGAGTGACTACTTGAAACCAAGGATCTCCAAATTCTTTTCTTTTCTTTTTTATTAAAACCCTTACTTTGGGGGGGCAGCTGGGTAGCTCAGTGGATTGAGAGCAAGGCCTAGAGATGGGAGGTCCTAGGTTCAAATCCGGCCTCAGACACTTCCCAGCTGTGTGACCCTGGGCAAGTCACTTGACCCCCATTGCCTACCCTTACCACTCTTCCACCTATAAGTCAATACACAGAAGTTAAGGGTTTAAAATAAAACAAAAAACAAAAAACCTTACTTTCCCTCTCAGAATCAATACTCTGTTCCAAGGCAGAAGAGTGATTAGGACTAGGCAATGGAGGTTAAATGACTTGCCCAGGGTCACACAGCTAGACAGTGTCTAAGGCCAGATTTGGAGCCAGGACTTCCCATTTGGGGATCTGGCTCTCAATCCACTGTGCCACCTCGCTGTCTCCTCCAAACAATTTTCCAATTCTATCTGCTTATTTATTTATTTTTAATACCTCAGGATGTCCTTTGGAGAACTGTTTAAAAGCATTAAAAGCACACTCATGTTTCTCAAACATTTGTTAAGTAATTGCAGAATTGTTAACACATGTAATACACAAAGAAACAATACAGAGTCCTAGAAAAATAGTTCTAGTAAATAAGGGTGGAAACAAAGATAGATGGGATCTAAGTTCTTTTTTTTAAGTTAAAAACATTTTTTTCTTAATCAATGAAAATTTCTTTCTCATCTTCTCCCCTTCCCAAAACACCTAGAATCAAAACTAATTCCTGCATTGGCCATGTCCAAATCAAATATGTCTCAGTCGGTACCTTCAGTTCATCACTTTTGCTAGGAAGTGGGTAACATGTTTCATCTTGAGTCTTCTGGAATGGTTTTTCATCAGTGGATTGATTCAGAGTACCTAAATCTTCCAAATTAGGTTGTCTTTACAATATAATTTGAATAAAACAAAAACAAAAACCCTTACCTTCCCTCAGTATCAATTATAAGAAAGAAGAGCAGCAAGTTCAGTTAAGTGACCTGTCCAGGGTCACACAGCTAGAAAGTGTCTGAGGTCAAATTTGAATCCAGGTCCTTCCAACTCCAGGCCTGGAGCTCTATCCACTCCGCCTTCCCTAACCCCCCACCCCCGACCTAAGCCTTTCAAAGTCATTTGATTTTACAATATAGTTACAGAATAAATTATTCTCCTTTTTCTGCTTACTTCACTCTGCATTATTTCATACAAGTCTTCCCAGGTTTCTCTGAAACCAATGAATAGACTTGTGGGCTGGTTCAGTATGTGCTCTGGTAAATGTTACTTAGTAATTTCATGGTTGTCTTGAATATTTTTTTTAACCCTTACCTTCAATTTTATTTTTCATTTATTTACTTTATTATTTTTTTAAACTCTTATCTTCTGTCCTATAATCAATACTGTGTATTGGTTCCAAGGCAGAAGAGGGCTAAGCAATAGGAGTCAAGTGACTTGCCCAGGGTCACAAAGCTGGGAAGTGTCTGAGGCCAGATTTGAACCCAGGACTTCCAGTTCTAGGCCTGACTCTCAATCCACTGAGCCACCCACCTGCCCCCCAGTTTTAAAATTAATATAAATATTGATTCCAAGGCAGAAGAGCAGTAAGGGCTAGGCACTGGGGATTAAGTGACCTGCCCAGGGTCACACAGCTAGGAAGTGCCTAAGGCTATCTTGGATATTTTGGAAGGTGTGGTAAAGGTCTAGGAACCTTTCAGTTCAGGATCACTTTAAGGTGGTTCCATTACCTTACAATTGATGATATCTGAAGAAGCTAGCACCCCCAAAACAAAAACAAAAAAATTCTTCTTAAAATCTGCTATTCTTAGTTGGAAGAAGGACCTTGAACCTGGTTAAGGAAAAGCTAGAGCTGACTGAATGGTGGAGCATCAGAGTGCATTTCATGTCCCCTGAATTTCCTTGAAGTCCCACTACATGTAGAAAGTGCAGAGATCCCAGGGTTGCCAGGGGCTTCAAAGGACAGGTGGCTTATTCCATACCTGACCCCAAAAATCTTTCAAATTCTTAATCATCTTCTGCTTTCTGACCTCCAATGAAGTCTAGGTCATAGGATACTTTATAAGGGTTTTAGGGGGCAGCTGGGTAGCTCAGTGGATTGAGAGTCAGGCCAAGAGATGGGAGGTCCTGAGTTCAAATCTGGCCTCAGACACTTCCTAGCTGTGTGACCCTGGGCAAGTCACTTGACCCCCATTGCCTAGCCCTTACCGCTCTTCTGTCTTGGAGCAAATATATAGTGTTGACTCCAAGACAGAAGGTAAGGGTTTAAAAAAATTTTTTTTTAATTTTTAATTGCACATTTGTGCAATTAAGTCCCATAAACAAGGCCAAGCAGAGCCATAACTGGGAATGTCTGCATGTACAAATGGAATCGAGGGCTTTTTGCTTAGTCAGGAAGCAGGGCTGCACACTGTCCAAGGGTAAGGGATAGGACCTGGGATGCTGGCACGAGGATGCTGTTTGGGGGAGTTCAAGCCAGTATATCTAGGGCTGGCTATAAATGTTATGCAACTGCTACCCTCCTCACATTTCTGGGGTTCCAAAAAGATCCTTCTACTGACCCGGTAGTAGGACAACTAGATGGTGTAGTGGATAGAACACCAGGCCCGGAGTCAGAAGACCTGAGTTCAAATACAGCCTCTGACACATTAAAGCTGTATGACCTTGGGTAAGTCACTTGATTCTGTTTGCCTCAGTTTCCTCATCTGTAAAATGAGCTGCAGAAGGAAATGGCCAATCATGTGAATGTCTTTACTAAGAAAACCCTCAATAGGTCCACAAAAAGTCAGGCACAACTAAAATGACTGAACAACAACAAAAATAGCAAAATAGCATTCTAGTATAATGCCAGTACATTAGCATTAAATTTTTTCATTATAGGGGGCAGCTGGGTAGCTCAGTGGATTGAAAGCCAGGCCTAGAGACGGGAGGTCCTAGGTTCAAATCTGGCCTCAGCCACTTCCCAGCTGTGTGACCCTGGGCAAGTCACTTGACCCCCATTGCCTATCCTTACTACTCTTCTACCTTGGAGCTGATACACAATATTGACTCCAAGACGGAAGGTAAGGGTTTTATTAAAAAAATTTTTCTCATTATATTAGTATAAATAGAAGAGACTATCAATCCCACGTGAGTGTGACCATGCTTTCCTTATTTTCTTCTAAGATTGAAAATTCTCCCCAAGATCAACCAGAGATAGACCAAGAAAGTAATACCTTCAAATTTTCTGTGGAAGAGAAGAATGATAAATTTACCTTGTAAAACAACTAACATTTCCAGAGAAATTGTACTTGGTGAATGGGGAAAGGGGAAACACTTTTTTAATTACCATATCACGGAGGTTAAAGATGTAAAGGTTTTGTATATTTATAAATAAAATTTTTTTTTCAAGACTTACAACCTTGACTGTGCTAAACTAGATTCACTTAACAATCTGTATGTTCAGGTCATACATAGGGAACTTTATGTCAGTACTTGAATATTATTTTGTGGTTTGGTAAGTACTATAAGTGAGCAGGTAAAAATGAAAATTTCTTGGCCAAGTTGTAATTTTATTTTATCTTTAAACTCTTACTTTCTGCCTTAGAATGCTATGCTAAGTATCAGTTCCAAGGCAGAAGAGCAGTGAGGGCTAGGCAATTAGAATCAGGTGACTTGACCGGGGTCACACAGCCAGGAAGTATCTGAGATCAGCTTTGACAAATTATAATTAAAAATATATATATATATATTTTAAAGTAGAAGCCAATGGCTTAGGGAGGGGGGAAAGCTCATCTTTTTTGTCAATCTTTCAATTCAAGATTTCCAGGTAGACTGAGGTTGATTTCTAAAACACTCATTTTAGTTGCTCTTTACTTAATTGTGGAGAGGGTGGAATAATTGAGGCCGTGGTTATTTTTCTATATATGAAGTGTATGTGACCCCGGGTAAGTCACAACCTTTCTAAGCCTCAGTCTCTTCATCTATAAAATGAGGAGTTTAGACCAATGAATGGCTTCTAAGGTTCCTTCCAGATCCAAATCTATAATCCTATGTCTATTAAAAAAAAAAAAAAAAAAACTCTTACCTTCTATTTTAGAATCAATACTGTGTATTAGTTACAAGGCACAAGAAAGGTAAAGGCTAGGCAATGAGAGTTAAGTGACTTGCCCAGGGTCACACAGCTAGGAAGTGCCTGAGGTCAGATTTGAACCCAGGACCTCCTATTTCTAGGCTTGGCACTCTATCCACCGAGCCACTTAACTGTCCCTAATCTTTTGTCATAACAGCACACAGAAGGAACCCATGGAAATTGCTCATGAGAGGGCAAATAGGGGAAGTCAGTCCTGTTGTAAATTTCTCCAGATATGTTTAAATTCATAAATTTAAGTGAAGGACTACAGAAGACCATGATGAGTTGGGTAGGCTGGTTTAGCCTATTCTTGGCACTGCAGATGGTTGCCAAGTTGCCCCTTCTGGTGACTTAGGGGCTACACTTCCTAAAGGTGCCTCATGTTAGGACAACAGGTTGGGGCCGGGGTTATCCCAGCCTTTGGGAGAAAGAGAGGAGTTCAAGATGCAGAGAAAGATTTGGGAGTTATTGATCCTACATGTGGCCTACCAATAAGGCATCATTTAAAGGCACCCTAAGCTAGTGTGTTTCAGTGGACAGGCAGTGAATCTCCTGAATCACCATAGTCCAATTCTGACCATTTTTAAAGATGGACAAATCTTCGACTTTCAAATGTACCCTTGATATTGTCAGCAATTCGAGTGCTTAATTTAATCTTGATTTAAAGGGGTTACAAATTTCTCTAAATGCAGTTCCTCTTATATGTGACATAAAAGCAAAAATGCAGAGGAAATTGGCATAGCTGCACAATAAAACTTCATGAGGTGCAATTTAGCTCAGAAAGCTACTCCGAACTGCTTTAAACTTGTGGCTGCCAGAGAGAAGAGGAAAGCACTAAAAAAAAAAAATCAAAGCAGTAGCAAAATTTGCCTACTATATGAAGGACAATTTATCCTACACATTTTTTTGGCTTTCATCCACCTAACTCACAGATCAGGGCTATGGTCTTATACGGAAAGCATGGGGGATTGGGGATTTGTCTATAAAGAAAAAGGAAAGGCTCTCTTTATTCTTAACTTCCTCTCAAAAGAAAAGTGGGAGAAAGGCAGGGGAGAACAGAGCAATTCTGTGGGGTATGAGGTTGGGGGACAGTTCTAACCAAGCAGAAGAAAACCTTAAAAATAATGGAAAAATGTTGTTTCTTTATTCTTCACAAAACCGCACAAGAGAAATAGTTAAGATTCAGAAATGACAAGAACCTTGGGGGGAAAAAAACCCCATGTGGTTTTTTTAGAATTTTGCAATAACAAAGGAAGAAAATCTGGAGTCTAGAAATAATCATAGTTTAGGAAGAAATGATAGTCAAGTTGCCCTGACCAAAGAAACTAAAAAAAGAACATAGTTCAAGAAGGACAAGAGGCTCTAAAATCTGAAATTCTGGCAAATGATGAGGAAAAGGGGGAGGGGAAATGGTAAAGAAACCAATGTCAAATTGTTATTCAAATTAAAAAAAAAAATCTAAAACAGTACCCAAATCTTGGACCATATGAGCCCATGGACCATAGATATCCAAGCTAGCATACATGGTTATCCACGGGGTTCATTGGCAAGGATACTGGAATGGTTTACCATTTCCTTCTCTAATGGATCCAATAGATCCTTTTGCCAGGTAATCAGAGGTTAAAAACTTGCCCAGGGTCACCCAGCTAGGAAGTATCTGAGGCCATGTTTGAACTCAAGTCTTCCTGACTCCAGGTTCAGCATTCTATCCACTGAGCCACCTTGGCAATCTCCTAGGCATACAGAGGTTAAGTGACTTGCCTAAGGTCACAGAGCTAGGAAGTGTCCGAGGCCACATCTGAACACAGGTCCTTCCTGACTCCAGGTCCAGCACGTGAGTCACCTTAGCAGCCTCCTAGGCATACAGAGGGTAAGTGCCTTGCCCAAAGTCACACAGCTAGAAAGCGTCTGAGACCAAATTCGAACTCGAATCTTCCTGACTCGAAGCCCAGTGCTCATAACTCCTGAGCCACAGCTGCCTCTGCTCCTGACACTAGCTACGTGAATATAGACAAGTTTCTCTCCAACTCTCAAGCAGAGCTAATGCTATATCATAGGCTTGTTGTGATTTGGGAGAGTTTTCCCACACAGTTGAAGTCATGGGTCCTTGCGGTATTGACATATGGACAGATGAAAGGAAGACTACATAAAACAAGGGCTAACAGAAGAATGCTACAAGCCCATAAGAATATTATCAGAAAGCTTAAAGCCCAGAACAAGCAATGGCTTGGGAAACAAGCCAACAACAAAAAGAGATTTTTAAAAATCTATTTGCAGTGTTGGTTAGTTTTGCTGAACTGCCTTTCCCCTCCTTTAAAACAAACTGTTGTATAAGAAGGCTCTCTGGGTGGGGAGGGGCCATCTATTGGGAAATGAAAGTAATATAAAAGGATAGACTTTAAAAAGTCTATGTTCATGGGATAGCTAGATAGCACAATGGATATAGAACTGGGCCTGGAGTCAGGAGGTCTTGGATTCAAATTTAACCTCAGATACTTCCCAGCTGTGTGAACCTGGGCAAGTCACTTAACCCTGATTATCTAGCTTTTCCCATTCTATTTTAGAATTGATACTAAGACAGAAGGTAAGGTGGTTTTTTTTTATGTCTATTTTTCATTTTTTAAAATATTTTATTTATTTAATAAGTCCATTAATAAGACTATTCAAAGTCAAAACAAAAAGCATGATATCTACTGTTTAAGATAGATGTATAATGTTAACAGATGACGAGGAAAGCAAACTACTCAACAGTCCCTCATTTGCTTCCCTCTTCCCTAGTAATGATTATCAAGTCAGGAGAGCTGAACAAAAGTGCTTAAGATGGAACTGAACCAAAGACAGATGAGAAAGGGAGTAAAAGAGCTTCTCACTGCTTTAAATACAAGAATATTCTAAAAGTTTTAGTGCCATTTTAAGCTTTAATCGCTTGTTTAACTATTATTTAATAATTTACTTACTTTTAAAATAGCTCTTCAAGCTTTAAACTGAACTAAGACTTTTGGGATACTCTGTATATCCAGGTTTCCAAATCCAAATAAACTGTGCTGTTTAAAAACTTTGAGAAATTAAGATTACAGGATCATAAATTTGGAGCTAAAAGAGACCTTGGAGACCATTGAGTCCAATCCCTTCGTTTTATAGTTGAGGAAATGAGGCTCAGAGAAGTTAAGTGACCCATTTGTGGTCACCCAGACTAAGAATGTACAAGACAAGATTTAAATCTAAGCCTTCCTATTTTTCCACATTCAGTGCTCTATGAATTACACATGGTGCTTCTTGATTATAAAGATTGGAAAAGGTGTAAATTGGTAAAGTCCTTGCATTTCAGAATGAAGTAAGTGGACTTACACACAGAAGAAGTTTACATTGATCAGAGCTACTTGAAAAGAGAATGGCCACTATTAGTCATTATGACCCAAGGAGGTCAAAGACAGACGGAAAAGTCCCATTTATAAGAAAAGGGTCAGACTAATACTTTTTATGATAACAGAGAACTGGAAACAAAAACGAGGGTCCACAGATTAGGGAATGGTTAAACAGATTGTAATACATAAATGTAGTGGAATGTTTTCACATAGTAAGAAATGATAAATATGAGGAATTCAGAGAAACAAGGGAGGATGTGAACTGATGTAATGAAGAAAGTAGAACCAGGAAAACAATACACAATTATTATAGCAACGTAAATAGAAAAAAATAATAATAAACTAAGGGGCAATGAGGTAGTACAATGGATAGGGCACTAGGTTTGGAGTCAGAAGGACCTGGGTTCAAATCTGACCTCAGATATTTCCCAACTGTGTGACTGTGGTCAAGTCACTTAATCCTAGTTGCCTAGCCCTTGCTACTCTTCTGTCTTAGAATTGATACTAAGACAGAAAGTAAGGGTTTGAAATAATAATAATAAAATAAAATAAAGCTATATGATGACCAAGCTTGACCCCAGAGCAGATTCAGAAAAATGTACCTCTGTGGACACCATTTTGTTGAAAGTCAGAGACCGGCTCTCAGTTCTTCTCCCAAGCTCAGTGCCGGGATCTGCTCTTGTAGGTGGGCCTTTGAGACAATAAGGTGAAGGTCAGTCAACAGATTTGTCCATACTGGGTGACTAGTGAATAAAGCTGTATTTGTCTCAAGCAGAGGGGATACTGTGGCCATCAATAACCCCTTCATTGACCTCAACTCCATGGTTCCTATGTTCCAATACGATTCAACCCATGGCAAGTTCAAGGGCATGGTCAAGGCTGAGAGTGGAAAGAGAGAGATCAATGGCAAAGCCATTGCTATCTTCCCAGGGTGTGATCCCTCCAATATTAAGTGGGAAGATGCTGGAGTTGAGTAAGTAGTATAGTCTGCTGGTATCTTTACTACCATGGAAAAGCCTGAGACTTAATCAAAGAGTGGAGCTCAGGATGCCATTCTCTCTGCCCCTTTGCTCTTCATGGGACCGAACCACCCTATTTCCCTTTAAATTGTCAGTAATGGCCCCTGCACCACTAACTTCTTGGCTCCCTGGCCAAGATCGTTCATGACAATTTTTGCATTGTGGAAGGATCCATGACCATAATCCGTGTCATTACTGGCCTCTCTGGCAAGGTGTGATGAGCATGGTGCTATCCAAAATATGTCCCTGCTTTCCTTGAAGCTGCTAGGGCTGTGCAAGAGGTCAACCCTGAACTGAATGGGAAACTCATAGACTTAGCCTTCTGTAAAGAAACCTGCCACTTGGATGATATCAAGAGATGGCTGAAGCAAGCATCAGAGGGACACTTGAAAGGCATCTTGGTCTAAACAGAGGACCGGGTAGCATGCTATGACAACAACACGTACTCTTCTACCCTTGCTTCTGGCTCTGGTGGTGTTCTCAATGACTCTTTTCAAGCTTATTGGCAATATTATACACACAGCAATAGCGTAGCCAACCTCATTGTCTACATGGCCTCCAAGGATTAAAGTAGAAAGGAATGGATCTTCATCCCCAGCCAAATGAGGAGCTCCACTCCTGGGTAGCCCACATCCTTACCCTATTTCCCTATACTAGGGTTCTCATGCCTTCTTCACAGTCCTTGCCCCGAGGCACTCTTGTAGTAGGAAGGAGATTCATTGAGTCCTATGTTGTGCACCACCAATAAAATCACGATATTCAGGACAAAAAAAAAAAAAATGGGGGACTGTGAGTACAGAATGTTACATATGCTATTAAAACTGATCAGTGTCGGGGCAGCTGGGTAGCTCAGTGGAGTGAGAGTCAGGCCTAGAGACAGGAGGTCCTAGGTTCAAACCCAGCCTCAGCCACTTCACAGCTGCGTGACCCTGGGCAAGTCACTTGACCCCCATTGCCCACCCTTACCAATCTTCCACCTATGAGACAATACACAGAAGTATAAGGGTTAAAAAAAAAACTGATCAGTGTGTCGATAATTTTTTTTTTCACTTTTCACTTTATTTATTTATTACATTAAAATGCCCAGGCATCTCCCTCCCCATACTAGAAAAGGCATCATTTGACAAAATATATATGTATATATAAAACCGTGTCTTGCTTGTTTCTATTTGTCAGTTCTTTCTCTGGAAATAGATGTACACAAGTTATTAGTTTTGCTTTTATTTTTGCTAAAAGTGATAGCCTGTGGGATAGAAGAATACTTGGAAATGAATACGATGTAAAAGCCGAATTTATCAATAAAACTTTGTCATAAAAGTGGAGGAGTAATGGATTGTATTGTGGTGCAATGAGCTCCCTTTCAACAGAAATGTTAAAGCAAACACTGGATTACCATCTGTCAGGGATGTCAAAGAAAAGATTCCTGCATGGAGTGGGAGTTTGGATTAGATGACCTCTAAAATCCCTTCCAACTCTATGTTTTTATTATTCTAAGTTACTTAATACACCACCAAAACCACAACTTGTTCAAAGATTTATTTTGTTCGTGTCTGTCGTTTCTAGCCTCCCAGTAAGTTGGTTTTCATTACTGTTAGCAATTGTAAGAGGAAAAACATCTTTTTCTTTTGGCAGGTATGTATGTGTACATCTATAGCACATCTAGGATAAAATTTGTGCTTTCACAGTAGAAAATCTAAAGTGTAACTGCTGGTATTTATTTGGGCCTCGATATACCAAATTCTATCCTACTTAAAATTTCACCTCTTAAAAAAATTAATAGATAGCAGATCCTTTTTGTTTTAGATTGTAAGCTGAGAAAAGATTTTTCCATCGAAAGGAAAAAACTTCTCCTTAGACTGAAAATATGGCCAAAAGGTTAAATACTCAGATGTTGCTGTCAACTTCAATTGCTTTAACTCCTCTTTCTACATGCTTTCGTAGGCTTTCCCTCCATATTTTCTCTCCCACCATTCCTTACAAAATTACAAAATGAAATCACATAGGTAGTTTGAAAACACTTATACAAAAAAACATTTTGAAGGCTCCTTTTCTATTATCTTAGTCTGTGTACAAAAAAAAGTATTGGTCATTTTCCTGCATCAGCAGTACAATAGAGAATAGAGAGAGTACCTACAATCTCCTTTAATATCTGGAGCATAGGTTTATGAGAAGAAAACTTGCACAATTCTTTTTTTTAACTCTTACCTTCAGTCTTAGAATAGATATTAAATATAGGTTCCAAAACAGAAGAGTGATAAGGGTTAGGCAAATGGGGTCAAATGACTTGCTCAGGGTAACACAGCTAGAAAGTATCTGAGGCCAGATTTGAATCTAGGTCCTCCTGACTCCAGGCCTGGCATTCTATCCACTGTGCTAGCTGCTCCAACCACACACTTCTCACATGTGACTTCAAGCCCTGTCTCAACTGCCAAGAGCTATCAGAAGATGGTGACTCAATTGGTTAAGATGAACTGCTATACCTAGGCTTTGGTCAAATAGCCTGTTCACAGCCTGGTTCTATTATTATGCCTCACGGAGGTATGGAGGTGACCACGGGTCCTATGATGTGATGCCAATGGAATGTAAGCTCTGACTGGTTCCATCAAGTTAAAAAGACTTCTTTACAAACAAAATTGATTTAATGTTTTGACTTTCTATACCCCAAATAAGGATTTTATATTGACAGTCATTTTTCAGACATGTCTAACTCTTCATGATCCTATTTGAGGTTGTTGTGAGGAAGTAATACTCATTTATTAATCTTCCTCACAACAAGGTTTTATTAACAAAGCTACTAGAATTGTTTCCCATTTCCTTCTCCAATTCAATTTAAAGTTAAGGAACTGAGGCAAATGGAGTTAAGTGACTTGCCCAGAATCAGATAGTTATTGAACTCATAAAGACGAGTCTCCCTATTTCCAAGCCTAGTGCACTATTCCCTGTAATACTACCTACCTACTCCTATATTTTGTATTGATTAGAAGGCTACTTAAAAAAGAATTAACACTATTAGTCATATAACCCCCAAGGAGGTCAAAGACAGAAAGGTTCACTATATATCAAAAGAATCATCCTAGTAGTTTTTGAGATAGCAGAGAATTCCTTCTCTATATCCCTCCTCCCAGAAACCCATCTCATATAAAGAGATGTTTTTAGGAGGCAGTTGGGTGGCTCAGTAGATAAAGAACCAGGGCTGGAAATGGGAGGTCCTTGATCCATATTTCAGACATTTCCTAATTGTGTGACCCTTGGCAAGTCACTTAACCTTCATAGCCTAGCCCTTACTGATCTTTTGTCTTAGAATAGAAACAGTATTGGCTCTAAGACAGAAGATAAGGGTTTTAAAAGAAAAAATTATAGTACATCCTTGGGTTTATAGCCTGAAATTATACAGACCAAATGGGTTTGCTGATAAAATGACCAGATCTTCTAAATTCAAGGGATAAGGAATTACAGATAAGAAATCTTTTTTTTTTTAGAGGAAAATGGGAAAATACAAATCAGCAAAACTACTCAATACATCAAAAAAAAAATCTAAAAATGTATTCAATGTTCTACAATTATTACCTTCTACCTCTGCAAAGGAGTAGGGGAAAGTGGTTTCTCATTTTTTGAGACATGCTTGTTTTTTGTAATTTTGCAATATCCATTTCAGGCTTTGTGGTGATTTCCATTTGCTTTGCTGTAGTGATTGTGTATGTTGTTTTCTTAGCTCTTTTTATGTATTTTTTCATCAGTTCATGTAAGTCAGGCTTCCCTGTATTCATCATATTTGTCATTTATTATTGTACAATAATAGTCCATTAAATTCATGTACCACACTTTGTTTAGCCATTCCACATCTGCACAGATTTCTAGCATGGACCCAGTGACTGAATACAACTGTTATTTGAGATGTAGCCTAGAGAAGTTTGGAAAGACTTCTCAGAGGGTTATGATTTTTTTCAGGCACAACGATTGATAAAGACAATATAAAGGTATTAGAAAATAACAATCTGCATTGGGAGAGGGAATCTTCACATCCATAAAGTCAAAGCACTTTAAAATGATGGAAACTGCATAATTTATAGAATCCTCTGACTTATGAACTTAGGTAAAAGAAAGTTATAGTACATCCTTAGGTTTGTAGTCTGAAATATACAGACGAAATGGGCTTGCTGATAAGATGGTGAGACTTTATAAATTCAAGTTATAAGGAATTATGATTGCATTGAGCTTCATCTTTTCTCTTTTTTAAGTCTCAGATTTTTTAATCGCCATGCATTTAAAAAAAAGAAAATCTTAATCACATTTACTAGATTGGTCAAAGAGTCTGTGGTAGGTTGCTAATTTTAAGGAAAGGTGAAGAAAAGTAAATCTCGTTTGTGTGAACAGAAAAAAGCCAGGGTATTATCCATGATCATATTTTATGGGAGTTCTTCCACAGAGTTAAATAAGAAGCAAATCTGACCCAGTAATTTCAACCTGCTGTCTTAAATAAGAGCATTCCTCTTCACTTTCCCTAGGGCATGACTGTAGGCAGCAGGCCACCTACAGGCATAAATCTGCTTGCTTAATTAGCTTTACAGTACTGGTCTTTATCCACAGCCTTAGAGTCCTTCAACCTGAGGCATCTGTCTGTCAAGTGGCAACTTTCCTTTCTTCTGTTGAATCTATTTTTTCTAGAAAAATAGCACTTCCCTCAAACATGCCTGAGTTCCTTCCTCCAAATGCTGTAAGAAAGATCTTGGTCAGGATCTTTGATAACTTAAACATTTTTTAAATTTTATTTTTATTATCATGAAAAACATACTTCCATATTGGTCATTGTTGTAAGAGCACACTCATACATAACTCAAACCCCAAAATAAAACCCTAAATCACTGATGTGAAAGAGAGTCTTCTTTGATCCACATCCATCTGACTCCAACAGTTCTTTCTCTGGAGGTGAAGAGCATTCCTGTCATAAGTCTTTCAGGAACCTTGCAGATCATTGCATTGCTGAGAGTAGCCAAGTTTCCCAGATAACTTGACTCTTAATGATGCCCAGGCCTCCTCTCCAGACTCTCTCCTGACAGCTAAACTGGACTTAGTCCTACAAAGAGTTAGGTGAAGAGAATGGAGGCTCCTTAAGGTAGGGTTGCATTATCCAGAAACCTGGCTAGGATATACTGAGGAAGCCCCACCTTCTCCTCAAAGTAAGCACTTTCCTTGGACCAGCCCATTATGACTAAAATATTCCATTCAGCAGCATGAATTATTTCGGGAACAAGGCCCTATTCCTTGACCTTCAGATCTTTAATAGCATGCTTGCCCTTATTAGAGGGTTCAATTGAACTGTGGAATTTTTTTATAATTGTCTTTTCTCAGCTTTAGCCAAGGAGTAGAGAATCTAACTCTTAAATATAAAAGATAGTGTTAAAAAAAAAAAAAAAGTCTCTCCTTTCGGTTGTCAGGGTCTTTCCCTAGTGACAATAAAACTGTTTTCCCATTTAGTCCAATAGAATCCATGTTCTCTAGAGAGCCACTGAAGCACTGGCACTGTGCTTAGTTAAGACATCACAGGCCTTTCTCTGTGAACAGATTGCAGTGTCTAGAATGATTATACCTCTAAGTGACAACCTGGAGATGGAAATGAACAGTGGGAAAATATGCAGCCTGTAGAGAAAGGAGAATGGTGCAAGCTTTTAAAAATCAAAGGTGGGTGAAGCTTTACTAAAAATAAATGTGTCCATTCAAAAGTTAGTCTCAAGTTCAGTTAAGTGAGTGTACATACCAGGATTTTATTAGTTCTGTTATCATTTATCAATAATTTCTTTAGAGATTTCCCAATAACAACAACAAGGACAACAAAACTTTAAATACTTTGTAAATCTTCCTGAGAGAATACTTGTGGAGTGATAACAAGGTAGCACCAGAAGGATGAATTGGTGTTATAGATATCAACTAGTCAATAAGCATTTATTAAGTACCTTTTGTGTGATAGACATTATGTTAAGTGCATATACAGATATGCAAATATGGAAACAGAAGGGAAAACAACCCTTGTCCTCAAGGAGTTTATATTTGAGTAGAGTCAAAATAAATATAGATACAGTAGATTCAAAGCGATCTTGGTGGACAGGGCACCAGCAGGTTGGAATATCAGGAAAGAGCTGGTGTAGAAGGTGGCACTTGGGGGCAGCTAGGTAGCTTTGTGGATAGAATACCGGGTCTGTGGTCAAGAGCACCTGTGTTCAAATTTGTCCTTAAATACTTCCTAGGTGTAAGACTCTGGGCAAGTCACGTAACCTTGATGCCTAGCTCTTGCCACTATTCTGTCTTAGAATTGATACTAAGACAGAAGGAAAGGGCTATCTTTTAAAAAGAAGAAGAAGGTGGCACTTAAGCCAAGTTCTCCAGGAGACTAGGGAAAGCTACATTTTCACTTAAATATATATAATAGTAATGAACAGAACAGTGTTTTAAAAAATATAGTGGGGGAGGCAGCTGGGTGGCTCAGTGGATTGAGAGCCAGGTCCAGAGCCGGGAGGTCCTGGGTTCAAATTTGACCTCAGACACTTCCCAGCTGTGTGACCCTGGGCAAGTCACTTGACCCCCATTGCCTACCCTTACCATTCTTCTGCCTTGGAACCAATACACAGTATTGATTCCAAGATGGAAGGTAAGGGTTTAAAAAAAAAAAAAAAATATATATATATATATATATATATATATAGTGCCTGGAAGGAATATGAACAGGAAGGTACGTGGCTGTTCCCTTAAACTGGAGTGACTGAAGCAGTGTACAAATGGCTACATGAAGGTACCTGGTGAATCTAATAAGTAATCACTTGTGCTGGAAGATACACCTAATAAAATCATATACACGAATTTGAAAAGCCAGTCCTTGTAAATACTTCCTCAAGAGAGCTGATGATAAGGAACACAGAAGTAGTAACTAATTATTACATATCTTCACCCCACACAAACCAGCTGCTATTAGACCCTGAATTAACTTAATTTGTTTAGATTCATGATTTTAAATAATGAGATTCAGCCACTATCCTTTTGTCTGTATTTAGAAAATCTTGGGCACATTTATCTGCCCTTGTTTCTATTTCTGTACAACCAGGGCAAGATTAAAAAATGTGCATAGAAGACAGCCATGCTGGTTCTCATCAGAAAAGAACAGATGATTTCAATTTAAATACAGTATGCATAAAGCAGTGTTTCCAGTTCAATACAATAGCCAGGCTGGGGAATTAGGTCACCTCCTTGCTTGCAGAAAATATACTCTACATGTGAGTATTTTCTCATCCATTTTTGATTATCCATGCATAGATTACCTGCTTTGTAAGTTAATGGTCTAGTTTATTCTTAATTATCAACTAGCTTCCTCTGTTGTATTACTGGACTGCTTGCTCTGGAACAAAGGCTATATGCAAACCCAGAATTCCATTCAACAAACATGGAGTGAGCACTTATTCCAGATATCATAATATGAACATAAACTAATTTAAATATCAAGTTTGGCAAAGCAAATTACAGAAATTTTAAATCTGCCATAAAAATAATAACAAATAACCCTTGTCTCACATGCCTTCTTGATCAGAAAGCCTGGAATACCCTTTGGGAGCCCCTCAGTTTCAGTAACTGGAGCCACTAGCTCCCCTTATAATATATGCAGTAAAGGGCACTCAGAAGACTCACTTCCAAACCAGAGAATTTCAAGAGTTACTCTAGAAAAATCCCTTCTCTTTCAAGGACCAGTGACATAATACACAACTCTGGGGAGAGAGAGAGAGAGACCCAGCGAGGGAAATGTTCTTTTGCTGGCAACTCTTGTACAGTCGATATTCCACTGCGTCTGTCCTCCACTCCCAACAGGCTATAGGACTCCTTTTGCTGTTGCTGTCTTCGGCTCTGCTTTCCTATTCTTTACTGTCTGGCTCACCTCCAGCAAATGGTGCGGTTTTCAAGTACAGTAGAAAGACCTTGAAACCATTCCACAGCTAATAATGTTACAGCTCTTTCTTGATTCATGGTAGCATGGTTCTCACACTGATAGCAATTGAGTCAAGATATCAGTGGAGCTGTTTCTCTGTCTTTGGGCAAGATATTATTTCCATTTTATGTATGAGGCAGCTGAAGGCCAGAGGGGCTGTATCTTACCCTAAGGCCACATAGCTATGGAGCACCTAAGAGTACTGGAGTGCTACTTACTACCCAAGTGATTTTATGCAAGTTATTTAAACTTTTTTTTTTTTAAAACCCTTACCTTCTTGTCTCGGAGTCCAAGGCAGAAAAGCATTAAGGACTAAGCAATTGGGGTTAAGGGATTTGCCCCCAAAGAGAGAAGTTTTACTTTTATGTATTTCACAAGTCACATAGCTAAGGCAAGTTTTGAACCTAGGACTTCCCATCTCCAGGTCTGGTGCTCTAATCCACTGAGTCACCTAGCTGCCCCACTTAAATTTCTTTAGTGTTGTATTTCTTCATCCATTAAATGAGAGCTTAACTAGAAGATCTCTAAGGATTCTATCTTCTAGCTCCAAATTATATGAAGATAAGAATCTCGGTCTACTTCTATGAACTGATATAGAGCGAAGTGGGCAAAACCAGGATAATTTATAAAATAATTAATGTAAAAATGAACAACTTTGAAAGACTTACAGCTCTGATCATTGCAATGACCAACCATGATTCCATAGGCCCAATAATGAAGCGTTATGCATCCAAAAGACAATGGACTCAATATAGAGAATAAGACATAGCTGCAAAAGTCTTGGGACAGTTTTTAATTTTAGAAACTGTAACTCTTGGTTCACAAAGTTATTTGCCCAGGACTATTCTCAAAGGTGGAGACTGATTGTTTGGGTCTCCTGCCAGGATGAGAAGTAGAATTGATGAGAACTTGAGAGAGATTCTGATTTTCTGAATTCTAACTTCAAGAGAGAAGATACATATTTCCAGGCTCTCTTTTCCTTTCTGAAAGGAGAGGGAAAAACTCTGGGAAGAAGTCAACATGTAAATAAACTAGCACTTCAATCACTTTTCTTCTTCACTGAATCTTTTCCTACAAAGATCTGAAGAGAATTTCTTTGAAGTGATACATTTAGAGCAGTGGTTCCCAAACTTTGGCCTACCACCCCCTTTCCAGAAAAAATATTACTTAAAGCCCCCTGTCACATACTATCACCGCCTCCTTACAGTTATTCACCGCCTCCAAATGCACCTGTGGCCATCACCGCTCCCCTGGATCACTGCAGCACCCACCAGGGGGTGGTGGCGCCCACTTTGGGAATCACTGATTTAGAGGAACAAAACCAGTAGCTTGCTCTCCCTTGATATTCACTTTGAAGTCTCTCAATTTGACCAAAAAGAGAGAAATTTCTCTTTCAGTAGAACCACCATTCACTTTTGTATATTTCATGGTCATTTTGGCAGATATATTCCTAATTATAATTAAATTTAGGATTTTTAACTTTATCACCCCATCATAGATCAATATAGTTATAAAAATTCTCTATTTGTATATTAAATCTATTCCACCAAAGACACTTAACTAGCTAATGATCCTAGGGGAATCTCTTTGGACTTCAGTGTCCTCATATATAAAATGAGGACATTGGGCTCAATGACTTCTCAGGTTTCTTTTAACTCCGAAGTTATGGTCCTATATGAATGGGTTAATGAGTAAAAATAAAATAAACAGCACTGTTCTGAGTTTGAGAGAACAAGAGATAAAGTCAAGTATTCATGTAGGTAAGAAAACATTGAAAGAAAAATGCGAGGGACCAAGAAATAGGCTAGTAAGATAACTATGGAATAGTGCTTTAGCTTTTACTGTGGGTAATAGCTGATTGAAATTCAAGACAGAGGCTTCTTGGATAGTTGGAGAGGGTGAAGCCCTGACCACATCAAAAGAGAAAAAATTCAGACTTCTTAAGAATTCAAGCACTAGAGATTCTAGACTTCAATTTGGTCTTTCAAGTATCCAGACTAAAAATACTCGATGAAAACTCCTAAAGTTCCTACCTTTTGAATGTGCTCACTAGAATCAGACATTTTTACAGCTGGTAAAGGACCATAGACATCATCTAGTCCAAAGGTGTCAAGCACACAGGCATACAACATTCCTGAATACAGTGGAACCAAATTAAAATGTAATTGGAAGATATTTAACAAAGTAAATGAAAATACAAAGGAAACAGATCATATGTGGTTTTCCTGATGTGCCATTCGGTGGCTCAAGTTTCTTTTTGAGTTTGACATCACTGATATAGTCCAATCCCCTTATTTTATAGATAGGGAATATATATCTATATGACATATATTTTATAGATGAAGAATATATATTACACACATATATTTTATAGATGAGGAAATTAAAGTGCTTGTTTAAGAAAAATCAGTAAGTGGCAAGAGCATCCTAAAAGAAACATCCTAGAGAACAGGACCATATTGTAGTAGAAAACAAAATGGATTTGCAGACAAGGTACCTAGTTTAGAATCCTGGCACTGCCACTTCCTTTCCTGAGTGACCTTAAATTATTTAATGTCTCTGGGCCTTTGTTGCCTCATGTATCAAAATGAAGGCGTTTGGTCAGGTAATCTCAAGATGTAAATCCTATATCTGTAGGTATTCTGTCTACCCAATCAATCAGTCAACCAATGAGAATTTATTAAGCACCTACTTGGTCTTATAGATCAGAAACAATCTCTACTCTCAAGTTGCTTATATTCCATGCAGGAAGAGACAATATCCATGAGGTGATTTTGGGCAGGATTCGGAATGGCATCATATGGAAAGTAACACTTGAGCCAAGTTTTAAAGGAAATTAGGAATTTTAAAAGGTGAAAGCAAATGGGGGTGCAATACATTCAGTTCACTGAAAAGACACAGAGATAGGAAATGAGTGCTATGGAGGAGTAACAGTAAGAACATCAGTTTGCCTGAACCACAAAGTTTGTGAAGAAAAATATTCTTTAAGGCTGGTCAGGTAAATTAGGACTAGGTTGTGAAAAGCTCTAAAAGCTTGCCATATATTTTGTCCTGGAGGCAACAGGTAGTCACTGGAGCTAACTCAAAAGGGAAGTCACAGGTTCAGCTCTACATTTAAGGAAAATTCCTTGGGCAGCAGTGTGTAGATGGACTAGAGTGGGAAAACATTTGAGGTAGGTGGACTAATTTAGAGGTATTTGTAATAATCTAGGGTCTGAACTAAGTTGGTGAGTTTATGAGTAGAGAGAAGACATCAAAATGTGAAAATTTTAGACATTTGGAGTTTGAAATATCTCTGGATCATCCAGTTTGAAATATCCAATTGTCAACTGGTGATGCAGAATTGAAACTCTGGGGAGAGACTAGGGCTGGATATGTAAATCTATGAATCATCAGTATAGACAACATAGACCTTGCCAAATTAATACCAACTGCCAACCAACTCATACTGTAAGGCAGATAAGCCCTGGGAGTGGCACCATCTCCCTCCCCAATACCATTAATTCTGTTTCCAGTCCAGCACCCCCCAAGATATAATCTCAGGAAGCCAGACTTGTGGGGATGTTAATTGGCAACTACTTCTGTGGGTGCTAGAGCCCCCTTCCTCCACAGTATCCAGAGCTACTAAAAAACCCACAAAATAAAGTTCTTGACACCATAGTCCTTGGCATTGCCCAATGGTTTATGACCAAAAACAGATGTGATTATCAGTAGATAATAAGTAAATAACATGAAAGAATATACATTACCATCTACTTCACCTTAGGGACCCTTAGGGTCCAGAGGCCCTTTGAAGTTGAAATCTCTATTATGCATTGTTTCCCACATTAGAATATGAACTCCTTAAGAGTAGATATTGCCTTGCTTTTTTATTTGTATCCATAGTGCTTACAGAATGCTTTGTACATAGTAATTGCTTAATAAATGCATCATTATTCATTTGTCCAGATTATAATTAAAGCCAAAGGAAATCATTAGGTCATCAAGGGAGAAAGTATAAAGAGAAAAGGGAGCTTTAGGACAGAGCCTTGAAGGACAGAACCCAGTTAGTGTGCTTGATATGGATAACAGAGTAAGAAGGGTAGTGGTTCATTAGAATTAACAAAAAGTAGTGCCAGAAAAGCCCAGAGAAAAGTATACACGAGTGCATTGCAAGCACAACTTTCGAGTAATTTAACACATGGTGAGGGTTATTGTCTGGAGTATGTAGCTAACTACAAGACAGCATATTCCATCAAGTCCTTAGATGTGATAATAGATGGCATGGAGGGTATTTGATGCCCTTGTACATGTGCTGAAGGTATGAGTACAAAATAAATTTAATGAATTCAGCTTTTTCTATTATTATTTCCATATTTTTCATGGAAATTTGTCTTTGTATGAGAACTTGCTATGATCTGGGAATATTAGAAATAGAAAGAAATGGAGAGAATGGATACAAATATCTCTTCTTAGTGAAAGAGTCTTTTGGTCAGGAGGTATATTTTAACTTATTCATTTGCTTCAATGTGTCAAAATGAAGGGGTTCAATCAGATGATCTCAAGATCTAAAACCTACATCAATATTCTGTCTACTAGTCAATCAGTCAACCAAAAAGCATTTATTAAGCATCTATTTGTTAAATAACAAGAAAAATTGAAACAGTCTTTACCCTCAAGGTGCTTAGTAAAGATATCGTATGGAAAGCAGCACTTGAGCTGAGTTTTAAAGGAAACTAAGCATTTTTTTACCCTTTCCATTTATATCTATTTACCCTTTCCAAAATCTGACCACTCAAAATGATGACATTTTGGGGATTTCAGGATGAAATTCAAGGCTTATTTGATTCCTTTATGATTCAACAGGTAGTTAGATGATAGTTAGATAGATAGGTAGAATAATCTGGGAGACTGGGAATTTGGGTTCAAATTCTTCTACTACTTATCAGCTAAGTGATAATGAATAGGGTATCTAATCTCTATGGACCCCACTGTCCTTGCTTTAAAATGAAGGGGAAGGGGGCAGCTGGGTAGCTCAGTGGATTGAGAGTGGGGCCTAGAGACTGGAGGTCATAGGTTCAAATCTGGCCTCAGATACTTCCCTCCCAACTGTGTGACCCTGGGCAAGTCACTTGACCCCCATTGCCCACCCTTACCACTCTTCCACCTAGAAGCCAATGCACAGAAGTTAAGGGTTCAAAAATAAAATAAAATAAAATGAAGGGGAAGAAGTCAAACATGATCTGGATCCATCTAGATCACTGATGGCGAACCTTTTAGAGACCAAGTGTCCAAATTGCAACCCTCACCCCGCATGTGAGCCCCACCCCCTACCTTTCCCCAGACAGAGGAGGGAGGACACATCCCCATTAGGCTGCTGGAAAGAGGGGCGGGTCATATGAGAAATGTCTTATTAATGCACATGTGGGGAGTGGGAAGGGAGCAGCCTCCTCTGGCATGCTCTGGGACACATGCCTTAGGTTCACCAATACTGATCTAGATCTTATAAGTATCTGAGTGGCATTGTGGTTTTATAGATAGTGTTTTAAGACTTGGAATCTAGAAGTCTTGAATTCAGAATCTATTTCTGATACTCAGCTTTGTGAACACAGCTAAGTCACTTAACCAGAGTCTATTTCCTCATCTGTAAGATAGGAGCAATACTTTTAGTGTATATCTCATAGGATTGCTGTGAGGCTCAAATGAAACAATCTAATATCTGTTGCAAAACTTATAGCACTATAGAAATGCCAAGTTTTAAAAAAATGTCAATTACTATGAGCTCCAGAGTAATTGGAATACACTGAGAATTTTTAAGAAGTCCCTTTTATAGATAGCATGGTTTCATCAAGAACAGGTCATGTCAGAGTAACCTCATTTCCTTGTTTGACTGGGTTACTGAACTGGTGGAAGATCAAGAGAATATTGTCTATATAGCATTTCTAGATTATCAGCCTCATTTTTTGTAATAGCAAAGAAATGAAAACAAAGTAGATGCTCATGCATTGGGGAAAAGCTAACCAAACTACGGCACATTATGGTAATTCAATATTACTATGCTGTAAGCAGCAAAAAAGATGAGAGAAGCATAGGAAGACATAAATTGATATTCATAATATAAGTTCATATGAGACATAAGAACTGATGATGATTAGAAGCAGAACTAGGAAAACAATACACAAAGTGACTACAGTTTATAATAGAGAAAACAAAAGCAGAACTGAAAGCTGTATAATAGTAATGACCAACCTTGTACTAAAAGAAGAGACATAAGAATTGTACCTCTTGCTGTTCTTTGCATAAGTGGGGGATCACGCAAATAGAACATTATATCAGATTTTTTGGTTAGTTTTGTTGTACTAATTTGCCCCCCACTATAGTATTCTTAAATATGAGATAATAGCTCTTTAGGAAGGAGAGAAGGGAATCATGTCTTGGAAAATGTAGGTGATATAAAAACAGTTATCAATTAAAATTTATTTGAAAACTTAAAAGAATATGATGAATACATGAGAAGAAAAACTGAAAAGTAAAGGAATTAGGCAATATACATACACAATTACAATTTTTTAAAAAGACCTTACTTTTTTAGTATCAGTTCTAAAACCAAAGAGCTGTAAGGGCTTGGCAAATAGTTAAGTGACTTGCCCAGGATTACAGAGCTAGGAAGTGTCTGAGACTAGATTTGAAGCCAGATCCCTCTGATTGCAGGCCTGGTCCTCTATCCACTGTGCTACCTAGCAGGCCACAAGAGTACAATTTAAAGGGAAATAACACCAGCAAAAAAACCAAAAAACAACTGAGACAAAATGCTGTGAAATTACAATGCTGGAGTTTGGCCACAGTGAATGAAAGAAAAAGTATTTGTTTATTACTTGCCAACTACTGCCAGCAGCAGAATCTGAACCTGGATTTCCAGTCTCACTGATTATTCTACCTCACCTGATTGTTGAACATAAAGGAATTAAATAAGCCTTGAATTTCATCCCGAAACATTATAATTTGAGTAAGATTTTGGAAAAGGTACTTTTATTTCTTAGCCCAAGGGTTGGGCTAAAACTGAGGATAAAAAGAGAAAAATCAACACAGTCTCTGCTCTCAAGGAGCTTACACTCTTCTTGGGGAATATAACACTTAAAAGAAAGTTCAATCCTAAGAATGTAGCAAGCAATGGAATGATAAAGCTCAGAGGTCCTGAGATTACATCAATAGGTCTGATGACAGCTCTGAAGGACTAGGAGGGTATAATCTGGTGATCATCTTTCTCACCAGAAGAAATAGGGTTGGCAAACCTTCACTTAAACTGGCTGGGTGGGATGGAATCTGGATGGTCTGAGTCAGAGTATAGGGCAAAAAAAAGGAGGGGGGTGTAGAAATCACCAACCTCCCACCTTTTCACTTTATAAAAACAGAAGTGGGGATCATGGGAGTGGAAACCTGTATATCTTTGACCTGGTGTATATTATCTAGTTTTTCTGAAATATTCTTTTTTTTTTTTTAATTATTTATTCTCCAGGAGGAGGGTAGAGGACTGAAACAAGAAGGTAAGTATTGCAGAAACAAGATATTAATAAAAACATTTTTGAAGTGTATGCCATTCAACAAATATTCTATTAAATACTTAAGAAATGTCAGTGTAGCCAATTGCTTTAGAAAATGGTTTTTGAAATATGAAGTTGGAAAAGGTCACAAAAGTTTTAGAGTTTTACTACTTACAGAAACCAAGGGGAGAGACTGGCTTTGTTTTCTTTAATATATATCTTGTTTCCAAGGGAAGTTTAAACTATCAGAAATTCCCCTTCTAGCAAAACTAGTACATCAGGGTTATGCCTATTATTCAACATGAAAAACAAGCACCATTCTAATAAAGAATATTTCAGAGATTATTTGTTAAATACATAATTCTTAATCACCTCCTGAATCACACAGATGAACACATAGAAGGTGCAGCACAATGGCTTATCTGGGTATTGTTAGTTTCATCTTATACTTTTCAAACATTCTAGGTATGGCAACTCCCTATCTTCGGTTCTCAAATGCCAAAGGAAAATCCTCCTCCTTATCTGAGTACAAGATAAGTACACAATAAGCAGGAAGCATTCACCCTACCTAGTAGCTAGGCAGTAGGGAGAGTAAAGGTTGATTAAATACAGTCCCTGCCCTCAAGGAATTTGCAATCTAATAGGGTTTTAACTCCCAATCTAGATAACCATAACACACAACCTCTCATCAGACTGGACTGAAGCTATGTGAGCAGTGAAGTGGTTGGAATGGAATATGGGTGGTCTGGGACAGAGGACCGGGCAGAGAAGGCTAGCGGAAAAGCAGAGAAAGCAACTCCTCCCCTTAAAAAACAAAGCAAAATAGGATTACTGGGGATTATAGGTGTGTCTACCAATATACCTAGTATTTACTTGGTGAGTTAAAGGCTCGTGGTGTTTCGAAGGAAAGACTCAAATTGGAGCTGGGGGTGGGGAACTGCGGGAAAGCTTTATGGGAGGGGAGGATGGCACTGGGAGAAATTCAATAAGTCTAGCATCTTTTAAGCTGTACTAGACGTTTTATAAAATATTCTCGCTTGATCCTCACAAACCCTCTGAGAGGTAGATTCTAGATGTATCCTCATTGTGAATGAGGAATCTGATGCTGAAAATGAATTCAAAATGGACACAACTACTAAATGCATAAGGCTGAATTTGAACTCAGGACTTCCAAACTTCAGCTCCGCCTATAGGAACACTATAGAAACGAGCCCTATTGTCGTCGTCATCTCCGCTTCCCCAGTGGCATTCGGTCGGGGCGCCCGGACAGGCGCTTCGGCCATTCGCTGCTGATCTTGCCACTTTCTCAGATGCAGCCGATAAGTCTCAACACGTGCGCCGGTAAAAAAGGGAGAAATCCCATTCCCTCTTCCAGGATACGAGGAGACCTGCAACATGGCGTCGAAATAGCCCCTTCCCCGCCTCCACCTCGGGGAGCGACGTCAGGGGCGACCGTTGCGTCTCCGCCTCACGTTCGGGGCACGCAAGCACGCACGCACGGGCTGGGAGGGGAGAAACCGAACGGCCGCGGGAGCGCGCCCTGGGGGAGGGATAAGGCTGCCGCTGGGGGCGCGCGCGTCGCGGGGAGGAAAGAGGGGAGGCGCGGCGGCGGCAGCAGCAGCGGCGGCGGGAGCGCGCGCGGCTCCGGGAGGCGGCGGCGGCAGTGGCAGCGGCGGCGAGGGCGGCGCTCGCTCGCTCGCTCCCTCGCTCGGCTGCTGGTCTCGGGCTCCGAGGAGGCGGAGGCGGAGGAGGAGGAGGAGGAGGAGGCGGCGGCGGTGGCTTTCAACTGGGGGTTGGTTGGGAGGGCGGGTGGGGGGTGGTGGGAGATTTGCTCCTTTCTGGGCTTGATCGGCGGGCCCGCCCCCTTTCCCCCCACCC